>NC_092780.1:23052400-23360462 GCF_047496795.1 Chiloscyllium punctatum | reverse complement strand
TTCCTAATCCTCCCTTTTAGGGTGCAGTTCATCCTTTCCACAAACCCAATGGATTGGGGGTGGTAGGCAAAGTGGAATCTCTGCTTGACACCAAGTATAGTCATCACATTCTGCATGACTTGCCTGGTGAAATGGGTTCCCTGATCTGACTCGATACTGCAGCATAGACCCCATCGCGTGAATGCCTGTTGCGTTAGGATTTGTGCGGTCGTTTTGGGTGGATTTGTCCTAACAGGAAAAGCCTCAGCCCATTTTGAGAAAATGTCTATGATGACTAGAATATAGGTAAATCCATTCCTACATAGTAGAAGGGGACCTAGATAACGAGTTTGTAGATTTGTCCAGGGCTGTTTCACTGGATGGGTGTGCTTCAGTTCTCCTTTTCGAGCATACCTGTCTTGATTATTTTCGGGGCAAACCTGACAGTTCCCTACATCGTGTGCAACATCCTTGTGTAACTCAGGCCACCAACAGAGTTCTTTCAACCATTCGATAGTTGGCCTGGCGCCCATGCCCGTCATGATACTAGTATGTGATTTGATTTTTGTCTTGCATCAGAATTACATAGACCTTTGCTTTTAAAACTAATCCATCCTGTACCTGTAGGGTATCCCTCCAGTTGGCACAAGCCTCGAGACAGAATTCTCCCACTACCTGTTTTAAGGAATTATCACTGTGTTGTGCTTGACTAAGGTCCTCTATGTTTGTCTGACTGACATTGACTGCATTTGCCTTCTCACCTTTCGGTTGCTGCCAGAATTTGCCCAAATGAGCACCTCCCTTAGTTCACTCATCTGCTCTGCAGATGTTTTGTGGTGGCTTCTAACTTTAATTATGCCAAATTTCCTTCCACTGGTGGCCTGCAGTGCGTGTTATGATAAGGAATCTGATGATAAGGGTTCCCCATCTGTAGAAATAATTCCTCTGGCTTCCCATAATGGTAAAAATTCAGGGAAGCTGTTGCACACATGCCTGCTATAAGAGTATATATGTGCAGGTGAAGAGAACAGATCAGGGTGGCTGACTACATCGGCTATAGCTGCTAGTTCCACAGCTTGGACACGTGGATGGCTGGGGAATTTTAAAGCTAGTTCAATTAGTGGCTGTCCTTGAGTGTCAGTCATGTATACCTCACAGCCAGTGATCCGACTGCCACCCTTTATGGCAGAGGATCTATCTACATAAATTTCGACTGCAGTCCCTGCCTGCCTAACATTTTGTCTCATTCCTAACTGTTTCTGAAACTGCTTTGGTATAAAAGGCCAGTGGGGTGTTTAGTGGTGATGATTGGGCAGTCATGTGGGTCTCCTCCATAACTCAAGTTATTGGCTAAGAAGGCATCTCGGTACGTCTGTCCATGATGTCCCGACCTTGAAGCAGCAGAGTCCATCGTGCAGCTTGAATCTGGCTCACTGAGCCCTCTTTAATTGTGCTGTTCAGCAGGAACTGGATTGGGGTGTGCTCAATCAGTATGAACAGTGGGTTTAAAGCAATAATGCAGTCAAAGTACTGGACTGTCCAAAAGATTGCGAGGAGGTGTCGTTCATGTGTGGAACGCCTTTGCTCCATGGGCTGTAGCACCCTGGAGGTGTAGGCCACTGGACCTTGCCTACCCTGCGGCTCTTGCAGTAGAACTGCAGCTATCATCTGGTCTGTGGTTGCAACATCTAAGGCATATGGTAAGTAAAGGTTGGGAACTGGTAAGGAGGGTGCTGTAGCGAGGGCGTGTTCTCAATCAGTTCCTGCCTTTGTACGTTGGGATGTCTAATTCCAGGCAGCGTTCTTTATCAGTCCAAGCCCACTAAGCTAGCCCACCTTGGATAACTGACCCCTGTCTAAGTCTCCATGGACTCCTAATAAGTATGCCTACACACGATTGGCAAGTGCAGTTGGGTGCTCCTCTTTCTCCAACCTACACTGGTTTAACTCATTTATGGGGTCTTCTTTATTGTACCCAATTGCCATTAAGATCACCCTTTTCACATCGGTGAGGATTCTGTCCCCTACATTTAGCTGGGCTGGGATTGCAGACTGCACTAATTGGCTCAGACACATTATAATGAGCGTTACTTCCTCTCTCTCATCTAACCCATGTAAAACCTTTTATTGCCTGACCCTTTTCAAATAAATGGATCAGCCAATAGCTCAAAATCTGGAATCTTCTTCATGATTTCTGCTAATTGTGCCACCGGAAAGTGGGTGGTGTATGTTATTGCTGGGGCATCGCGTATCCAATCCATCACTCAATGGTAATTGGGTTCATTGTGACAGGAAGTGTCCTCAGGGGCACTGAAGAAGTTGACTCTGTTAGTAAGGGCAGGGGTGGACCACAATCCTCCATGCACATGGCGTACTGCTGTGTGTCTTCCCTGAATTGATCCCCGCCTATCTCCTGTCCTTCTCCTCCCTCTTTAACCTCCCCAAAGTATACATTACAGAGGGACCGAATGAGATGGTGGAGGGGGTGCACTATTTTGTTTGGATAATTGATTATTCGGTTAATTGATTTCCTCCTGGGACTCTGAATTTTCTGTGAAGTCTGCTCTCTGTTCAGGAGACTAGGCAGCATCACACCCCCAACCAGTCCACCCACCCGCCCCCAACCCCATCTGCTCCCACCCCGCTCCCCCACCCACCCCCAACCGGTCCCCCCGCCTGCCCCCAACCCCATCCGCACCCCCTATTTCTATCGGGACCTTGAGATTCCCTTCGGATAATCTGATAGTCAGGTAATTGATATTCGGATAATCGAGGTTCCTCTTGTGGTTTGCGAGTTGGGTTTTTAATTTCTCAGTCTCAATGAGGCGCTGAGTGTGGTCTACGGCTACCCGTTTCTTCTCCCTTTCTGCCTGGTGCATTACCTTTACTGCTGCTTGTAAATCTGCACAGTTATTTCTCAACTGACTCACTTCATTCTCAGCAACCTATTTAGCTGACACTGTGTGCTAGGTATCTTCATATATTCTCTCACACTGGGTTTGGAATTGCCCCATGTGTAGTAGGTCTGCCTGATTTCTTTGCTCCTCAGCTGCATTTTTCAGTTTTAACTCTGTGATTTCCCTTTTTGCATCCTCTAATTTTTCAATTCCTGTTCCATCCCTAACAATTGTCCCAAACAGCACATCATTGCTGTGACCTTTTCCAGTTTGGGAGCCTACTTCCCTTTAGTTTTCCCAAAATATTTTTGTCCGAGGGATCCTGATCCCATTCCATCATTACAGCAAACTTCTGCTCATATGGACCACTTTTTCTTACTAATGTATTGCCTTAACTTCTTTTCCCATTCTCCGCTGCTCCTTTCTTTGCCATTCTTGATTAACTAAGGGGAATAGGGGGTCGATCAGACTAAAGGTACGGCTTTCACTATGCTCTAGTCCTAATCCCACCAGGTCTTTACTGACTTTCTGTGTTTTACCTGAAATATCCCAATAAGGATCAACACACACACACACACACACACACGTAGACACTTGTTGGCTTTATCTTTTAAAGAACTGCTCAATATAGATTCTTCTATTCCAATTGATTTACTTGAACTCGTGACCTTAGCATGGGACAGCTGTCCTCTTCACAACCATCTCATTCACGGCTTGATCACCCTGATCGATTGGCCCCAACCAGATGCTGCAATGTCAATGGCAGGGTGGTCCTTGGGTATCCATTCCTAGAGGTGTTAGGTGCACATAGGTCAGGTAGCCCTCTCCAAGTAAGGGTGTGGGGTATCCCTGTGTCTGGTAAACAACTCGAGGTTCCGATTGCCCTGGGGATGGCATTCAGGTTGATTCTATTCAATTCATGTCTGAGTGTATATTGTATTGTCTGCAGCTGCTGGGATGATTACACACTGCCTGTGTTTAGCTGCAGCCTGTCAAGATTCTGCAGCATATTTATTAGCACAGTCAAGGCTTGTCTCAATTTCTCCACATACCTCAATTGTTGTCTGATTTTTGTAAATCCATTACTTTGATCAGATGGAGGAGGGTAGTGCAGATGCTAGAGATTAGAGTCAAGATTAGAGCATTTCAGAGAACACCACCAGGACACCCGCACCAGTAAACCCCCCTGCCCCACGGTGGAACATTTCACTCCCCCTCCCACTTTGCCGAGGGCATACAGGTCCTGGGCCTCCACCATCGCCACTCCCTCACCACCCGGCACCTGGAGGAAGAACACCTCATCTTCCGCCTCAGGACCCTTCAACCCCATGGCATCAATGTGAATTTCACCAGTTTTCTCATTTCCCCTCCCCCCACCTTATCTCAGTTCCAACCTTCCAGCTCAGCATTGTCCTCATGACCTGTCCCACCTGTCAACCTTCCTTCCTACCTATCCGCTCTACCCTCCACTCTGACCTATCACCTTTACCCCCACCCCCATCCATCTATTGCACTCTCAGCTACTTTCTCCCCAGCCCTACCCCTCACATTTATCTCTCCACCCCCGAGGTGCCCAGCCTCACTCCTGATGAAGGGCTTTTGCCCGATAAGTTGATTTTCCTACTCCTCAAATGCTGCCTGACCTCCCGTGCTTTTCCAGCACCACTTTAATCATTACTTTGATCAGCCCATCAAGCCACAATATTAAAACCAGCCAGACCTGCTCCTCCCACATAGTAGGCTGTTGTTAACAATAATATATTTGTTCTGTCTCACCTGTTTCCTTATAATTATGAATTTACATCTAATCCATTGTGCAACTCCAAAGTCACAGAGTTGTAGAGATGCACAGCACCGAAACACATCCTTCGGTCCAACTTGTCCATGCCAACCAGATATCCTAAATTAATCTAGTAAAGATAATCCTTCATAGATAATTACTTGAACTGAAATGCACAAACAGAGACTCCAGTAGCAGGAAACAATGCCATGAAAAATAGGCAAAAGATGTTGGATAATGGTTTGTTCAGGTTTTGTCTGTTAAAGTAAGGATGGCATCAGTAGAAATTTTCAATCAAAAATGTTACTGAGTGAAAACCTTTTTTTGGCTTTTCTGTCTTGATCATTTTTGAGTTGTTATCGTTTGAGGAATGGATGTTTAGGTTTTTAAAGTTTCTTCTTAAAACCATTTTAAATGTGTTTTTGTGTCTTTAATTCTGTTTATT
The DNA here is from genome assembly GCF_047496795.1 of Chiloscyllium punctatum. Classification (NCBI taxonomy): domain Eukaryota; kingdom Metazoa; phylum Chordata; class Chondrichthyes; order Orectolobiformes; family Hemiscylliidae; genus Chiloscyllium; species Chiloscyllium punctatum. Next base: position 23,355,361 of record NC_092780.1, on the reverse strand, counting down.
ATAAAGAAAGTCATTCCAACACATTGTCTGAAATGTATTTTTCCTCTATCACTAATACTCTAATAATTCAGAAACTAGCCTCTTAAATTACTTGAGCTCTGCTGCACAGTGTATCAAGCCAGACTCTGGGTATAGCACGTGGGAAATCAAGCCCCAAAATTCCCAGAGTCTTCGCAAAAGTTAAAGGTTTTATCAATTTATGCAAAATATCTGACCTGCCCTTGTTGACCCAATTTGGCAGAAAACACAGACCAGGCTTCTGTACTGAGCAAGAATGACCATTTAATTCATATAAACGGAATCTAGTGACTGCTAAACAACTGGAAACTGTTGTTATTTAACTCTACCAGTTCCAACTTCAACCTCCTTTATAACCCCTTTGCATACCTAAAGGCAATTACAGACAGAGAGGCAAATAAGGTTTGAGGGAAAAACAGAGAAGGCAGTTCAATTACCTCTCTCCAGAGTGCTACTAACAAAATCATCGTGATTAGGTTCCCTACAATATGGAAACAGGCCCTTCGGCTCAACAAGTCCACACTGACCCTCCAAAGAGTAGCCCATCCAGACCCATTCCCTCACCCAATGCACCAGTCACTATGGGCAATTTAGCATGGCCAATTCACATGACCTGCACAGCTTTGGATTGTGGAAGGAAATCGGAGCACCTGGACCAAACCGACACGGGGAGAATGTGCAAACTCCACACAGTCACCTGAGGCAGGAATGAAACCCAGGTCCCTGGCGCTGTGAGGCAGCAGGGCTAACCACTGAGACACCATGCTGCCCCAAAAGCAGAGTAGATTCCCTACAGTGTGGAAACAGGCCCTTCAGCCCAACAAGTCCACAATCAACCCTCCAAAGAGCAACCCACCCAGACCAATTCCCCTACATTTACCCCTGACTAATGCACCTAACACTACAGGCAATTTAGCACACCAAATCACCTAATCTGCACATCTTTGGACAGTGGGAGGAAACCCACACAGACAGGGGGAGAATGTGCAAACTCCACACAGACAGTTGCCGGAGGTGAAAATTGAACCGGTCCCTGGTGCTGTGAGGCAGCAGTGCTAACCACTGAGCTACTGTGCTGCCTAAACTTTGTTTAGTAGGACCTGCTATTGTTCTGTATCTCTTCTTCAGGTACTTTTCACTTACTTGAAGAAAGCATGGAGCAACAGTTTCACAAATGATAAAATCTCTGACTTATTGGTTAAAAACTAAAGCTTAGAACAACTGGTGAGAAAAAAATCATCTTTTTGTTTCAAGCTTCAGTTATTTTCTACACACCACCTCTCCTTCTTGACTTCCAAAGGCTTCTGGCCATATCGTTTACACCCATAAGCTGTTTAGCTACCAAGGAGCCAATCACATAATTGTTCGCCGGATTTTTGCTTTTGCGATTGACAAAGTTTTTTCCAGGGCATTTCACTAGAGCTGCAAAGGAGTGAGGAAATCAAGGACAGACCATCAAAGAGGAATAAGGAAAAAGTAAAGTTGCCAAAGCCCCAGTGGACCATAGGGCTGCTGTCTGATTAGAGAGAGAAAACTGGTAGTGGTTAAATCTGAGAATCACCACACCTGAGGCAAGGTTGAGAAGGAGTGACATCAATAATAATCTCAACCAGTGCAGGAATTGAACCCAGGCAGCTGGCATTGCAAACCAGCTGTGACTAGCAACTAACATAAAATAAAAAGTCAATATCCTCTATAGGCACATCAAACATAAAAGCATGGTAAAAGAAGAAGTCAGGCTAATCAAGAACAATAAAAAAAGGGATTTACACTTTAAGCATTAACTAAATATTTTGCATCTGTTTTTGCAAAGGACATAGATGCTATCCAGACCATTGTGAGAGAGGAGAAAATTTGATCATTGAGAGGGCTCAAAACTGATAAGGTGACATTGGATAAGCTACTTGTACTTAAAGTTGACAAAGCAACAGGACTGAATACAGCACAATTAAGGATATTGAAGGAATTGAGAGTTGAAGTTCTGGAAGTACTTGATATAATTTTCCAGTTTTCCCAAGATTCAGGACAGTGCCAGAGGAAATAAAGGTGCTCAAAGAAGGAATGTGAGGATAAACCCAGCAATTAGAGACTGTTTAGTTTACTGTCAGCAGTGGGGAACCCTCCAGAAACAATAATTAATATTTACAGGGACAATAGTTCTTACTTATAGAAGAGTGGAGAACATGAGGACATAAATTTAGAAATTTTCAAAAGTTACAAATGCAAAGTGGCGATCCAAATGTTATCACACTACAAGTAGTTGAATTCAGGAATTCATTGCCCAAAGGAATAATGAAGTGTTGTGAAGTTGAAGGTGTGTACTGTACCTTTAGGAGACAGTGAAAGCTGGTTTGCACTGAGAGCTTGCAGGCACCTGGTATGTGACTGACTAGCAGTCTCAGAGTATACTGGAAAATTGAAAAATATGTAATGTTTGGCTGTGAAACAAATACCTGACTTTTGGTTGCTATGTTGAAAACCATTCAAATTTAAACAGTTTAAATTATGCTCTAGGGTACTAAACCCAATCAAATTTGAATTTACTGTTTTGAACAACATTGAACCAATGAGACGATCTTATGTTTGGGATATAAAGAATCCAGCATTTTGTGAGTTAGCCAGAGAGCGTGGCCAATTGCCATAGCCAGAGTAACTGCCTGCAAAACATTCTCTAACAAAGGTACCTTTTTCATATGAAACATCTTTGCAATCAAACTCTGAAGACAACCCAGAGAGATCTACAGCTAGAGGAAGGAGGACACCAGAGATGATCACTGCTATCTGGTTTTGAAATGAAGTTGATGTAATTTTAATATGGGTTGTTATTGGAACAGCATATTGTTATAGAGTTAGAGGAGATAACAAGCAGTTAGGAGAAAGGGGGCTTAGAGTTGTAAATGGTTGTTGTTTAATGTTCACTTTTAGAGTTAAAGAATAATTTTTTTTTCTTTAAACAGTGGAATTTGGGAATTCTCTGTCACTGATACTTTAACAGATTTTAAGGCCTGGTGAGCTTTTCTGGGTGTTTGGTTAAATTAGCAGAAGGGTTCACTGCCGTGTTGTAATAGTTTGGGAGCTCGGGCCCATGATTTGGACAGGTTTAGACACATCCAATCTCAGATTTGGTCAGATTTGAACAGATTTTGGGAACGAAGACCCAGTAAATTGAAACACTTGTTGATTAGTATCCTAGATCTTTATATATAATGTAGCTGAGACAACTTGCTTAATTTTGGGTACTTATGGTTGGTTAAATTAAAAGTTACAGAAGTAGCTCTTAAAATTGCTAAAGAGGTTCTGGGGTTTGAAGATGATTTCCAAATTTGCCAAGAAAGTTTAGAAGGACAGAAAAAAGACCACACTTTTAGCATTAACAAATAGGTTAAAATTGGGTCTAACTAGGGACAAAAGGAAATTGTAAGGGAGTTCGTCAAGTATTTAGGTATGTCAGAGTAACAGACAAGTGCAGTTATCGTTTGCCATACATGTCATACAAGCCAAATGGTAGATAAGCCACAGGCAGTAATAAAACCAGCCCCTTTGTTGCCAATTCCCACATTTGAAGGATCTTTCATGTGGGTTATAATTGATTGTGTAGGTCCCCTCTCAAGAACTAAAAGTGGGAACCAATACTTGCGAACCATAATGGATGTGTCTACCAGATTTCCAGAGACAATTCCATTATGGAGTATTAAGGCAAAAAGGATGGTCGAGGAGTTAATAGCTTACTTCATGTGTTACAGGCTACCTAGAGAGTTTTAGTCAGACCAAGGGTCTAATTCTACTGCTAAGCAGTTTAAGGAAGTCATGGATAGTTTAGGCATACAGCACTTTATCAAATGTGTACCATCCTGAATCCCATGCTGAAAGGTGACATCAGACTCTGAAGACCATGTTAGGAGTGTACTGTCAGGATTACCTAAATGATTGAGATAAAGGTATCCCATTCCAATTGTTTGCCATTAGAGATGCCCCAAATGAATCTAGTTCGTTTACTCCTTTTGGGTTAATGTTCGGACATGAAGTGAGAGGCCTTTTGAAATTAATTAAAGAGAAATTGACAGGACTGAAGTCGGAGATCTCATACTTGGATTATGTATCTGAGGTGAGGGAGAGATTAAATCGGGGAGGTGATTTAGCTAAGCAGCACCTGAAGAGGATACAGCATAGAATGAAGCAGGTGGTAGACAAAAACTCTAAAATTCAGATGTTTACCCATGGGGGTGATGTATTAGTATTGTTACCCATGGTAGGAGATCCCTTCAAAGCCAGGTTGAGTAGTCCATTTTAAATTAAGTCATGTAAACTATCTGGTAAAGATGCCAGATAGGAAAAACCATATTGATATGTTATGTGAATATGTTGAAACCTTATTAAAATTGAGAAAGGGAACGGGAGAAACAGGTTTGAGTTTCAAATCAAACCCAGATGTCGTGGAGTTTGATATGCCTCAAAATATGTTTCGCGATGAGGAAGTCCTTAGGGAGTGAGATAGGTTAATGAACCATCTGTCTTAGGAGCAAAGAATCCCAATGAAAGGTTTATTGCAGCAATATGAGGACATATGCAAGAATAAGATGGGGAGGACTAATGCTATTATGCATAAGGTAGAAGTAGAGAGTGCTGTTCCAATAAAACAACACCTCTACAGGCTTAATCCTTTCAAAGCCACACAGGCCCAGAAGGAAGTGAATGCAATGCTTAACAAAGATATCATCGAAATAAGTCAGAGCAATTAGAGTTTGCCAATCGGAATTAGTTCCCAAACCTGATGGGACTTTGTGTGGACTATCGGAAGCTCAAAACTGTGACAAAATCGGACTCATACCTAAAACCATGATTGAATGACTACAATCGAGAAAGTTGGACAAGCCAGTTACATCACTAAGTTGGACTTACTTACTGCATGGTTATTGTCAGGTTCCTTTATCAGAGAAAGTGAAATAAATTCTGCATTTGTAACTCCAAATGGGAAAAATCAATTCAAACTGATGCCCTTTGAAATGAAGAATGCACCGGCCACATTGCAAAGACTCAGGAACAGAGTTGTAGCTGGGCTACCCAACTGTGCAGTCTATCCGGATGATGTAGTGGTCTTTGATAAGTCATGGATAGATCTCATGGTACAGTTGGCAGAGCTCTTTGATGAAGAGAAGCAAAACTGGTAATAAACTTAAAGAAAATAGAATTCACAAAGCAGAGGTGACATTCTTGGGACATAACATCAGTTATTGACCCCAAGGAACTCAAAGACAAAGGCCAATGAGGAATTTCCATGACCAACCTCATAGAAAGAGGTGCTTCAATTTTTGGGAATAAGTGGATTCTATTGGAAGTTTGTTCCAAACTTCAGCAGCATGATGGGGCACCGCAAGCAGATTTACTGACACAGAACCCAAAATTTCAGTGGACAGAACAATGCCAGGAAATTCTTAAATATGACAGTTTAAAAGCAGTATTAACCACTGCACCAGTTTCAGCTACACCAAACTTTTTGAAACTCTTCAAAGTTGCAATCAATATAGTAGTTGGAGCTGTACTGCTACAGGAAGATAACAATGGATTTGAATGGCCAGTTAGTTACTTTTTGGATATAGAGAGAATAAGCAAACTCCACACAGACAGTTGCCTGAGGCTAGAATCGAACTCGGGTCCTTGACACTGTGAGCCAGCAGTGCTAGCCACGAAGCCATCATGCCACCCTTTAGGTGATGGAGCCATCCTGACCATTTCAAAACCAGGCACCAACATCAGCACAGCCCCTCCATCTACAAACACTGTCCAGAGGGGCTGAAAATTAAAACCCACTGAGTCAAAACCAGAAAGCTTAAGTTAGAAGATTTAGTTCAGTACATAAACTGAAATAAAGAGAATGGAAATCCAATGCAATTAGGAAAGAAAGCTAAATAGACAAAATAATTTTTATACAAACCTTTTTTTTTCGATCAACAATAACTTTAATTGGATGGAATAACAGTTCACATTGTGAAAGTACATTTTTAGTGTCACTTTCATTGTGTGCCAGGACTTCAAATGACTGAAGTTATGCTGAATGAACAGGCCATAAGATGTGCAGGCTAGGTGAATTGGCCAAGCTAAGTTGCCCACAGTGTCAGGGGTAAATGTAGCGAAACAAGTCTGGGTGGGTTACTCTTTGGACTTACTAAGGGCCTGCTTCCATACCACAGGGAATCTAATCTAATACTGGATGGGGATAGCATCATTGTTCTTTCAATTGGAGAATTCAGAGCAATGTTTCCAACAAGAGTATAAGTTTAATAAGTCCCCACCGCCAACACCCCAAACAGAGGTATTCATGGAGGTAGATAATATCCAGAGTTTTCTAACTTAAGGAGTAATAGAGTCATAGAGATGTACAGCATGGAAACAGACCCTTCGGTCCAACCTGTCCATGCCGACCAGATATCCTAACCCAATCTAGTCCCACCTGCCAGCACCCGGCCCATATCCCTCCAAACCCTTCCTATTCATATACCCATACAAATGTCTCTGAAATGTTGCAATTGTACCAGCCTCCACCACATCCTCTGGCAGCTCATTCTATACACGTACCACCCTCTGCATGAAGAAGTTACCCCTTAAATCTCTTTTATATCTTTCCCCTCTCACCCTAGACCTATGCCCTCTAGTTCTGGACTCCCCGACCCCAGGGAAAAGACTTTGCCTATTTATCCTATCCATGCCCCTCATAATTTTGTAAACCTCAATAAGATCACCCCTCAGCCTCCGACACTCCAGGGAAAACAGTCCCAGCCTGTTCAGCCTCTCCCTATAGCTCAAATCATCCAACCCTGGCAACATCCTTGTCAATCTTTTCTGAACCCTTTCAAGTTTCACAACATCTTTCCGATAGGAAGGGGACAAAAATTGAATGCAATATTTCAACAGTGGCCTAACCAATGTCATGTATAGCCACAACATGACCTCCCAACTCCTGTACTCAATACTCTGACCAATAAAAGAAAGCATACCAAACGCCTTCTTCACTATCCTATTTACCTGCGACTCCACTTTCAAGGAACTATGAACCTGCACTCCAAGGTCTCGTTGTTCAGCAACACTCCCTAGGACCTTACCATTAAGTGTATAAGTCCTGCTAAGATTTGCTTTCCCAAAAATGCAGCACCTCGCATTTATCTGAATTAAGCTCCATCTGCCACTTCTCAGCCCATTGGCCCATCTGGTCCAGATCCTGTTGTAGTCTGAGGTCATCTTCTTAGCTGCCCACTACACCTCAAATTTTGGTGTCATCTGCAAATTTACTAACTGTACCTCTTATGCTCGCATCCAAATCATTTATGTAAATGACAAAAAGTAGAGGACCCAGCACCGATCCTTGTGGCACTCCACTGGTCACAGGCCTCCAGTCTGAAAAATAACCTTCCACCACCACTGTCTTCTACCTTTGAGACAGTTCTGTATCCAAATGGCTAGTTCTCCCTGTATTCCATGGGATCTAACCTTGCCAATCAGTCTCCCATGGGGAATCTTGTCGAACGCCTTACTGAAGTCCGTATAGATCACATCTACTGCTCTGCCCTCATCAATCTTCTTTGTTACTTCTTCAAAAACCTCAATCAAGTTTGTGAGACATGATTCCCATGCACAAAGCCATGTTGACTATCCCGAATCAGTCCTTGCCTTTCCAAATACACGTACATCCTATCCCTCAGGATTCCCTCCAACAACTTGCTCACCAGTCTATATTCCCTGGCTCGTCTTTACTGCCCTTCTTAAACAATGGCACCACGTTTGCCAACCTCTAGTCTTCCGGCACCTCACCTGTGACTGTCGATTATTCAAATACCTCAGCAAGAGGCCCAACAATCACTTCTCTAGCTTCTCACAGAGTTCTGGGGTACACCTGATCAGGTCCTGGGGATTTATCCACTTTTAACCATTTCAAGACATCCAGCATTTCCTCCTCTGTAATCTGGACATTTTGCAAGATGTCACCATCTATTTCCCTACAGTCTATATCTTCCATATCCTTGTCCACAATAAATACTGATGCAAAATATTCATTTAGTATCTCCCCCATTTTCTGTGGCTCCAGACAAAGGCCGCCTTGCTGATCTTTCAGGGGACCTATTCTCTCCCTGGTTACCATTTTGTCCTTAATATATTTGTAAAATCCCTTTGGATTCTCTTTAATTCTATTTGCCAAAGCTATCTCATGTCCCCTTTTTGCCCTCCTGATTTCCCTCTTCAGTATACTCCTACTTCCTTTATACTCTTCTAAGGATTCACTCGATCTATCCTGTCTATACCTGACATATGCTTCCTTCTTTTTCTTAACCAAACCCTCAATTTCTTTAGTCATCCAGCATTCCCTATGCCTACCAGCCTTCCCTTTCACCCTGACAGGAATATACTTTCTCTGGATTCTTGTTATCACATTTCTGAAAGTTTCCCATTTTCCAGCCATCTCTTTACCTGCGAACATCTGCCTCCAATCAGCTTTCGAAAGTTCTTGCCTAATTCTGTCAAAATTGGCCTTTCTCCAATTTAGAACTTCAACTTTTAGATCTGGTCTATCCTTTTCCATCACTATTTTAAAATGAATAGAATTATGGTCGCTGGCCCCAAAGTGCTCCCCCACTGACACCTCAGTCACCTGCCCTGCCTTATTTCCCAAGGGTAGGTCAAGTTTTGCACCTTCTCTAGTAGGTACATCCACATACTGAATCAGAAAATTGTCTTGTACACACTTAAGAAATTCCTCTCCATCTAAACCTTTAACACTATAGCAGTCCTAGTTGATGTTTGGAAAGTTAAAATCCTCTTCCATAACTACCCTATTATTCTTACAGATAGCTGAGATCTCCTTACAAGTTTGTTTCTCAATTTCCCTCTGACTATTGGGGGGTCTATAATACAATCCCAATAAGGTGATCATCCCTTTCTTATTTCTCCGTTCCACCCAAATAACTTCCCTGGATGTATTTCTGGTAATATCCTCCCTCAGCACAGCTGTAATGCTATCCCTTATCAAAAATGCCACTCCCCCTCCTCTCTTGCCTCCCTTTCTATTCTTCCTGTAGCATTTGTATCCTGGAACATTAAGCTGCCAGTCCTGCCCATCCCTGAGTTATGTTTCTGTAATTGCTATGACATCCCTGTCCCATGTTCCTAACCATGCCCTGAGTTCATCTGCCTTCCGTGTTAAGCCCCTTGCATTGAAATAAATGCAGTTTAATTTATTAGTCCTACCTTATCTCTGCCAGCCCTGTCTGTTTGACTCCCTTCTGTTCTCAACTGTACCCGTCTCAGATTGATCTCTTTCCTCACTATCTCCCTGGGTCCCACCCCCCCACCTTACTAGTTTAAATCCTCCCAAGCAGTTCTAGCAAATTTCCCTGCCAGTATATTAGTCCCCTTATTATTTAGGTGCAATCTGTCCTTCTTGTACAGGTCACTTCTACCCCAAAAGAGATTCCAATGATCCAAAAATGTGAATCCTTCTCCCATACACCAGCTCCTCAGCCATGCATTCATCTGCTCTATCCTCCTATTCCTGCCCTCACTAGCTTGTAGCACTTGGAGTAATCCAGATATTACTATCCTTGAGGACCTCTTTTTAAAATTTTTGCCTAACTCTCTGTAATCTCCCTTCAGAATCTCAACCTTTTTCCCTTCCTATATCATTGGTTCCAATGTGGACAATGACCTCTTGCTGGCCCCTCTCCCCTGTGAGAACATTCTGCACCGTCTCTGAGACATCCTTGATCCTGGCACCAGAGAAACAACACAAGATTCTGTTTTTTCCCTGCTGGCCACAGAAATGTCTGACTGTACCTCAGACTACAGAATCCCCTAAGATGGAGGACGGGAAAAATTTCTGGCTGTAAGAGCTGCTCCTTTTTTTGAGGTATTTTAGGTGCTGGAGGTGATTTACTCGAATTCCAGGAGCAGCAATTACTGTTTTATACGCTATTGCATTATTTTGGAACTTTGGAAAAAAAAGTCAAAACAACTGCAGTTTAAAAGGGAGAAGAGCAGATAAAGGAAGCACACAACCTAGCAACACAAAAGATAATCTAAAAATGTATCTGCAGCAAAACAGGATAGTGCATAGTTCACACTATGGTATCTCTGTTAGGTGGTATCTCTGTTAGGTTGACATATACATGGCATATCTGTTCACAATCCAAAATCCCTGTTTTAGGCTGTTTTGAAACTGTTTAGACAACTTATGAAACTAACTGAGGAACATAAATTATACAATTCCCTGAAACCTATCCTTTGTCATTTAGCCCAAATTCCTATTGATTCTAATAAACATAAGGATAATAAATGTGAAATTCTGATTAATTAATATCATTACTATAAAATTAATTCCAAAGGATTTGAAATCAATTTGTCTTATGGCTTAATTTAAATATTTAATTCCTAATTTTTATCTATTTTCTTTCAGCATGTACCTCAGAACGTCTTACAAAATCATTGTCATTTTAGTGATCCTGATTTCGACTATGATACTTTTTCACATGACAAGTAATCCTTCAAGGAATTTACTTCCAGTCATGAAAATGAAGAAGCAGATTGATAACTGGCACTTGAACCTCACACCACCAGAAAAACTAACCTTTCTGTCACCATATGGAGGAAGCTGGTAAGCCTAGTTGTCAAAATTTATCATTTAAAATTTAATTCTGCTCTGAAAATGTTGAAATGTATTCTTAATTATGTCCTTGCAAACAACTAAAAACTGTTGTTTTACATGCAGATATTTCACATTTCCTTTATTTCAAGCAGAAAATTTACAGCATAGAATCTATCTCTGAAGAGCACTTAAATCTCAAAATTGTTGGTGATTCCTGTCTCTGTCCTGCACTTCTGACTCACCCAGTCCCTATGTCAGATTGGCTTTTGGAGATCCTGTGCATTTTCCCTGGATATTATACGAATGAGTGAAGAATCCTCAAGGTTACCACTGCCAATAACAGTGCTCACCCATGGACTGTTTGTGGACACAGTGCAATAGCAGATCAACGCCTTTCTCAGTACCAGCCCTACCTTTATCTGCTACCACTTATCTGTCCCAAACGGACAACTGACTCTCAATGTCAAGACTAAACCTGTCTTTGGGAAGCAGTTCAGTGCAATGCAATTAACAAAAACATGTTGCAGACAGGGCAAAGGCTGGTAAGAAAAGGTGGTTAGATGAGCAGAGACATTGTGGATGTCAAACAAATGTGTGATTCTGAATGGAATGGATCAGGAGGTAAGTACCATTCAATAGTCAACAAAGTATTGATAAGTAACTCTTCTGGAACAGTATTGAAAGCCTAAATTAATAAAGGTGAACATAGACATCAGTCCTTTATAAAAAGGAACAAAGCAACTCATTGACTGCAGGAGCCATAGGTCACATAGGAATTCTGAAGGTTTGACCTTCTAGAGGTTTAGAAACACATGAGGGGCATGGAGAGGGTAAATAGACAAAGTCTTTTCCCTGAGTTGGGGGAGTCCAGAGCTAGAGGGCATAGGTTTAGGGTGAGAGGGGAAAGATTTGAAAGGGTCCTATGGGCAAATTTTTCACACAGAGTGTGGTGCTTGTATGGAACGAGCTGCCAGAGGAAGTGCTGGAGGCTGGTACAATTAGAACATTTAAAAGGCATCTCCATGGGTATATGAGGAGGAAGGGTTTAGAGGGATAGGGCCAAGTGCTGGCAAATTGGACGAGATTAGGTTAGGATATCTGGTCGGCATTGTCGAGTTGGACCAAAAGGGTCTGTTTTCATGCTGTACATCTCTATGACTCTATCACATTATGGGGACATGACTGACAAGATAACCCATCCTGATCCTGTTTCAGCTATTGTGTTTAAAAGAGTAACCAACAGAATATCCATTTGGTAAGCATAAAGGACACAAAAAGTAATATATCTATCTTAATTCTGTGAAATGCCTTTGGAAATATATTTTTGTTTAATCATAGGCCATTTCTTAAATGTATATGTTCTTGCTCTAAGTAAGAAATACACTGAATGTTACAAATCTTGAAATGAGTAGACTTGTTAAAAAATAATTGGTGACACGTGAAAAGATAACAGTCCTGGTAGTATAGCAGAGCCTAAGAGAAAATGATAAAGAATATTGAAAAATATAAATACTATTCCTAAAATGGTTCATTATTATTTGAAGATAGTAAATGTAAATATGTAACTATGTACAGTAAAGAAAAAAAGAAATATCAAATGTATTAATACTATGAAGTATTAAAGTACTCTTGGCATCTCTGTGTCCTTTCAATGTATTTTTAAGTGATTTTAAGCTCATAGTGCATTTGCTAAAGGAGTTGAAACTGATATATTGATGGTAATAAGCATCTACAGTAAGCTGTGTACAGATATGTAAGGCAGTCACTAAATAAAGTACATAATTCACATCATAGTTAGCCTTGATGCTGCTTAGCGATACATGGGCTAGAGCTACATTTTAATAGTTCATGAAAAACAATCCATATATCACTCATGTGCAGTTCAAGAGTCAGTTTTTCAATCAGTTTGTAATCATAGAAAAGCAAAAGATGACTGCATGCAGCTGAAGGAATGTTGTTAGCTGCCTGTACAATGCTGGGATCCATTCTGTGGAAAAGATTTGGCCTAAAAAGAAGCTTTGATTGCCATTGGTAGTTTAGTGGACCTGAGAGTAGAGGAAGGAAAATCCATAGCAGTACTTGTTTGGTGAAGTTGAAGAACACTGGAATTCAAAGAGATTTGGGGCAGTTTAAAAAAAGCTGAAATTGCGATAGTAATGAGACTTTTGCAAAAAGTTTCAGGACTCCTTGGGATTGCAATCTCAAGAGAAGAGATTAAACCACCAGGATGTGAGCAGTCATTTAGACAAGTCAGAGTGAAATAGCTTTCAGGGCATTCTGGGCTAGATCTTCAAAAGTGAAGAATTGAAATTCTTCTTGAAAGTGAAAGAAGTTAAATCAGGTTTTGTGATCCATAGTGTTGTCAACAACTGGGTCAATTGAGAAGTGGAGGAGATCTGTCTTGACCACATCTTCTATTTGATACACATTGAGGCAGCTCTGACCACAGTTTGGCTATTGGTTTTGCCGTACGGAGAGTAAATTTTATTTTGTTTGCTCAAACTATGGCATTTTAAGGTTTTACTCTCTTAGCAAGTACCTGGTATTTCAAATATAGTCGATTTCTAAAAGAAAGATTACTGGTCCCTAGCCAGCTCAAGACAATATTGCCTGGCATCATAACACCAGTTTAAGAACAAAAACAGAAATTGCTGGAGAATCTTAGCACATCTAGCACATCTGGAGACAAAAGAGAGTCAGCATTTCTTCAGAAGAGTGACTGGAACCAAAATATTAAATCTACTTTCTATCCACAGTAGCTGCCAGACTTGCTGAGTTTCTCCAACAATTTATATTTTCCTTTCAGATTTCTAGCATCAGCAGTTCTTTGTGTTTTTGTAACCGGATACTAACATGTGTTTGCACCAGTGTGAAGAGCACATACCAACATAGAGAAGAATGAGAGTTTGAGTGGTGTCAGAAATCCATTGTATTGCAGAGCAGTAGATGTCATTTGGCTGGAAATTGACTAACAACTTAATTGGACGTTAGTGTCACAATTCACAAGTTGCTCATGCCCAATATTCTCAACATGGCAAATGTATGAAATCCATCTACCAAAGTCAATGAAATGGTTGTGCCACAACCCATTGCACTGGCTGTGCTGCTGTAGAATCTTTCATGCTGCCTGTGAGTTCTTCACACAGCAGAGGGCCCAGTAGCATTGACTGAGCACTTGGAAAGGCAGGCTGCCTTCTTAATGCATGATAGTACTTTAAAGGCAAGCTTCACAAAATGTTTGTTGCAATGGAAATTCCTGTAAAATGAGTGCCAGGACAGGAGGAGAGATGAATCATGGTTGATCAAGTGTTAGAGACAAGTGGTGGAGGTGTGCAGATGAAGATTTGCTATTGTGTTTCAAGGGAGCTGAAAACTATCAAAAGCAATCTTCAGGAGGGAGTCGGAACAAGTGTACAGTGCTTTCAACATTTTGATCTGGGGACTTACCAGCAGTGGCACAAGCAGTCTAATAATCTCACGTGGGTGGTCAGACTCAGTGAATGCATCTTCACATGACATCTCTTTTCTGCTAGCTAGCTAACTGATGAAGGAGTTGCACTTCAAAAGCTAGTACTTCCAAATAAACCTGTTGGACTGTAACCTGGTGTTGTGTGATTTTTAACTTTGTCCACCCCAGTCCAACAATGGCACCTCCACATCATTTCCAATCACCAAACCACCAACCTCTCGTGCTGCTCAATGCACCACATTTCCATCGTTCATTGAAAATCGCTCTGCAACCTCAGGCCTCATGTCTAACATCCGTGTACTAAGCCTCACTCTCATACACCTACCTCACTGCTTTCACAAGTGTCCAACTATACAGCAGGGAAAGGAACAGCAGTTGCTATGCCACATAATTGGCAACCTTTTGCCCTCACACTCTCAGGAAAGAAGTGTCAGGGAACAATCCCACAGGCGATAATTCTCTGTATCATGGGTTCTATAGCAACCAATAACTTGCAGCTTTGTAAAAATTAAATATCCATGCAATGTGGCTGTTGCTAGCTGTGTCTGCATTTATTGATCATCTCCAATTTCCTTTAAGGTGGTGGTGGTCTTCTTGAACTGCTGTTGTCCATTTGGTGTACACTGACAACACCATTCGGGAGGGAGTTTCAGGTGTTTTACTCAACAACACTAAAGGTTTGGGGATATATTTCTAAATCAGGATGCTGAGTGCCTTGGAGGGAAAATTGCTGTTAGTGATATTCCTATGTATCTCCTGTTCTTGTCCTTACATTTTAGTGACCGTGGGTTTGGAAGATACCAAGGTACATGTCTGCAGCTGACACACAATACTGCTGCTGAGCTTCAGTGTTGGAGGGAGTCAATGTGTATAGACATAGTTAGAGGCAAGCGGACCACTTTGTCAGCTTCCTGAGTGTTGTTTTAGTTCCACTCATTCAGGCGAGAGGGGAATACTCCTGACCTGTGCCTTGTAGATTGTAGATTGTGGACATGCGTTGGGTGTGTCAGGAGGTGAGCTACTTGTAGCACAATTCCAAGCTTTTGGCTTGTACGTGTAGTCTCAACACTTAGGTGACTATTCCAATTCAGCTATTGCCTAGTGGTAAACTCCAAGGATGTTGATAGTGGGAGATTCAGTGATGGTGAGGTCATTGAAAATGTCAAGGAGTGATGTTCAGGTTTTGTCTTGTTGGAAATGGACTTGGCCTGAAAAGTGTCTGGCATGAATTTTACTTACCAGCCCAAACATGAAGATTGTTCAGGTTTTGCGACCTTTGGACATAGATTGTTTTCAGGCCTGAGGAGCTGTGAATGGTGCCTAATATTGTGCAGTCATGAGCAAACATCTCCGCTTTCAGCCTAGAAAGAGAGGGAAGGTCATTGATAAAGCAGCTGAAGATGTATGGTCTAGGAACTCCTGCCGTGGTACCCTGGAGCTGAGATAACAACAACCACAATGTGTCTCCTTTGTGCCAGGTATGACTCCAACCATCAGAGAGTGTTCTCCCTATTTCCCATTGAATCTGGCTTTACCATAGATTCTTGATGCCATGCTAAGTCAAATGCAGTTCTTGATTTCAAGAGTAGTCATTCATATTCACCTCAGGAATTCAGCTGTTTTATCCATGTTTAAACCAAGGCAGCAGTGATGTTAGGAGGTGAGTATGGAGTCATAGAATCATAGAGACGTTGAGTCCGACCAGATATCCCAACCTAATCTAGAGCTATCTGCCAGCACTTGGCCCACATCCCTCTAAACCCTTCCTATTCAAATACCCATCTAAATGCCTTTTAAATGCTGTAATTGTACCAGCCTCTCCCACCTCTTCTGGCAGCTCATTCCATACACAGCACCACCCTCTGCATGAAAAGGTTGCCCCTAGGTCCCTTTTATATCTTTTCCATCTCACCTTAGACATATGCCCTCTAGTTCTGGACTCCCTGACCCCAGGAAAAAGACTTTGTCTATTTATCCTATCCATGCCCCTCATAATTTTATCAACCTCTATAAGCTCCGATGCCCCAGAGAAAACAGCCCCAGCCTATTCAACCTCTCCCTATAGCTCAAATCCTCCAATCCTGGCAATATCCTTGTAAATTCTGAACCCTTTCAAGTTTCACAGTATCCTTCCAATAGGAAGGAGACCAGAATTGCCCGCAATATGCTAAAAGTGGCCTAACCAAGGTCCTGTACAACTGCAACATGACCGCCCAACTCCTGTATTCAATGCTAATCCTGGTGGAAACCAAAATGAGCACCAGCGAGCAGTGCATTGTTAAGCGATAGCATTGCATATGATATCACTTTAATATGACCACCTGATGGGGCGGTAATTGACTGATTTAGCTTTGTCCTGTTTTTTGTTACAGGACATGCCAGGCATAATTTCCAGATAGTCAGGTAGATGCCAGCGCTGGTGTTGGTGAAACAACTTTGTCCAGCAACTTCTGGAGTACGTTGCTTCAGTACTATTAACAGATTGTTGTCAGGGGCCATAGGCTTGGCAATTCTCAATGCCTCCAGCCAATTCTTGGCATCACAGAGTGAATCCGATTGACTGAAGGCTGACATCTGTGATCGTAGGATCCTCTGGAAGAGTCAATAAATTGTGCACTGATAAAGCACAGCAGGTCAGGCAGCACCTGAGGAGCAGGAGAAATGACATTTTGGGCATAACCCCTTCATCAGAAATGCAGAGGGGGAAGGGGGCTGAGAGATAAATAGAGTTAGGGGGTGGGGCTAGGAGAAAGGTATTTGGGATGGCGTTAGGTGGGCAAAGGTAGGAGGTGATTGTGATAGGATGGTGGGAAGTGTGAAGTGGCTAGGTGGGAAGGAAGATGGACAGATCAAGAGGGCGGAGCTGAGTCAGGGGACTGGATCTGGGATTGGGTGGGGTGAGGGGAGATCTGGAAACTGGTGAATTCAATGTTTATGCCATGAGGTTGAAGGCTCAAGGCCCAAGATGAGCTGTTCCTCCGGCGGGTTGCAGGTGGCCTTGTGTAGGCAATGGAGGATGCTCAGAATTGACGTGTCATGGGGGGAGTGGAGGGGGCGTTAAAGTAGATGGCCACAGAAAGGAAGGTTGGTTGGTGCATACGGACCAGAGATGTTCCCTGAAGCAATGTGCGAGTTTGTGTTTGATCTCTCTGATGTAGAGGAGGCCGCAGAAAGCAACAGATACAGTAAATGAGGTTGGAGGATGTGTAAATAAATCTCTGCTGGATGTGGAATGATCCTTTGGGACCTTAGACAGAGATGACGGGGGAGGTGTGGGTGCAGGTTTTGCACATCTTATGGTGACAAGGGGATGGTGCTAAGTGTGGAGAGGGATTGCTGGGGACCTAATGAGGGAGTCCCAGAGGGAATGGTCCCTGTGGAATGCAGATAGGGGTGGGGAGGAAAATATATTTTTGGTGGTGGGGTCTGATTGTAGGTGGCAAAAATGGTGGAGGATGATACATTGGATTTGAAGATTAGTGAGTTGGAATGTGAGTACTGGGGGATTCTACCCTGGTTGTGGTTTGGTGGGTAGAGTTCAAGGGTGGAGGTGCAGGAAATGGAGGAGGTGCACTGGATGGCATTGTTGACCACGCGGGAGAGGAATTTATGATCCTGGAAGTAGGAAGACATCTGGGACATCTTGGAGTGGAATCGCTCATCCTGGGAGCAGATACGGCAGAGGCAGAGGACCTGGGAGTAAGGGATCACACTTTTACATGAGGTCGGTGGAAAGAGGTGTAGTCAAGGTAGCTATGGGAGTCGGTGGCTTTGATGTAGATGTCAGTGTTAAGTCAATCACCAGAGATGGAGATGGAGAGGTCCAGGAAGGGGAGGAACATGTCAGAGATGGTCTGTGTATATTTGAGGTCAGGGTGGAAGGTGTGGGTGAAGTGGATGAACTGCTCATTCTCCTCATGGGAGCATATGGCAGCACCAATACAGTCATCGATGTCACAGAGGAAAAGGTGGGGGACAGTGCCAGTGTAACTGCTGAAGATGGACTGTTCCACATATCCCACAAAGAGGCAGGTATAGCTGGGACCCATGCGGGTACCCATACCCACCCCTCTGAAATCCACCCTGAAGCTCTTCAAATAGAACCTGAAAAAAATCGCATATCCTGCTCCTCAGATGCTGCCTGGCCGGCTGTGCTTTCTCCAGCGCCACACTTTATCGACTCTGAACTCTCCAACATCTGCAGTCTCACTATCTCCTACCTCTAGATGAGACCAAGGTGGATCACCCATTTGGCACTTCTGACTGAAGATTGTTGCAAATATTTCAATCTTACCTTTTGGGCTGATATACGTGGCTACCCCATCATTGAGGATTGGAATATCTCGGGTACAGTATCCATCAGTGAGTTGTTTAATTGCTCACCATCATATAGGGCTGAATGTAGCAGGACTGCAGCGCCTAGATTTGATCCATGATTTGTGGAATAAGACCAGAGGATAAGACCAAGTAGGAGCAGAACTAGGCCATTTGGCCATCAAGTATATTCTACCATTCAATCATGGCTGACATATTTCTCAACCACGTAGCCTTTGTCTATCACTTGCTGCTTACATTGTTTGGCACACAGGTATTCCATTGCTTAGATAATGTTCAATACCATTCCTCAGATACTAAAGCAGTTCATGTCCAAATTTAGCAAGACTCAGACAATATCTAGACTTGGACTGAAAAGTGCTAAGTAGCATTCACACCACATAAAGGACAGGCAATGACCAGCTCCAATAAAAGACAATATAACCATCACCCCTTGACATTCAATAGTGTAACCGTCATTGAATCCCCCCATTATCTACATACTGCGGGCTACCATTGAGCAGAAACTGAACTGAACCAGCCATACGTACAGTAGCAATAAGAGCAGGTCAGAGATTAGGAATCTTATAGCAAGTAACTCACCTCCTGATTCCCCAAAGTGTGCCCACCACCTAAAAGGCACAAGTCAAGTGCATGATAGAATACTCTCCACTTCCCTGGATGAATGCCTGGACAAAGCAGCCACTTGCTACTTGATTAGCACCACAACTGCAAACAGCAACGCCTTCCAATACTAATGCACAGTTGCATCAGTACAGACTATCTACAAGGTGCGTTGTAGAAATTCACAAAAGCTCCTTCAAAAGCACCTTCAAAACCCATGACCATTTCCATCTCAAAGAATAACAGCAACAGATACATGGGAACACCACCACTTGTAAGTTCCCCTTCAAGCCACTCATTGGAAATATGTCACTGATCCTTCAATGATGATGGGTCAAAATTCTGGAATTCCTGTCTGACAGCATTGTGGGTCAACCTACAGCAAAGACAGCTCACCACCACCTTCTCAAGGGCAACTAGGAATGGGCAATAAATGCTGACCCAGATAGTGACACCCACAACCTATTAGCAAATAAAAGGCCAGTTTTCAAGGTTGGAAAAGTAGAAATTTTGCACCACAGAGAAAAGACTACATGATGGAATACTATCAGAAACATAGAAATGCTTTAAGTTATATTACAATACGACACAGGAATTGAATATATGTACACAGACTGCAATCAGCCCAGCTTTTCTTTTGAGACTGCACATATCTCAACCTCAACTTCATCAGACGAATTGGAGGGGATTGAACATTTGCAGGAGAACAACTGGTCCAGTAGCATTGAGCTGTCCAAGTAGTGGTCGAGGAACAAATAGCTATTGGCCAATCCATCAGGGGTGGGTGGGGCAGAGGGAGCAACCAGTAGAAGACTTCATTGGGCTCAAAGCAGAACCCAAAGATCAACAGAAATCACTTATATTCGAATGAGAAAGCTTTTTAACATTGTCATTAACATTTATCATTGACAAGTTCACAAACTTCACAGGATTGATGGATATGTTCAATCCTCTTCCAAAATAGTACAGTCCAATGTCAGTGAGAGAGATAGTCCTTAGTGAGAAGCAGTCTTTCAGTGGCCCTTGTGAGAGGCTGGAAAAGTTCACCAGTCAAAAATTACAATGGGCAACTGAAATATCCCTCATGATCAGCAAATCAAGGGAGATAAGCTGCATATGATTCCATCAGATCCAGATCTCAAATCCAAGACAAGGTCTCATCGTCCAAGATACTTAAAAAAACGAGGCTCCAATTAGAAAAGCATTGCATGATACAGGAGTCCAGAATATCACAAGGGTATAGTACTCAGTTCAAAAGAGCAGTTAACTTCCAAGAAAGACAGTAAGGAGATTAGGGGTCATGAAACAATAACAACATTTAAAAATAACTATATTCTTGAGGAAGAAATATAAGAGATAGAAGATCCTCCAGTTATCCACAGTTCAGAAGCAGGGCCAACAATCCACAAGCAAGTGTTCGCCATTATGCCAAACTTGAACAGAAAGCATTCCAGGTAAAGTTTGAACATTCCAAACCAATTGCTTTTGTGAACTCAGAGACTTGCGGAAAGGTAGAATATTCATAAGTGTAATATAATGATATCCATATCCATTTTGGAGACATGGATAGAGCAGGAACAGGAATGATTGTTGCAAATTCTGGGATATAGATGTTTCAATAACAACAGAGAAGATGGTAAAGAGGGGGAGGTGTGGCATTGTTAGTCAAGGACAGTATTACGGTGGACATTTGAGGACTCGTCTACTGAGGTAATATGGGCTGAGGTTAGAAACAGGAAAGGAGAGGTGACCCTGTTGGGAGTTTTCTATTGGCATCCAAATAGTTTCAGAGATGTAGAGGACAGGATAGCAAAGATAATTCTGGATAGGAGCGAGAGTAACGGTAATTATTATGGGGGACTGAATACTGTAGTTCGAGAACTTTAAATGGGTCAGTTCTTGTCCAATGTCTGCAGAGGATTTTCTGACACAGTATGTAGACAGGTCAACAAGGGACAAGGCCACATTGGATTTGGTACTGGGTAATGAACCCGGCCAGGTGTTAGATTTGGAGATAGATGAGCACTTTGGTGATAGTGACCACAATTCAGTTATGTTTACTTTAGTGATGGAAAGGGATAGGTATATACCGTAGGACAAGAGTTATTGCTGGGGAAAAGGCAATTATGATGTGATTAGGTAAGATTTAGGATTCATAGGAGGGGGAAGGAAACTGCAGGGGATGGGCATAATTGAAATGTGGAGCTTATTCAAGGAACAACTTCTGTGTATCAGGCATGGAGGAAGTAGTTGAGTGAGGGAACTGGGATGTAAGTAAAGAAGTTGAATGTCTTGTCAAGAGTAAAAAGAATGTTAGGATGAGATGTGAAAGCTCAGTTAGGGCACTTGAGAGATACACGTTAGCCAGGAAAGACCTAAAGAGAGAGCTAAGAAGAACCAGGAGGGGACATGAGAATTCATTGATATATAGAATCGAGGAAAACCCAAAAGCTTTCTAAATGTAGATCACAGATAAAAGAATGATTAGAGTAAGATTAGGGCCAATCAAAGATAGTAGTGGGAAGTTGTGCGTGGAGACTGAGAGAATAGGGGAAGCTCTAAATGAATATTTTTCATCAGAATTCACACTTGAAAAAGACAATGTTGTTGAGGAGAATACTGACATATAGGCTATTAGACTAGATGGGATTGAGATTGCCAAGGAGGAAGTGTTAACAATTCTGGAAAGTGTGAAAATGGATGCCATTTGGGCCCGATGGGATTTATCCTAGGATTCTCTGTGAAGTCAGGGAGGAGATTGCAGAGTCTTTGGCTTTGATCTTTATGTCGTCGTTGTCTACAGTAATAGTGACAGAGGACTGGAGGATAGCAAATCTTGTCCCTTTGTTCAAGAAGGGGAGTAGAGACAACCCTGGTAATTATAGGCCTGTGAGCCTTACTTCGGTTATGGATGAGTCATTGGAAAAGGTTATAAGAAATAGGATTTATAATCATCTAGAGAGGAATAAATTGATTAGAAATAGTCAACACATTTTGTGAAGGGTAGGTCGTATCTCACAAAACTTATTGAGTTCTTTGAGATGGTTACCAAACAGGTGGACAAGGGTAAAGCAGTTGATGTGGTGTATATGGATTTCAGTAAGGTGTTTGGTAAGGTTCCCCACAGTAGGCTATTGCAGAAAATATGGAGGCATGGGATTGAGGGTGATTTTGCGGTTTGGATCTGAAATTGGCTCACTGAAAGAAAACAGAATCTGGTGGTTGATGGGAAATGTTCATCCTGGAATTCAGTTACTAGTGGTGTACCACAAGAACCTGTTTTGGGGCCACTGCTGTTTGTCATTTAAATAAATGACCTAGATGAGGGTGTAGAAGGATGGATTAGTAAATTTGTGGATGACACTAAGGTTGGTGGAGTTGTGGATAGTGCTGAAGGATGTTGTAGGTTGCAGAGAGACATAGATAAGCTGCAGAGCTGGACTAACAGATGGCAAATGGAGTTTAATGTGGAAAAGTGTGAGGTGATTCACTTTGGGAGGAGCAACAGGAATGTAGAGTAGTGGGTGAATGGTAAGATTCTTGGTAGTGTAGGTGAGCAGACACATCTCGGTATCCATGAACATAGTTCCCTGAAAGTTGCCATCCAGGTTAATAGGGTTGTTAAGAAGACTGATGGTGTGTTAGCTTTTATTGATCGAGGGATTGAGTTTCGGAGCTACGAGGTCATGATGCAGCTCTACAAAACTCTGGTAAGGCCACACTTGGAGTATTGCATACCGTTCTGGTCACTGCATTACAGGAAAGATGTGGAAGCTTTGGAAAGGTTTCAAAGGAGATTTACTGGGATGTTGCCTGGTATGGAGGGAAGGTCTTATGAGGAAAGACTGAGGGACTTAAGGCTGCTTTTGTTAGAGAGAATAAGGTTGAGAGGAGACTTAATTGAGACATATAAGATAATCAGAGGGTTAGATAGGATGGACACTGAGAGCATTTTTTTCTCCCATGGTGATGGCTAGCACAAGAGGATATAGTTTTAAATTGAGGGGTGATAGACATAGGACAGATGTCAGATGTAGTTTCTTTACTCAGAGAGTAATAGGTGCGTGGAACACACTGCCTACAGCAGTACTAGACTCCCCAATTTTAAGGGCATTTAAATGGTCATTGGATAGACATACACTTTAGATTGGTTTCACAGGTCAGCGCGACATCAAGGGCCGAAGGGCCTGTATTGCACTGTAATGTTTTATGTTCTATAATTGTAATATGGGTTGACTGTAGGGAGAAACAGCTTGGGGAAGATGTTGTAATAAATAATTGCACTGAAAGAGCTCATGTTCATGTTACAATGGCGCCACACATTCTATGACATCACACATAATCTGTGGGAGAAGACTAAGATGTTCGACTCTGGCTTTTGGAGGGAGTCGTTCTTTGTCATCAACTCCATAAGATCCTAGTATGAATGCATTACCAAATGTAGTTGACTAATTGCTGTCAAGCAATATGTCTTCACAAGAACAATGCCTTTTGTAACAACACTTTATGGTTGTGCATTCTCTTCCACAAATCATGAGATAGGCTCAAGACGAAGTGAAGACAAAAGAGGTTTGATGGAAATCAACCATCACAAACAGTCCTTCCCTAGTACCACGTACTGGTAGAGAGAGCAAATAAGACCATAAGACATAGGAGTGGAAGTAAGGCCATTCGGCCCATCGAGTCCACTCCGCCATTCAATCATGGCTGATGCGCATTTCAGCTCCACTTGCCAGCGTTCTCCCCGTAGCCCTTAATTCCTCTAGACAACAAGAACCTATCAATCTCGGCCTTGAAGACATTTAGCGTCCCGGCTTCCACTGCACTCCGTGGCAATGAATTCCACAGGCCCACCACTCTCTGGCTGAAGAAATGTCTCCGCATTTCCGTTCTGAAATGACCCCCTCTAATTCTAAGGCTGTGTCCACGGGTCCTAGTCTCCTCGCCTAACAGAAACAATTTTCTAGCATCCACCTTTTCAAAGCCATGTATTATTTTGTACGTCTCTATTAGATCTCCCCTTAATCTTCTAAACTCCAACGAATACAATCCCAGTATCCTCAGCCGTTCCTCATATGCTAGACCTGTCATTCCAGGGATCATCCGTGTGAATCTCCGCTGGACACGTTCCAGTGCCAGTATGTCCTTCCTGAGGTGTGGGGACCAAAACTGGACACAGTACTCCAAATGGGGCCTAACCAGAGCTTTATAAAGTCTTAGTAGTACATCTCTGCTTTTATATTCCAACCCTCTTGAGATAAGAGACAACATTGCATTCGCTTTCTTAATCACAGACTCAACCTGCATGTTTACCTTTAGAGAATCCTCGACTAGCACTCCCAGATCCCTTTGTGCTTTGGCTTTATTAAGTTTCTCACCATTTAGAAAGTAGTCCATTCCTATATTCTTTTTGCCAAAGTGCAAGACCTCGCACTTGCTCACGTTAAATTCCATCAGCCATTTCCTGGACCACTCTCCCAACCTGTCTAGATCCTTCTGTAGCCTCCCCACTTCCTCAGTACTACCTGCCTGTCCACCTATCTTTGTATCATCGGCAAACTTCGCTAGAATGCCCCCGGTTCCCTCATCCAAATCATTAATATATAATGCGAACAGCTGTGGCCCCAGCACCGAACCCTGCGGGACACCGCTCGTCACCGGCTGCCATTCTGAAAAAGAACCTTTTATCCCAACTCTCTGCCTTCTGTTAGATAGCCAATCCTCAATCCATCCCAGCAGCTCACCTCGAACACCATGGGCCCTCACCTTGCTCAGCAGTCTCCTGTGTGGCACCTTATCAAAGGCCTTTTGAAAGTCCAGATAGACCACATCCACTGGGTTCCCCTGGTCTAACCTACTTGTTACCTCTTCAAAAAATTCCAACAGGTTTGTCAGGCATGACCTCCCTTTACTAAATCCATGTTGACTTGTTCTAATCAGACTCTGCTCTTCCAAGAATTTAGAAACCTCATCCTTAATGATGGATTCTAGAATTTTACCAACAACCGAGGTTAAGCTGATTGGCCTATAATTTTCCATCTTTTGCCTTGATCCTTTCTTGAACAAGGGGGTTACTACAGCAATCTTCCAATCATCCGGGACCTTTCCTGACTCCAGTGACTCTTGAAAGATCTCAACCAATGCCTCTGCTATTTCCTCAGCCACCTCTCTCAGAACTCTAGGGTGTATCCCATCGGGGCCAGGAGATTTATCAATTTTAAGACTTTTTAACTTTTCTAGCACTATCTCTTTCGTAATGGCAACCATACTCAACTCAGCCCCGTGACACCCTTTAATTTTTGGGATATTACTCATGTCTTCCACTGTGAAAACTGACGCAAAGTACTTGTTAAGTTCTCCTGCTATTTCCTTATCTCCCATCACTAGGCTCCCTGCATCAGTTTGAAGTGGCCCAATGTCTACTTTTGCCTGTCGTTTGTTTCTTATGTACTGAAAGAAACTTTTACTATTATTTCTAATATTACTGGCTAGCCTACCTTCATATTTGATCCTCTCATTTCTTATTACACTCTTTGTTATCTTCTGTTTGCTTTTGTATCCTTCCCAATCTTCTGATTTCCCACTGTTCTTAGCCACTTTATAGGATCTCTCTTTTTCTTTAATACATTTCCTGACTTCCTTTGTCAGCCAAGGTTGTCTAATCCCTCCCCGGTTAATCTTTCTTTTCTTGGGAATGAACCTCTGTACAGTGTCCTCAATTATACCTACAAACTCCTGCCATTTTTGCTCTAGTGTCTTCCCTGCTAGCCTCTGCTTCCAGTCTATTTTAGTCAGTTCCTCTCTCATGCCCTCATAATTACCTTTATTCAACTGTAACACCATTACATCAGATTTTGTCTTCTCCCTTTCAAACTCCAGACTGAACTCTACCATATTATGGTCGCTACTTCCTAAGGGTTCCCTTACTTTAAGATCTTTTATAGAGTCTGGTTCATTGCAAAGCACTAGGTCCAGAATAGCCTGCTCTCTTGTGGGCTCCATGACAAGCTGTTCCAAAAAGCCATCCTGTAAACATTCCATGAATTCCCTTTCTTTAGATCCACTAGCAACATTATTTACCCAGTCCACCTGCATATTGAAGTCACCCATGATCAATGTAACCTTGCCTTTCTGACATGCCTTCTCTATTTCCCGGTACATGTTGCGTCCCTGGTCCTGACCACTGTTAGGAGGTCTGTACACAACTCCAATTATGGTTTTTTTGCCTTTGTGGTTCCTCAATTCCACCCACACAGACTCCACATCATATCACAAATATCACAAAGTACCAGCAGTGGCTATCAGGCAAAATATCACAAGATGAATTCAATAATTGGAGAACACACAGAGTACTGAATCGTCATGAAAATTAAGGTAATGGCATGACAGATAGCCTCTATCAATGAGACTTGGAAACACCAGCCTTCAACTTAACAAAGCTCACCCTCCCCACAGCCTTTGCTCTAAGCTCCTATGACGCTGCTGAAAAAAAAAATCACCTACTCCTCTAATCCTGTGAGAATCAGATGACAATTTTTGCAAAGGCAGGAACTCATCTTAACATCTCAAACAGCACTGCAGATTACTGCCAGACATTTCACAGCAAAAATCATTAGAGAAAAAAAAACTTACGTGGATCAGGGTGCTTACCATTTTAAATAATGCTACTGCAAGGCATGTCTTTTCATTTTCATGTCATGACTAAACAAAAAGGTTGTGCCAGTATATTCATGGGCCAAATTTGTGCAAATCATTAATGACCATGTCCAAACATGTTATGTCACAGCTCTGCAGCTGGTTGGACTTGAACGAGACCTTTTTTTCCTGGAGATAGGGGGACACTACCTCTGAGCCACAAGACATTCAAAAAGAATTGTGGCATCTCAACAACTAGTTGACTGTGTGACAACGGGATAGCGATATATCGACACCTTCCACCACCACAAATCCATGTCCTCCAGCGACATAAATGATCCATGCCTGCCAACAATCTAAGAACTAAAGGACAACATGGAAGAAAGGAACTCAAAATACTTGCCAATACATGACGTTCTCAATCATTATATTGAAACTAATACATTCCTAAGTTGGTTTGACAAGTATTGAAGCAATGAATGAATGAATGGATTATCTTATGAGTCAGAGTAATGAAATGTGCATTGTATATTATTATAGTATTAACACAGTTATAGAATAAATATCTTTTATTTGTCAGTTTGGCTAACATCAACTTCAAATCCTCTACAGGTTAAATGGCAACAAAAATTGCAGCTGTAACATTGGGGGACAATTGCCTTTAACAAAGTCTTATGATCCAAAAGACCTGTTAACAATCCAAAAAAGGAGAAAACAACAGTATGAACAACACAGAAAGAGGTATCTAATTTTGAAAACAATATGTAGATAGTAAATTGCACAAAAGTGATGAACGCTTATGAGATTAGCGTAATTTTTGGAAACTGAAGCTTGATGTGTAGCTCATTTTCGTGTAAATTGAGAAGGGAAGGGCTTAGTTCCATTTCTGAGTTCTGTGCATGGTGAAGTGGTATTTAGCAATGTATTTACAATTTAAGAAAAGGTAACATCAAATGAATGCAGAAATTGCCAAGAAGAACCTAAGTGCAGCCATGTCAATGATGATGGGATTTTAATGTGGGAACAGGTGACCACCTGTTGACTAGCTGAAAGGTTGCTGCTGATAGCAAAAAGGTTGAATATTTATTAAAAATTTTTGAAACCATTTCCACTAGTTCTTGTATTATGTATTTGCTAACTTTTTTTCCTTCTGTGTTTAATAAACATTGATGTTCTTCTTACAACACAGAGACAGCAAACCAAACCAAATTAGCCTCCCTACCACTGGATTCACAACACAGTGAAATTAAACATTTAATAATCCTTCAAACTGCCCAAATGTACTTAACTAGACTTTGTGAATAATTGATCTTGGACACCAAGTTTAAAACATAAACAAAAGCTTACCATTAATTCTTAATAATGTAACATTAGCTGCACAAATATCTAATTAATAACTATGAGCAAAAGCCCAATTTTTTTGACACACAGAGGGGCTGACAAACTGACACTGTTAAGAGAAAGATTAGAAATGAAAATAAAACCATGTAATTTGCCTCTCTATTAAGTTTACAATAATTGATACTGGGCCTTCACAAAGTCCTTAGACAATGGGTAGTTCACTGACACATGGAAGTGCATATCATGCTTGAATTCCAAAGTAATCAGTTAATGCGAACAGCTTCATCAGACTTGTAGAAATATGGGCATATGTCATCCCCAGATTACTACCTGAGCCATGAGCAAATTGGCACAAGGTCAACAAGAATAAAGAGGTAAACACCAAGCTCAAAGATCGATATGGGAGAAATGGTTTGAATTCTTGGAACAGTGGCACAGTGGTTAGCACTGCTGCCTCACAGAACCAGAGACCCGGGTTCAATTCCCGCCTCAGGCGACTGACTGTGTGGAGTTTGCACATTCTCCCTTGTCTGCGTGGGTTTCCTTCGGGTGCTCCGGTTTCCTCCCACAGTCCAAAATTGTGCAGGTTAGGTGAATTGGCCATGTTAAATTGCCGATAGTGTTAGGTGAAGGGGTAAATGTAGGAGAATGGGTCTGGGTGGGTTGCGCTTCGGCGGGTCGACGTGGACTTGTTGGGCCGAAAGGCCTGTTTCCACATTGTAAGTAATCTAATCTAAAAAGTGTAATTAGTACTGTGGACGGAGGGAGCTGTTCCAATGGGATGGGCTTCACCTCAGTCATATTATGATGTGCTTCCTTGCAAATTGCATAACTGAGGCAGTGAGTCTGACTTTAAACTAAATAGTAGGGGATGGGTTCAGGTGCATGGTAAATAATGGGAAAAGGTAAAGAAGCCAGACAGCTCAGCAAGGATTAAAATTTCCAGTACATGTAATTATACAGACAGTATGGAAATGATTAGGAACCTACCATCAGGCATAGCAGAGAAGTGACAATTATGTGAAGGGAGATAGTCAACACAGGACTGAGGACACAAAGTTAAAAATCACATAACACCAGGTTATAGTCCAACGGGTTTAATTGGAAGTACTAGCTTTTGGAGGGCTGTTCCTTCACCGGGTGGTTTATCAGGAGAGCCACCTGATGAAGGAAAGGCGCTTCGAAAGCTACTGCTTCCAATGAAACCTGTTGGATTATAACCTGGTGTTGCGTGATTTTTAACTTTGTACACCTCAGTCCAACACGGGCATCTCCAAATCAGGACTGAGGGTGTTATACTTAAATGCACACAAAATATGAAGCAAGATAAATTATTTCGTAGCACAGTCTGGATTTGGTGGGTGTGATGTTTGGGTAACACAGAGATTTGGCTGCAAGGAGCTCATGGCTGGGAACTAAATAGCCAAGGATCTGTGTCCTATCAAAAGGAACAGCAGATGGCCAGGGGTGCTGGGGGGTCTTCATTTGTTAGTAAGAAATGAAACTAAGTCGATAGTAAGAGTGATATTGACATGGAAGGAGTCAAATCTGTGGGTAGAGGTGAGGAATTGCAAAGGAGAAAAAGGCCCTCATGGGAGTTGTGTCCAGGTTTCCTAGCATTAGTCAGAATGTTGGGAAGAAAATAAATCAGGAGATAGAACAGCTATGTAAGGAAGGTGCTATCATAATAAACATGGGGGATTTAATTATACAAGTGGACTGGGAAAATCAGGTTGGTACTGGATCTCAAAAACAGGGATTCATGGAATGTCTCCAAGATGTTGTTTGGAACAGCTTGTGGTACAGACCACGAGGAAACAGGCAATTCTGGATTTAGAACAAAGAACAAAGAAAATTACAGCACAGGAACAGGCCCTTTGACCCTCCAAGCCTGCGCCGATCCAGATCCTCTATCTAAACCTGTCATCTATTTTTCAATGATCTGTATCTCTTTGCTCCATGCTCGTTCATGTAACTGTCTAGATACATCTTAATTGACGCTATCATTCCCACCATTACCACTTCCACTGTTAACATGTCCCAGGCACCCACCACCGTCTGCAAAAAGAACTTGCCACGCATAGCTCCCCTAAGCTTTTCCCCTCTCACTTTGAACTTATGACCCCTAGTAATTGAGTTCCACACTTGGGGAAAAAGCTTCTTGCTATCCACCCTGTCTGCACCTCTCATGATTTTGTAGGCTGCAATCAGGCTCCCCCTCAACCTCCTTCTTTCCAATGAAAATAACCCTAACCTACTCAACCTGTCCTCATAGCTAGCATCCTCGATACCAGGCAACATCCTGGTGAACTTCCTCTGCACCCTCTCGAAAGCATCCACATTGTTTTGGTTATGTGCCAACCAGAACTGTATGCAGTATTCCAAATGTGGCCAAACCAAAGTCTTATTCAACTGTAACATGACCTGCCAACTCTTGTACTCAATACCCCATCCGACGAAGGAAAGCATTCTGTATGCCTTCTTGACCACTCGATTGACCTGCGTTGCCACCTTCAGGGAACAATGGACCTGAAAATCCAGATCTCTCTGTACACCAATTTTTCCCAGGACTTTTCCATTTACTGTTTAGTTCGCTCTTGAATTGGATCTTCCAAAATGCATCACCTCGCATTTGTTCAATTGAACTCCATCTGACATTTCTGTGCCCAAGTCTTCAATCTATCTATAGTCTGTTGTATTCTCTGACAGTCCCCTTCACTATCTGCTACTCTACCAATCTTAGTGTCATCTGCAAATTTGCTAATCAGACCACCTAAACCTTCCTCCAGATCATTGAGGTATATCACAAACAACAGTGGTTCCAGCACAGATCTCTGTGGAACACCACTGGTCACAGTCCTCCATTTTGAGAAACTTCCTTCCACTTCTACTCTCTGTGAGACACAGCAGAAATTCATCCCAAGGATGACAAAATATGCTAAAGGGAGTTGAGGCAACCAAACCTTAAAAGGGAAGTGAGGTACAATATAAATGCAAAAGAAGAAGAAAATATACAATGTGGTGAAGATTGGTAGGAAGCCAGGGATTGCAAAGCCTTTAAAAGCTAACACAGGATAACTAAAAAAGCAATTAGGTGTGGTGGGGTGGGAGGTGGCAGAGAAGAAGATGAAATATGAGAGTAAGTTAGCTCGTAATATAAAAGAAGATTTTAAGAGGCTTTTACTCATACAAAAGGTAAGGGGGCAAGAGTTGATATTAGACCTTTGGAAAATGAAGTTCAAGAAGTAGTAATGGAGAACAAAGAAATGACGGAGAAACTGAATAGGTACTCTGAATCAGTATTCACAGTGACAGGCACCAGAAACCTCTAAGAGGTAAGTCAGGAACCGAGCTAAGTGTAGTGGCCATTGCTAAGATGATGTTGGGAAAACTGAAAGTTCCAAAGGTAGATAAATCACCCGGACCAGATCAGCTATACCTCAGAGTTTGAAGGAGAGAGCTGAGGAGATTGTAGAGACATTGGTGGTAATCCTTCAGCAATTATTGAAATCAGGGAGGGTGCTAAAGGAATGGAACATGACTAATGTCACACCCCTGATTGAGAAGAGAAGGGGGATAAAAACAGGAAACTCGAAGCCAGTTAGCCTGATCTCAGACATTGGTAGAATTTTAGAGACCATTATTAAAGCTGAGATTGCAAAGTACTTGGAAGTGCATGGTAAAACAAGGCTGGGTCATATCTGACAAAGCTGTTAGAATTCTTTGAGGAGGTAACAAGCAAATTAGACAAAGGAGAACCAGTAGACATGATCTACCTAGATTTCTAAAAGGCCTTTGACAAGGTGCTGCACAGGAGGCTACTAAATAAAAGCCCACCATGTTAGGAACAAATTACTGACATGGATAGAGGATTGGCTGACTGGCAGAAGGCAGAGTGGGGATAAAGGGATCTTTTTCTGGAAGGCATCTGATAACTCATGGAGTTCTGCAGGGGTCAGTGTTGGGACCACAATTATCCATATTAGACATTAACGATCTGGACAAAGGAACTGAGGGTGTTGTTGCTAATTTGCAGATGACACAAAGGTTGGTGCAGGGATTGGTAGTTTAAGGAAGCAGGGAGACTCCAGATGAACTTGGACCGGCTGGGCGAGTGAGTAAAGAAGTAGCAGATCAAATATAATGTGGAAAAATATGAGATTATGTACTTTGGTAGGAAGAATAGAGGCTTAGGTTACATTCTAAATGGGAAAAGGTTTCAGAAATCTGAAACACAAAGGGACTTGGAAGTATTTGTTCAGGATTCTCTTAAGGTAAGAATGTAGGTTCATGGCAAATGCAATCCTAATATTTCTTTGAAAGAGAGTGGAATACAAGAGCAGAGATGTAGTGCTTAGGCTATATAAGGCACTGGTCAGACCACATTTGGAATATTGAGAGTAGTTTTGGCCTCATATCTAAAAATGAATGTGTTGGCATTGGGGGAGTGGGCGGGGGTGGGGGAGTGGGCGGGGGTGGGGGGTGGGGTGCGCAGTGGTTCAGAGGAGGTGCATTACAATGATGATAGGCTTGTCATAATGAGGAGTGTTTGAGGATTCTGTACTCAATGGGGTTAAGAAGGATGAAGGGAACCTGATTGAAACTTACAGAATACTGAGAGGCCTGGATAGTGTGGATATGGAGAAGAGATTTTCATGGTAGGACAGTACATAATTCATGGAAGTTTACATCACATATAGGTTGAGTGGTTAAGAAAGTGTTTATCACACTTGTCTTCATTGCTCAGTTCTTTGGCTGTAGGAATTGAGTCATTGTGTTGAGGTTGTATAGAACGTGGTTGAGTCTTCTTCTGGAATACTCTGTCTAGTTCTGGTCAACCTGTTATAGGAAGGACATTACTAAGCTGGAGAGATTTACCAGGATATTGCCAGGAATGGAGGGTTTGAGATATGAGGTGAGGCTGAATAGGCTGGGACTTATTGTTTACACAGGAGCACAGCAAGTTAGGGGGTGACCTTATGGAAGTTTATACAATCGTCAGGGATATAGATAAAGTGAATGGCAGGTAAGGGATTTCAAGACTAGATGGCCTATTTTCCCTGAGGTCATGGATTTCAAAACTACATGGCACATTTTTAAGCCTTGAGGAGAACAATTTACAGAAGACATGAGGGGCAATTTGTTTGCACCAAGAGTGGTTTGTGTGTGGGATGAACTGCTGGAGGAAGTGCTGGATGTGGGTACAGTTACAACATTTAAAAGACATTTAGATAAGTACATGAATAAAAAATGTTTGGAGGGATGTGGGCCAAGCACAAGTAGGTGGGACGAGTTTAGTTTAGGAAAATGGTCGGTGGACTTGTTGGACCGAAGGGTCTGTTTCTGTGCTGTATAACTATAACTTTATGACAGATGGCACAGAATGGCACAGAATGAAGGGACAACCCTTTAAAACTGAGATGAGGAGGAATTTCTTCAGCCAGAGGGTGGTGAATCTGTGGAACTCATTGCTACAGAGGGCTGTGGAGACCAAGTCATTCAGAATAGAGATAGATAGGTTCTTCATTGGCAAAAGGATTATGGCTTACAGTGGGAAAACAGAAGAATAGGGTTCAGAAACATGTCAGCCATGATCTAATGGCAGATAAGGTTCGATGGGCCGAATCGCCTAATTCTGTTTCTCTAACTTATGATCTTATATTTCTTACAGACTGGTATTCTTTTCTCAGAGCATCCAATATATCAAAAACTGGGGAGAAACTAGAGAGACAGCAAAACAAAGCAGCACCATCTCCAGAAGTCTCCAAAAAATTCACCTTGCCACCTGTCGAAACCCAATCAAATTGATTCTTCTTTGATTAACCAATCCAACAAGATGCCACCTTGAGCAGTGCAACAGCTCACTGCTGATATGTCTATAGTGTCCTTTGGTCAGTAAATAAATCACATTATCCTTCCAGGCCAGTTTTTAACAGGAAACAACTGTCTTCATTCTCTTGTTTTTTTTCGAAAGATCAAGCTATTGTTCAAAAATACAAGTTTAATTCTTAACTTCAACTCACAGTTCCAAACTAAAAAGTAAGGAAAATAAATCAGAAATAGTGATAGTCTCGACAGTGCTTTAGTAAAGGTACATTGACAGCCTTTCGAGCATATATTCAGTGACTGATCACCAAAGTAAACAAGTTGCAAAAATAAGAATTATGGTCCACCAAACTGGTTTCACTCTGGGATGTGGCTTATCAGTATTATGATTATTTGTGATCATAACATGAAGTTCAGTTGATTCCTCAACATCATAGAATCATGCAGCGCAGAAGAGACCTTTTGGCTAATTGAGTCTGTACTACCAAATTAAACTAAATTTACGCTGTTCCCAGTTTCTGGCACTAAGCCATCTTGAATGTTATGATACTTCAAATGCTTAACCAAGTACTTTTTAACAATTGTGAGGCTAACTACCTCTACTACCCTCCTAGACAGTTCATTCTAGGCCCCATTACTCTCTGGGTAAAATAATTTATCCTCAACCCCTTGACTTTCACTTCGTGTGCCTCATATTATTGACCTTTCAAAAAAAAGGAGGAAGGCTGCTTTCTCTCCTCTCTATCCATTTCCCTTCATAATCTTAAACATTTTTATCAGGCCCCTCCTCAACCTTCTCTGCTCCAAAGAAAACAACTCAAGTTTATCCAGCTCATTTCATAGCTAGAATGCCCCATACCCAGCAAAATTTGATGAATCTGCTCTGCATCACCTCCAGTTCAATCACATCCTTCCTGTCGTGTGGTGACCAGAACTGCATGCAGTATTCCAGTGTGACTTAACTGAAATTCTGTACAGATCTAACATAACCTCCCCACTCTTATAATCCTTGCCATGAATAGGCAATTGTCTCACATGCCTTCTTAATTAAATTATTGAGCTATCCTGCTGCCTTCAGGGCTTTGTGGTCAAGTAACCCAAGATCCTTCTGTTCCTCGAAGATTCCTAGCGTCGTATTGGTCGTTGAGTACTCCCTTGTCTTGTTACTTCTTCAAACATGCATCATCTCATACATATCGGGGATAAACTTCAAGGATAAACCTCCCTCCCCTTCCTGGACCACTCCATCACCGTCTCTGGCGACTGACTAATCACAGACACAAACAAGCACACCGACTCCCACAGCTACCTACACTACACCTCCTCCTACCCTACCTCCTATAAAACACCATCCCTTATTCTCAATTCCTCCGCCTCCGCTGCATCTGTTCCCAAGCTGATCAATTCCACCTCAGAAAATCCCAGATGGCCTTCTTTTTCCACGATCGCAACTTGCCTTCCCACATGGTTGACAATGCTTTCCAGCGTATCTCCTCCACTTCACTCACCGCTGCCCTTGAACCCTACCCTTCCCAACGCAACAAAGACAGAACCGCACTGGTCCTCACCTTCCATCTCACCAATCTCCGCATACAACGCGTCATCCTCCGCCACTTCTCCCACCTCCAAACAGACCCCACCACCAGAGATATATTTCCCTGCCCACCCCTATCAGCGTTCTGAAAAGACCATTCCCTCGGCGACTCCCTCATCAGGTCCACACCCTCCCATCAGCCCACAGCCCACTCCTGGCACCTTTCCCTGCCACGCAGGAAGTACAAAACCTGTGCCCACACCACTCTCCTCAACTCCGTCCAAGGCCCCAAGGGATGCTTCCACATTCATCAGAAATTCACCCATACCTCTACCAATGTCATCTACTGCATTTGTTGCACCCAGCGTGGTCTCCTCTACATCGGGGAAACAGGATGCTTTCTTGCGGATCATTTCAGAGAAACTTCTGGGACGCCCACACCCACCAACCCCACCACCCGGGAGTGAACACTTCAACTCCCCTCCCACTCCATCGAGGACATGCAGGTTACCACCGTTACCAAACTGTTACCACCCGACACCTGCAGGAGGAACGCCTCATATTCTGCTTTGGGATCCTGCAACCACACAGGATAAATGTAGATTTTAACAGCTTTCTCATTTCCCCTCCCACCCAGAATATCCCAGTCCCAAGCCTCTAACTCAGCACCACCCTCTGGACCCATCCAATACTGCCCCCTCTGACCTCTCATATTCTCCCTCACCTCCATCCACCTATCACTTTCCGAGCTACCTCACCCCAACCCCAACTCTACCATTGGGGAGAAGGTATAGAAGCCTGAATACACTCACCAGCTGGTTTTGTTACAGTTTCTAGCCTACTGTTGTTAGAATACCGAATGTACTCACAAACTCTTAACATTCGCCTGTACCTGTGTTTTTGTTTTGCTGCTGTTTACCTGTTATTTACTTATCTATGCTACTTAACTCTGTGATCTGTCTGTATTGCTCGCAAGACAAGGCTTTTCACTGTGCCTCGGTGCACGTGACAATAAATTCAATTCCATTCAATTCAATCTCTGGAGATCTGTCAAAGAAAAACATATGGTGCAGTGCAGTTTCACAGCTGACCTTGAGAGACATCATTATCCAAACTACACACAGCAGCTTGGAGTGAGCAGTGACTTCACAGCCAGATCAGCTAAGTGTTTGATTTTAAGACTTATATAAACTTATAAACTTTTTGTTTGTAAATCTATAATAGTGAGTAGGGTGAGTTTATTTTTATGTTTTTCTGAGATCTATGTCTGGATTAAATTTTAAATATAAACGATAGATATTGTGTTATCCTGGAAAAGTTCTTTTGAGCAGTAAGACTGTACTAATGCTGAGTCTTTGAGAAAATGTGCTGTGATTTGTTTTGGGTATATTCTGGGTCTACAGATTGTTTAAGGTACAGAGATGGCTTTTGGTAGAGTGATGTGTTTTTTTTTCTGTCAGCTGTGGGAGATTAGGGAGACTTCCAATATTCCTGGAGATTATGCCTGCAAGAAGTGTGTTTCGGTACATGGATTGGTTGGAGTGGAAATGCGAGGTAATGAGGAACTTACAGGAGCTGGGGGTGTGGTGGATGGCAGTTTCTGGAATTTAGAAAAACCACAGTCAGAGGTAGGTGGTTATAATTAGGAAAGATGGCAGAAGTAGGCAGATAGAACTGTAGTCTCCTGTAGCTATTCCCATCTCAAATATGTATACTGTTTTGAATAATGTCAGGGGTGATGACCTTTCAGTGGAATATAGCACTGACAACTAGGTGTGTGGTGCCAAGACTAGTTTTACTGTGATGAGGGAGATGTCAGGTTCCAAGCGATCAAGTGTGATAGGGGACTCTCTAATTAAGGACATGGACAGATGTTTCTGTAGCCAGTAACGAGACATGGAGAGGGTGCAGAATATTCTCAAAGGGGAGAGTGACCAGGAGAAAGTCATTGTGCACATTGGTGCCAATGATATAGGAAGAGAAAGGATGAGGTTCGACAGAGAGAAGATAAGAAATTAGGCAGGAGGTTAAAAAAAAGGCCCTTTAGGGGAGTAATATCTGGATCACTCCCGGTGCCATGTCTAGAGAGAGTAGAAATTGGAGGATAGGATAGATGAATGTGTGATTGAGGAGCTGGTGCAGGGGACAAGGATTCACTGGGATCCCTTCTGGGTAAAGTCAACTTGTGTAAGACGGGCGGGTTGCTGTTGAATTGGAAGAGAACCAATATCCTGGCAGGGAGTTTTGTTAGTGCTACTCTGGAGGCTTTAAACTAATAAGGAGGGTGGGGGGATCCAAAGAGATGGTGAGAAAAGGGATACATCTGAGGCTGGTACAGTAGAGAAGAGGAGCAAGTTAAATAGTCAAGGCAGGGAAGAGCAAGGCTGAGAACAAGGTAAGGCTCATAAAACAGATTGCATTTATTTCAATACAATTGGCTTGACAGGTAAGGCAGATGAACTTAGGGAATGGTTGGGAAAATGGGGAAAAGCTATTAGAATAACAGGGCTCAGGGAGGGGCAGGACTGGCAGCTTAATGTTTCAGGTTAGAGATACTGTAGGAAGCATAGAAAGATGTGCAAGAAAGAAGGGGGAGTGATGTTTTTTGTTCAGGATAATATTACAGCTCTACTTAGGGAGGATATTCCTGGGAAAACATCCAGTGAACTTATATGGTGGAAATGAGAAATAAGAAAGGGTGATCACCTTATTGGGATTGTACTATAGGCTGCCCAATAGTCAGCGGGAAATTGAGAAGCAAATATGTAAGGAGATTTCAGAGACCTCTAAGAATTGTAATGTTAGGAGATTTTAACTTTCCAAACATTGATTGGGACAACCATTGTGTTAAGGATTTGGATGGAGGAATTTGTTAAGTGTGTAGAAGAAAATTTCTTACTCAGTATGTAGATGTACCTACTTGACCTTCTCTTGGGAAGTAAGCAGGGCAAGTGACTGAGGTGTCATTGGTGGACTACTTTGGGAGCAGTGATCATAATTCTACCGGTATTAAAATATGTATGGTAAAGGGTAGACCTGATATATAAGTTGAAGTTCTAAGTTGGAGTAAGGCCAATTTTGATTGTATTTGGCAAGAACATTCAAAAGTTGATTGGGGGTGGATGTTCACAGATAAAGGGATGGCTGGAAGGTGGGAGGCCTTTAAACATCAGATAACAAAACTGTGTGTTCCTGTAAGTGCAAAGGGCATGGCTGGTAGGTGCAGGGAATGCTGTATGACTAGAGAATTGAGGCACTGGTCAAGAAAAAGAAGGAGGCATATGGCAGGTATAGACAGTTGAAATTGAATGAATCCTAAGAGGAGCATAGAGGTAGTAAAAGTAAACTTAAAAAATCAGGAGGGCACAAAAGGGGACATGAGATATTTTGGGCAAATAGGACTAAGGAGAATCCAATGCGATTAAACAAATACAGTGAGGGCAAAAGACTAACTGGGGAGAGAAAAGTGCCCCTTAACAATGAACAAGGCCATCTATATGTGGAACCACAGGAAATGGATGAGATATTAAATGCATATTTCGTATCAATATTTATTATGGAGAAGATGGAAGCATGGAAAACTTATGGAAATAAATAGTGATATCTTGAAGAGTAGACATATTACAGATGAGGAGGAGCTGGATGACTTAAAATGCATAAAGTTAGATAAATCTTTGGGAGCTGATCAAGTGCATTCCAAAATGGTATGGGAAACTAGGGAACAGATTGCCGGGCCCCTTACTGAGATATTTGTATTATCAATAGCCACAGGTGAGGTACCAGAAGACTGAAGTTTAGTAAATGTGGTGCCAGTATTTAAGAAAGGTGATAAGGAAAAGCCAGGTAATTATAGACTGCTAATCTGGACATTGGTGGTGGGAAATTTATTGGAGGGGATTCTGAGGGACAGGATTTAAATGGAAAGGCAAGGACTGATTAAGGAGAATCAACAAGGCTTTTTGCATGACAAATCATGTCTCTTGAAAAATCATGTCTCAATAACTTCGTTAAAAGGTCTTGGATGAAGTGATAAAGAAGATTGATGAAGGCAGAACGGTAAACATTGTCTATATGGACTTCAGTAAGGTGTTTGAAAAAGTTCTGTGTGGTAGACTGATTAGTAAGATGGGGAGTTAGCCAGTGGTTTGAAGGTAGGAGACAGAGGGTGGTGGTGGGTTGCTACTCAGACTGGAGGCCTGTGACCAGTGGTGTGTCACAAGGATCGATGCTGGGTCCATTGTTTGTCATCATTTATATAAATGAATTGGATGTGAACATAGGAGGCATATTTAGTAAGTTTTGCAGATGACTCCAAAATCGGTGGTGTCGTGGACAGTGAAGAAGGTTACCTCAGATTACAATGGGACCTTAATCAGATCGGCTAATAGGAGTGGCAGATGGAGTTTAATTTAGATGAATGTAAGGTGTTGCATTTTGAGAAGGCAAATCAGAACAGGACTTATACAGTTAATCGTAGGCTGTTGCCAAACAAAGAGACATTGGGGTGTAGATGCATAGTTCCTTGAAAGTGGAGTCACGGATAGACATGGTGGTGTGGAAGGCATTTGGTATACTTGCCTTTATTGGTCAGTGCATTGAGTATAGAAGTTGGGATGTCATGTTGCAGCTGTACAGGTTATTGGTTAGGTCACTTTTAGAATACTGCATTCAATTCTCGTCTCCTTGCTATAGAGTTCAGAAAAGATTTGTAAGGATGTTGCCGGGATTCTAGGGTTTGAACTACAGGGAGAGGCTCAATAGGCTGGAGCTTTTTCCCTGGAGCATCGGAGGCTGAGGGGTGATTTTATAGAGGTTTATAGAATCAGGGATAGTGTGAATAGCCAACATCTTTTACTAAGGATAGGGGAGTCATTACGTGCTTTAAAAAAAAATGAGTGGCATGGTGGCTCAGTGGCTAGCACTGCTGCCTCACAGCGCCAGAGATCTGGGTTTGATTCCAGCCTCTGGTGACTGTCTGTGGAATTTACTTTGTCTGCGTGGGTTGCCTCCAAGTGCTCTGGTTTCCTCGCACAGCCCAAAGATGTGCAGGTTAGGTCAATTGGCCATGCTAAATTGTCACATGGATGTGTAGGTTAGGTGCATTAGCCAGGGGAAAATATATAGAATAGGGGAATGGGTCTGGTGGGTTACTCTTCAGAGAAGGTTAGAATTTACGATCACATGAGTTATCAGTCAGCTTTAGGAGAGTTGAGAAAGGCAATTGGAAAGATTAGCCCCAATAAGATAAGCATTGGGTAGGAAACTTAGCAAGAGAGAAAGATGGGGTTGCCTGGAAAAATTAATGGACATATGATGAAAGGAGAGAGATAACTGCTGGGAGTAAAAAGGAAAGTCAAAATTACGATAAAACTTGAGAGACTGACTGCCAGAGTTTGGTCTCGGGAAGTAGGTGTTACTGCAAAAATCAATGGAGAAGTGTTGTCTTTTGACTGTAATGTCAAGAAATTTGAAAACCAAGGTCAAGGAGAGATCTTTACAGTCAACAAGGGAAACAAATAGCAGGTTACGGTGTGGAGAAACAATAGTAATATTTTTATTTGCAAACTGGTGAAGGTGGTGGGATAGGAGGTGCTTGGGCTCCCAGCCTGTCCATTCCCTCTTGCATCACTAACCTCATCCTTCTTCTTATTTTTATTTTGTTTTCTACTTTTAACTTTTGAATCAAGTTAAATTTTCCTTCTTTTTGTGGATCCAAGACAGCAGCCCTTAATTGGCACCCTATCTACCACTTTCAGCATTCACTCTCTCCATTGCCAATGCTCAGTGGCAGCAATGTATACCATTTACATAATGCACCACAATAACGCAAGTAGGCTCCTTAAACAACACCTTCTAAAGCTGTGACCATTTCCAACTAGAAAGCCGAGAGCTGCCAATACATTGGAACATCACCACCTGCAAGTTGCCCTCCAAGCCACTTGCCTTCTGGACTTGAAAATATATATTTCCATTCCATTACTGTTACAGTGTTAACATCCTGGAGCTCCCTCCCTGACAACATTGTGTGGATCAATGATTACTGGGTTGTTAGCAGCAGAATGGAGTTGAGTCCAAAGATTTGACGGTTAGGTTTCTTCCAGCAGCCTCAAGATGTGCAGGTTAGGTGGATTGGCTATGCCAAATTGCCCCAAAGTGCCTAGGGATGGTGAGCTTAGGTGGCTTAGCTATGGTAAAATGCAGGGTCATGGGGTCATGAGGATGGCTGGATCTGAATGGAATGCTGTTTGGTGGGTTAGTGCAGACTCGATGAGCCAAATGGCCTCTTTCTGCACCATAGAGATTCTATGAGAAACATGTCAGCCTGGATTGAATGCTGGAGCAGATTCAATGGGCCAAATGACATAATTCTACTCTGAAGACTTATGGTTTAGATTAGATTAGATTCCATGCAGTGTGGAAACAGGCCCTTCGGCCCAACAGGTCCACACCAACCCTCCGAAGAGTAACCCACCCAAACCCCTTTTCCCTCTGACTGCACCTAATTGACAATTTAGCATGGCCAATTCACCTGACCT
This sequence comes from Chiloscyllium punctatum, assembly GCF_047496795.1. Lineage (NCBI taxonomy): Eukaryota > Metazoa > Chordata > Chondrichthyes > Orectolobiformes > Hemiscylliidae > Chiloscyllium > Chiloscyllium punctatum. The sequence continues at coordinate 23,313,437 of NC_092780.1, read as the reverse complement.
GCATATCTTTGGATTGTGGGAGGAAACCGGAGCACCCGGAGGAAACCCATGCAGACAAGGGGAGAATGTGCAAACTCCACACAGACAGTCACCTGAGGTTGGATTCGAACCCGGGACCCTGTTGCTAACCACTGAGCCATCATGCCACCATGCCACGCTTTTATGAATGTATCCACACTCTAAACACTGCGGTGGTTCAAGAAGTCAACTCACCACCACCGCCTCCAGGGCAGTTCAGATGAGCAATAAATGCTGACCCCTAACAGTAACAACCATATCACATGAACCAGTGAAATGGTACACAATTGGCTACTTGTATTAATGTGTCTTGTATTTTTCCTTCCTCTTCCCAAACCATGTTCCTTCATGCCAGGGCACGCTATATATGAGGAATGATGTACTGGGAACTGCACTGTAGCCCACTTGTCTTTCTGCTGGTGGACACTGTGTAGTAGTGCATCATCCTACATAGTTGGTAGCTGAGACCATAAAGAAACTGTAGTCACCGTCATTTGGCATGCCCTTGCCTGATTGTTTCCTGGCTCCAGCCAAGGCCAGCACCAAATGTGTCGTGATCGGAATGAGGTCAGCCAGATGGACCTCATTGAATGTGAAGTCCCTGATTGGGGCCATTAAACTGGTCCAAACAGGAAGCATTTGTTGGATAGTCAGAGTCTTCTGCCCAGGTTAGAAATGTCTAATACCAAAAAGATTGAAGGTGAAAAGGGAAAACTTTAAAAAGAGATGTGTTCGGTTTTAATGGAGAGGGTGGTAGGTACCTGGACCGTGCTGCCAGGGGAGGCAGCAAAATCAGACACCATAGCGACATTTAGGGGGTATTTAGATAGACAGATAAGCAGATGGGAATAGAGGGATATGGACCATGTGTAGGCAGATGGGATTAGTTTAGAATGGCGTCATAGTCAGCACAGACATGTGAGCCAAAGGGTGTTGTATTGTCCTGTATTCCATGTTCTATGTTAAACACTAAGTAAATTCGTAACCAGGATGAAATTTAACCCAATATTAGGATTGAAGATTTTAAACAGTTGAAGATTGGGAGTGAAAAGTAAAGGATGGCAAGGACTGGCCAAGTATAGAGTGTATATGAATAGGAAGGGTTTGGAGTGATAAGGGCCAGGTGCTGGCATTGGGTTGGGATATTTGGTCAGCATGGAAGGGTTGGACCGTAGGGTCTGTTTCCATGCTGTACATCTCTATGACTCTATGACTCTCTCTAAGGAGCTGCTAGCCAGGAGCAAACTGAACCAAAGTATATTTTGCAAGGGATCATTATGAAAATAAAGCATGTATATATATGAGTAGATGGATTAGGGGCAGGAGGGAACTACTCAGACCTTTCGGACTGCTATATCATTCAATAAAATCGCAGCTGATTTGAGTACTCCATTTTCCCACACATTCCAGCTAACCATTAATTACTTGCTAAGCAAGAATCTACCTATCTCTGCCTTATAAATACGGAAGGACTCTGCTTTGAATGCCAAAGTCTCGTGAATTTTGTGAGAACAATTCTACCCTTAACTTTATCTTAAATGGGTGGCTCCTTAGTTTGAAACAGTGACCCCCCTGATTTCTAGATTCTAATTTCAAATTGTAGATTCAAATCATCCTGAGAAACAGGGCTAGATTTGAATGTGAGTACAAAAGAAAGTATACTGGAAAACATTTCTGCAGCTTGGATGATGTTTTGTAACAACATTTGAAACTTAATCCAATTTTAGATGGAGATTCCGATTAATCAGCAGAAATTTGATTCAGGTTTGTTGCAGATTAAATGAAGCAGAGTATACTCACTAAGTGGTATATAAGGGGCCCTCTTGTGGTGCATTGGTAGTGTCCCTATGCGTGGGCCAAGAGAGAATAGAAAGCTTTATTTCCACTTCCAACTCCATTTTGATTTAGTCCCCTCCATCTATCCCTGACCCTCCTCTCCTTTTGAGGATGGCATTGCCCTGCACAGGATTTGCTTGTTAATGTTCAGTTGGCCTCATGGGTGTTCTCCCGCTGGTGGAAAATAGAGAACAAAATTCTTGCATAAAGGTGTCTTTTCAAATAAAAACATAATGAAGCAGATACTGTATCACTATACATTAAAATATGCAGACGCAGTTCTATCTCACTACATATATAAAGATGGATAGAGCAGGGTGGGAAATGGATGCTGCAGATTCCAGGGCTTAGATCTTTCATTAAGAACAGACAAGGTGGTAAAAGAGGGGGAGGTGTGGCCTTGTTAGTCAAGGACAGTATAACGGTGGCTGAAAGAACTTTTGATGAGGACTCGTCCACTGAGGTAGTGTGGGCTGAGGTTAGAAACAGGAGAGGAGAGGTCACACTGCTTGGAGTTTTTTTAAAGGCCTCCGCAGAGTTCCAGGGAGGTGGAAGGGAGGATTGGCAATATTATTCTGGGTAGGAGTGAAAGGAACAGGGTGGTCATTATGGGGGACCATAACTTCCCCAACATTGACTGAAAATGCTATAACTCTAGTACGTTGGATGGATCAGTTTTTGTCCAATGTGTGCAGGAGGGTTTCCTGACACAGTATGTCGAAGGGTCAACAAGAGGGGAGACCACACTGGATCTGGTGCTTGGTAATGAACCAGGCCAGGCGTTTGATTTAGTTGTAGGTGAGCACTTTAGAGGGAGTGACCATAATTCAGTTACGTTTAGTTTAGCGATGGAAAGGGATAGGTACATGCCACAGGTCAAGAGTTATCGAAGGGGCAAGGGCAATTATAATGCAATTAGGCAAGAATTAGGATGCATAGAATGGGGTAGCAAAATGCAGGGGATGCAGACAATGGAAATGTGGAGCTGGTTTAAGGAACAGATATTGCATGTCCTTGATAGGTATGCCCCTGTCAGGCAGGGAGGAAGTGATAAGGTAAGGGAACTGTGGTTTACAACAGAAATTGCAACTCTTGTTAAGCAGAAGGAGGCTTGTGTTGATGAGGCAAGATGGTGCAGATGATGTGATGGTGAGTTACAGATCAGCTAGGTAGGATTTAAAGAGACAGTTAAGAAGAGCAAAGAGAGGACAAAAGCAGCCTTTAGCAAATAGAATAAAGGAGAACCCTAAAGCTTTCTATAGGTTTTCGCAAGGTTTGTGAAGGTTTGTAGCTCAGGTTGAGGTTTAGGGTGTAGGTTTGCTCGCTGAGCTGTAGGTTTGATATCCAGACATTTTATTACCTGGCTAGGTAACATCATCAGTGGCAACCTCCAAGTGAAGCGAAGCTGTTGTCTCCTGCTTTCTATTTATATCTTTCTCCTGGATGGGGTTCCTGGGGTTTGTGGTGATGTAATTTACTGTTCGTTTTCTGAGGGGTTGATAGATGGCATCTAGATCTATGTGTTTGTTTATGGCATTGTAGTTGGAGTGCCAGGCCTCTAGGAATTCTCTGGCATGTCTTTGCTTAGCCTGTCCCAGGATAGATGTGTTGTCCCAGTCGAAATGGTGGGAATGGTCTCTGCTATCAGGATTCATAGCAGAAGCGGTAATGCAAAGGCTAGAACAAACAGCCTTACCAATCATCAAACCAAAAATCTGGGTTCGCTACGTAGATGACACCTTTGTCATCACAAAACGAAACAAGATAGAAGAGACATTTAACATCATCAACAACACCCTCACAGGCATAAAGTTCACCTAGGAGGAAGAAACTGACAACAAACTCGCATTCCTGGACGTCACAGTAGAAAGAAAGGACACCGGAGAACTACAAACCTGCATATACAGAAAACCGACAAACACTGACCAAATACTCAACTACACCAGCAACCATCCCAACACACGCAAACGAAGCTGTATCAGAACACTATTCCAATGAGCCACCACACACTGCAGCACAGACAAACTTCGAAAAACAGAGGAGAACCACCTATATGACATATTCAAGAAGAACGGATACTCAAAAAACACAGTGCGCAGATTCCTCAAGAACAAACCACGACAAGCAGACCAAACACAGCCAGAAACCCTAACCACCTTACCATATATCAAAGAAGTTTCAGAAATGACAGCCAGAAATGACTACTGAGACCCCTCGGAATCCTAGTAGCACTCTCAAACAAAAGCTAACAAACTTAAAAGACCTAGTACAACCCATGGACAAAACCAACGTCATCTACAAAATTCCATGCAAGGACTGCCACAAACACTACGTAGCACAAACAGGAAGAAAGTTAGCCACCAGGATGCATGAACACTATCTAGCCACAAAAAGACACGACCCTCTCTCCCTCATAGCCCTACACACCGATGATAAAACCATTTCGACTGGAACAACACATCTATCCTGGGACAGGCTAGGCAAAGACATGCCAGAGAGTTCCTAGAGGCCTGGCACTCCAACTACAATGCCATAAACAAACATATAGATCTAGATGCCATCTATCAACCCCTCAGAAAAAGAACAGTAAATGACATCACCACAAACCCCAAGAACCCCATCCAGGAGACAACAGCTTCGCTTCACTTGGAGGTTGCCACTGATGATGTTACCTAGCCAGATAATGAAATGTCTGGATATCAAACCTACAGCTCAGCGAGCAAATCTACACCCTAACCTTTCTATAGGTGTATGAGGAATAAAAGGATGACTATGGTAGGAATAGGGCCACTCAAAGACAGAAGTGGGAAGAAAATGTAGACCCTGTGGACATCAGAGAGGTGCTAAACAAACATTTATCATTGCTTTTCACTCAGGAAAAGGAGAATATTGTCGAGGAGAAGAATGAGGTATGAGATATTAGACTAGAAAGGATCAATATTAGTTACGAACAGGTGTTACCAATTCTAGAAGGAGTGAAACTAGACAAGTCCCTTGGGCCAGATGGGATTCATCCGCGGATTCTCTGAGAAGCTAGGGAGGAGATAGCAGAGCCTTTGGCTTTGATATTTGAGTCATCATTGTCTACAGATTTAGTACCAGAGGACTAGTGGATTGCAAATGCTGTGCCCTTGTTCAATGAGGGCAGTAGAGATGACCCAGGTAATTATAGACCAGTGAGCCATACTTCTGTTTTAGGAGAGGTTATGGAAAGGACGATAAGACATAAGATTTATGATCATCTAGCAAGCAAAAATTTGATTTCAGATAGCCCACATGGTTTCGTCAAGGGCAGGTCATGCCTCACAAACCTCAATGAGTTTTTTGAGAAGGTAACCAAGCATGTGGATGAGGGCAGGGCAGTTGACGTGGCATACATGGACTACAGTAAAGCCTTTGATAAGGTTCCACGTGGTAGGCTGTTGGAGAAAATGCAGAGGCATGGGACTGAGGGAGATTTAGCAGTTTGGATTAGAAACTGGCTTTCTGAAATAAGGCAGCGAGTGGTGGTTGATAGAAAATATTCAGTCTGGAGTCCAGTTACTAGTGATGTGCCACAAGGATCTTTTTGGGACTACTGCTGTTTGTCATTTTTAGAAATGCCTTAGACGCAGGCATAGATGGATGGATTAGTAAATTTGCAGATGACACTAAAGTCAGTGCAGTAGTGGACAGTTTGGAAGAATGTTACAGGTTGCAGGGAAACTGGATAAACTGCAGAATTGGGCTGAGAGGTGGCAAATGGAGTTCAATGCAGCTAAATGTGAGGTGATTCTCATTGGGAAGAATAACAGGAAGACAGAGTACTAGGTCAATAGAAAGAGTCTTGGTAGTGTGGATGTGCAGAGCGATCTTGGAGTCCATGTACATAGATCCCTGAAAGTTGCCACCCAGGTTGATCGTGCTATTGAGAAGGCATACAATATCATGCTGCAACTATACAAAATGCTAGTGCGGCCACACTTGGAATATTGTGTACAGTTCTGGTCACCATATTTCGGGAAGGATGTGGAAGCATTGGAAAAGGTGCAGAAGAGAGTTACCAAGATATTGCCTGGTCTGGAGGGAAGGTCTTATGAGGAAAGACTGAGAGACTTGGGTCTGTTCTCATTGGAAAGAAGAAGTCTAAGAGGGGATTTGATAGAGACATACAAGATGATCAGAGGGTTAGATAAGGTAGACAGTGAAAGTCTTTTCCCAGGATGATGACGTCAGCTTGTACGAGGGGACATAACTACAAGTTGAGGAGTGACAGATTTAAGACAGATGTCAGAGGCAGGAATGCCCTGCCTGCCAATGTAGTTAACTCAGTCACATTAGGGAGATTTAAACAATCCTTGGATAAGCACATGGATGATGGGAGGGGTTAATGTAGGGTGGGGTCGAGCTGAGAATAGTTCACTGGTAGGCGCAACATCGAGGGCTGAAGGGCCTGTTCTGCGCTGTATTGTTCTATGTTCTATATATAATACATATATTAGCAATTTTTGAGAAGATTTGTAGCTCAGGTTGATGATAAATATGTAAGTTAGCTCACAAAAGAGGAGGATAATGACAACAGGCTCCCATTCCTAGACATGACAGTTGAACATACAGTTAACGGGGAGCTTCAAACCAGCGTCTACAGAAAAACAACACACACAAACCAAATACTTAACTTCAGAAGCAATCATCCCAACATCCACAAACAGAGCTGCATCAAGGCATTATTTCAATGAGCTACATCACACTCCGGCACCCAAGAACTACAACAGCAGAAGAAAAATCTCTCTGCAATATTTTCAAGAAAAACGCGTGCCCAGTAAACAGAATTCACCGATTCCTCAGAAACAAACCTAAACAAGCAAATACACACAACCAAAAACCATAGCCACATTACCTTACATCAAAGGTATACGATAAATAACTTCCAGACTAATCAGACCCCTTGGCATCATGGTAGCCCACAAACCTGCCGACACACTTAAACAGCAACTAATGAACCTAAGGATCCATTAACTGATACCAGCAAAATTTGCATTATTAACAAAATACTATGCAAGAACTATAAAAAAAACTACATTGGACAAACAAGCGGGAACTTGCCATCAGGATACATAAACACCAATTGGCCACCAAAGGACATGACCCAATATTACTAGTTTCCATACGTACAGACAAAGAAGGACACCTCTTTGACTGGGACAACACACACATCCTAGGACAGGCCAAACAAAGACACCATGAGAATTCTTAGAGGCATGGCATTCTAAGCAGAATTCCATCAATAAACACATCAACTAGCCCTTGAAAAAAAGAACTGGAAATGACAGCACCCACCTTAAGAAACCAAAACCTAGAAATAAAGAGGTGGGACATCCCACCAGCACTTCACCAGAGACTCTCACTGATGATGTTGCCTAGTATGGTGACAAAACGTCTGAAAACAAACTTTCAGTTCAGCCAGCTAACTTACATGCTTATAATATATATGTATATATATTAGCACAGGTGACTGGGAAAAATATATAATAAAGGGCATTTTTCAGCCCTACAAAAGATGAAAAATATATATGATACCGGTGATTTGAGAAAAAAAGGGACCCAGGAGTCTTCTAATGGTGCAGTGGTAGTGTTCCTACCCATGGACTAAGAGTCTCAGGAAAAAGTGGTACGTAAGGGGGCTCCTTGTGGCACAGTGGTAGTCTCCCTACCCCTGTACCAGGCAACGTAGGTCCAAGTCCCACCTTCTCCAGAGATGGTAATAAAACCTCTGAACAGACTGATTAGGAAAAATTGGTTAAATTAAATAAGTGTATACGTGGTGATTCAGAGGTATGTCATTATCAATCTGAACAGGTTGATTACAAATATCTACGTGGTATATAATTAGCTATTTTTACACAGGATCGAGTCACCTTTGAAGAAGATAATCACAGCCAAACCCAATTCCCCACTAAGCTATCCTATCCATGGAGTTGAAGTAATGCCACTGCAATCCATTGTCATTCCAGGTGAGAATATCAACTTAAGTTTCATGAAAGCAATGAATGTTATTCTTTTTTTACTTTCCCATTTTGTATAAAATACAATCTCTTCTTTTAGGTTTGGGTGTGTTTACATTTGGTAGACAGAACTATACGGTAGGTTTTTCTCTTGTTTCTTTCAAGTTTTTTTTTGATATGAAACTATGCCTGGCAATAATTCCATTGGTACTGATAGGCTTCCTGCACCATATTCAAACTGCTCGTCTGTGTCTGGAAGTCCAACATGGACTGATGAGGCTCAGTTGAGGTGTTCTTACTTCAGAATCAGAAGATGGTAGGCCCTTGTCTGGGCATGTAATTAAGGCTAAAACTACAGTGTATTACTGAGAGAGTCAGAGACACTGCCTTTTAGATGAGATTAGATTCTATTCCTCTTAATTAAACTCACTTTCACATCAAGAACAGAATTATCCAATATTTGGATTAATCAAATAAATAAGAGTGAAGTATGGATGCAAATGTCATGATAAAAATGTAAAAATATTCAGTATTATTTCAACACTATTCACTTTTGTATCGTTTCCTGATGAGTTGAAAATAATTTGCCTAACCACCTTACAAAGCTTGATTTGTATTCAACTAAAAATGCCAGCAAGAAAACAACATATTGCACATGCAAATTGTAGAACTAAGAGAACAAAGAGCAAAGAACAATACAGCACAGAAGTAAGCTTTTCATCTGTCCAAGCCTGTGCCAACACATTTTGCCTTTCCATACTAAAATTGTCTTCACTTACAGGATCCATATCCTGCTATTCCCTCCTTATTCATGTATTTGTCATCTATTTGCTGTCACCACCTCCTCTGGCAGCACAGTCCAGTCGCCCACTACCCTTTGTGTGAAAAATTGCCTCGCACATCTCTTTGAAACTTCCTCTCTTGCAACCTGAAACTGTGTACCCTGGAAACTGACACCTCCACTCTGGGAAAAAGCCTCATACATTGTACTCTCTCCATGGCATTCATGATGTTATAAACTTCTATCAGGTCACCCCTCAAACTCCTGCATTCCAGTGAAAATAAACCTAGTATGGCCAACCTTTCTGCATGGCTAAAATCCCCCTTACCAGGCATCACCATAGTAAATCTTATCTGTACTGTGTCCAAAGTATCCACATCCTTCTGGTAGTGTGGTGACGAGAACTGTACACTGTTTTCTAAGCATTGCCTAATTAAAGTTCTACAAAGCTGCAGCATAACTTGTCTATCCTTTATACTCAATGTTCCCTTCCAATGAAGGCAAGCACGCCACAGGCCTTTTTTCACTACCATGTCTACCTGCACTGCCACCTTCAGTGATCTGTAGACCTCTCACCCAGATCCCTCTGCATATCAATATTCCTAAGGGTTCTGCCATTCACTATCTAATTTCCACCTGGGGTTGACCTTCCAAAATGCATCACCTCGCATTTATCCGGATTAGACTCCATCGCCATTTTTCTGCCCAAGCCTCCAATTAATCTCTATCCTGTTGTACCCTCTGACAATCCTCCTCACCATCCTCAACTCCACCATTCTTTGCACCATTTGCAAACTTACTAATTAGACTAGCTATGTTTTCTTCCAAATAATTTATGTCAATCATGAACAGCAGAGGTCCCAGCACTGATCCCTGTGGAACACCACTAGACATAGTCCTCTAATCCAAAAGGCATCCTTCCACCGCTACCCTCTGTCTCCTGTGATGAAGCCAATTCAGCATCCATCTTGCCAGGTCACTCCTGATACCATGTCACTTTTGTACCAGTCTGCCATGAGAATATTGTCAAAAGCTTTACTGAAATCTATGTAGACAATATCAACCACTTTTCCCTCATAAATTTTCTTTGTCACTTCCTCAAAAGACTCGATCAAATTAGTGAGGCACAACCTCCCCTGCACAAAACCATGGTTTCTACCACTAATAAGTCCATTTGCTTCAAAATATTTATAGATCTTGTCCCTGAAAATCTTTTCAAATGATTTCCCCATCCCAGATGTGACACTTACAGGCCTGCAATTTCCCTGCTACCATTCTTAAACAATGGGATAACATTGGCTATTCTCCAGTCCTCTGGGACCTCACCTGTGGCCAAAGAAGATACAAAGATTCTGCCAATGCTCCAGCAATTTGTTTTCTTGCCTCCCTCAATATTCTAGGATTGATCCCATCGGGACCTGGGGACCTATCTATCTTAATACTTTTCAAGGTGCACAACACCTCTTCCTTCTTTGTAGCAACTTGGCTTAGAAACTCAACACTCCCTTCCCTGACACCATCCTCCACTAATTCCATCTCTTTGATGAATATCAACTCAAAGTATTTATTTAGGAAATTACACTCTCAAACCACAATTAACAGTATCAACAGCAAAGACTCAATGCTTTTTTCCTTTGCCGTTCCTTTATCAGATTTTGGTGTACATGTATTGATTATCCTCAGTTAAATCTGACTATTAAATTAGATTACTTACAGTGTGGAAACAGGCCCTTCAGCCCAACAAGTCCACACTGACCTGCCGAAGCACAACCCACCCATACCCCTACATTTACCCCTTACCTAACACTACGGGGAATTTAGCACGGCCAATTCACCTAACCTGTGCATCTTTGGAATGTGGGAGGAAACCGGAGCACTCGGAGGAAACCCACGCAGACAAGGGGAGAATGTGCAAACTCCACACAGACAGTTGCCTGAGGCTGGAATTGAACTCGGGTCTCTGGCGCTGTGAGGTAGCACTGCTAGCCACTGTGCCACTGTGCTATTACTTTGAAATGAATCAAAGTGTCCCTACATTGAGGCCTAGAGGCCCAGATTCAATTCCCATATGATAATTTTATATTACTTTTGTGTCTTCCTGTTTCTTTGTGCTCTCTCTCTCTCTTTCTATCCCTCTCTCTCTCTCTCTTTCTACCCCCTCTCTCTCTCTTTCTATCCCCCCCTCTCTATCCCTCTCTCTCTCTCTATCCCCCTCTCTCTCTTTCTATGCCCTCTCTCTCTCTCTCTTTCTATCCCCTCTCTCTCTCTCTCTCTCTCTATCTCCCCTCTCTCTCTCTTTCTATCCACCTCTCTCTCTCTTTCTATCCCCCCCATCTCTCTCTCTCTTTCTATCTCTCTCTCTCTCTTTCTATCTCTCTTTCTATCTCTCTTTCTATCTCTCTCTCTATCTCTCTCTCTCTTTCTATCTCTCTCTCTCTTTCTATCTCTCTCTCTTTCTATCTCTCTCTTTCTATCTCTCTCTCTCTCTTTCTATCCCTCTCCCTCTCCCTCTCTCTCTTTCTATCCCACTCTTTCTCTCTTTCTATCCCCCTCTCTCACTTTTTATATCTCTCCCTCCCTCTCTTTCTCACTCCTCCTTCAATTCTGGGTGCCTCCTCTCCATGATTTGGTGTCAAATTGTCACATTTGACAAAGGAAGACGAAAACCAAATCATATCGAAATAACTCCACAAGAGGCTGGTATCCCATCATCAAGTTACACTTTATTTACACATGAACCATCCTTGACTTTAGTACTGCCTCTTCAGAGTCAGCTACCAAAGTGGCAGTATCTCTGACACTCCTGTTTTTATCTCTCAGCCAGGGCTCTCTTAATGGATCAGATTAAGAGCCCAAATCAGGGGACTCATATTCTATGATGTCCACCTGGCAGAGCTTGTAACAATTATTACATCCCTCCCCCTCTGAGTCCAAGGGCATTGACCAGTGCTTTATCTTGGAGAGCCTCCTGGGATGTTTCAGCACCAGGGCAGGTTCCTTCGACCCATCATGACTGGGCAGGAAGTAATGGAAGGGAGCTCACCTCTTCCACCAGGAGCATCTAGGCAGAATTTCACTCTCACCTTCCGGCGACAAAGCTGTCGAGGCTGTTACATCCATCGTGTCCACCTCTGATTCAGAGAACTCATCAATGCTTGATGGAATGGGTGAACCCATAGGTTCCAGCAGCTTTTCCAACTGTTCCGAAGACTAGGGCTTGTTTTGCTCCTGCAATGTTTGCAAATTCATATGGCCCGCATGTTTGTCCATGACCATCACACCTACCCGACCCATCTATGTCACTGATTCTGACCTCCCGTCAACCATGCCTCTTACCTGTCTGGGGCCTTTTTCACGATTCTTGCACCAAACATTGCCCCCCGTAACAAACCGTCTCTCTCACTTATGTCTGGATTGGCATTCCTGAAGCCATTTCATCCTTCCCTCCCTCCCTGCATGTCCAGAAAGATCAGAATTAACCTGATGCAGAGTCATCTCCCCATTAGCAAGTCAGATGGAGATATCCCTCAGATGGGGTGATCTTATAACCAAATAGGAACTGGGACAGTTTGGTATTCAGTGAGCTATAAGCTGTTTCCTTAAGCCTGCCTTCAGAATTTGGATTACTCTTTTGGCCAGACCAGTGGATGATGGGTGATATGGAGCTGTCCTTACTGGTTGGATCCTGTTCGACTTTAGGAAATGTTCAGACTTCCTGTTGGTAGACAATAGACTATTATCTGTGACCAACATATCCGGTAGTCCATTTGTTGAAAAAGATGCATACAGTTTTTCGTTCATCGTCCTCATGTTTGATGAATGAACTCTGTGCATGTCCAGCCACTTTGAGTGGGCATCTACCATGACCAAGACCATTGAACCCATGGAAGGACCTGCATTGTTGACTAGCAACCAAGTCCACAGTTTACCTGACCATTCCTAAGGATGTGGGGGAGCTGCTGGCAATAACGTTTGTCCTTGTTGGTTGTCTGGGCACTGCCCCAAAACAAAGTGGTTACGTACGCATTCAATCCTGGCCACAAGATATAACTTCTCACCAACATCTTCATTTTGGAGGTTCCTGGATGATCCTGATGGAGTCCATCCAGTATCTGTCAGTGGCCTTTGCTTGAGACAATCACGCTTGCTTCCAGTAACAATACACCATCCTCAATGGTGATCTGGTCTCTCCAGGTCCAAAAAATCTTCAGTTCTGGTTCTGATGACCCTTTGGTTCCCCCATCTCCCCACCAGCTATTTCAGTTTTGAAATGACTACATGGCCCTACATCCAAAGTCTGACATTGTCAGCTGTGACTGGGAGCATGTCTGGAAAATTTAATATCATGACAGAAGCTTCCATTAAGTGTATCACCGTGATGTATCTGCTACTCAGTCTCCTGGACAGTGTTCTGACTTGTAATTATAAACACTTAGTATTGGAGCGCACCAATGAATGTGGCCTAAAGCTATAAGCGGCACTGCCTTGCCTTCTTTAAGCAGACCAAATATGAGTTTGTGGTGTGTGACTATCACAAATTTTCATCCATCAAGGTATTGGTGGAACTTCCTGACTCCGAATTTGACCATCAATTCTTCCTTCTCTAACTGGTGCATTTACACAGCACATTAGCTAAGTCTTGGGTGCATATGCCATTGGGCATTCCTCTCCATTGGGTCACTTATGAGCTCATACCACATCGATGCTATATGGAGAGGCATCACATGTCAATACCAGGTCTTTCTTGGGATCATAATATCCTAACACTTCAGACAATGATAGCTGTTTCTTTATTTCATTGAAAACTATGGCTTGCCTTTGCGACCACTTCCAACGCTGACCGTTTTTTTAAAGAGTTGACACAAAGCTGCCAGAATGGAGACCAGGTGATGTTTGAACTTTCTATAATAGTTTATCTAAGCTCTAGGACAGATGTGGGAGCTGGGCATTTTTGATCACCCTCCCTTTCTCTTCTAATTTGTTGACTCTGCAGTCCAAGTAGGTCACTTGGGGGACTTGAAGCATACATTCTTCCCTTTTTAGGTGTATGTCTGCCTTGGAGAAATGCTTAAGACCATACCCATGCTCTCTAAGTGTTCCTTATTAATTTTATCTGGCATTAGAAAGTCATCTAGGTAAATGGTGACCTGAGGTAGGTCTTACAAAATGTTCTCCAATGTCTGCTAAAAATTTGAACAGGCTGATGATGCCCTAAATGGGAGTCTCATATATTGGTACAAACCCTTATGGGTATTAATAGTAGGCTACTTCTGGAAATCCTCACCTAACTGCAATTGCAACTATACATGGATCATGTCCACCTTCATGAAGGATAGAACCCAGCCAGCTTTGTGCAAAACTCTTGTATCCAAGGGATTGGATATTTATCCAGCGATGAAAAGCAGTTTACAGTTTGTTTAAAATGATTTTAAATGCTCTGAATGGCTGTTCATTTAAAAGGAAGCCAATCTTCTCATAGAGTCATAGAGAAGTACAGCATGGAAACAGAACCTTCGGTCCAATGCGTCCATGCTGACAGATATCCTAAACCGAATTAATCCCATTTGCCAGCACTTGGCCCATATCCCTCTAAGCCCTTTCCATTCATATACCCATCCAGATGCCTTTTTAAATGTTGCAATTGCACCAGCCTCCACCACTTCCTCTGGCAGCTCATTCTATACACGCACCACTCTCTGTGTGAACAAGTTGCCTCTTAGGTCCCTTCTAACTCTTTCCCCTTTCATCCTAAACCAATGCCCTCTGGTTCTGGACTCTCCCAGTCCAGGGAAAAGACCTTGTCTATTTATCCTATCCATGCTCCTCATGATTTTATAAACCTCAGACTGATTCCAAGCAGGGAATCAATTGGATGCACGGAAGTTAGGAGAAAAAAGCCAGTTTTATTCTGCTTGGATTACCTTCTGTCATAGAAAGGCAACTCCTTGCATTGATTAATACTGCTGTTCAATTGTAGTCTTTTTATATTCCTCTGTCATAGTTCAACCATGACACAATTGGGATGCTTTGTCATTTAATGCAAAGACATATCCCACTGAGAAAGTAACATAGTAACATAGTAAGAAGGGGGTAATCAATCACAATAGCATCAAATTGAAAGAAAAAGCATACAATGTGGCAAAGGTGTGTGGAAAACAGAGGATTGGGAAACTTTCAAAACAAACAATAATAAAGAGGTAGGAAATAAACTATGAGGGAAAACTAACAAATAATATCAAGACAGCAAGAGTTTCTTTAAATATCTAAGAAAGAAAAGAGAGCGAATGAGAATAAAGACCACTTCGACAATGAGACTGGGAAAATAATCATGGGGAACCAGGAAATGGCAGAGGTGATGAATAAATATTTTTCAACAATCTTCATTGCAGAAAACATAGTAACATTTATGAAATAATAAGTAATTAATGGGCAAAAGGAAGATCAAGAAATACATTATGTAAGACTAGAGAAAAAAAATAAGAGGGAAGTCAATGGAGCTAAAAGCTGCTAAGACCCAAGATCTGATGTGTTGGATTCTAGCATATTAAAGGCTGGAGCTACAGAGATATTGGATTCATTGGTAGTAATCTTCAAAGAGTACATAGATTCTGGAAAAGTCCTCACGGATTGTAAACTTTCCCATTTATTCAAGAAGGGAAAGAGACAAAAATAAGGTAAGTATAGGTCAGTTAACTTGACATCTGTTGTTGTGAAAATGTTAGAGTCTATTGCACAGATTATAATGGAGCATTTGAAATACATAATACAACCAAGCACAGTCTGCAAGACTTCATGAAGGGGAAATAGTGCTTGACAAATTTGTTCAAATTATTTGTGGATGTAACAAGCAGGATAGCTAAAGACAAACCAGGAGATGTAATATCTTTGGACTTCTAAAAGACATTTGATTAGGTACAGTATACTGAAAGTACTTAATCTGAAAGCTCTTGGTGTTTTCGGTGGTATTAGCATGGATAGAAGATTGGCTAATTAACAGAAAACAGGATGGCAACCTTGAACTTGTGAAGTGCCACAGAGATCAGTACTGGTGTCAAAATTATTTAGAAGATACATTAATGACTTGGATAAAGTAAATGAATATGCTATAGCCAAATTTACGGAAGGCACAAAGTTTGGTGGGGGGGGGGGGCAAGTGTGAGAATAACAGAGAGTAGAGGGGGACATAAATAGGTTGAGTGAATAGGAGAAAACCTAAAGAAGGATAAACTGAGAACATGTATTTTGGCAGGAACAATAGAGGAACTGAATATTATGTATATGGAAAAAGACTGCAGACAGCTGCAGCACAGAGTGACTTGGGTGTAATACTTAAATTTCACAAAAAGTATCTACTATCAACTTTAGCAAGAAATAGGGAAGGCAAATGGAATGTTGGCCTTTATTTCAAAGGGCTAGCAGTATAAAAATAGGGAAATCTTGCTAAAACTATACAAGGCACTGGTTAGACCACAGCTGAAATGCTGTGAACAACTTCATTCCCCTTAATAAGTTTAATAAGTTGGGCCTGTGTTCACTGAAATGTAGAAGAATGAGAGGTAACTTCACTAAACATATAATATTCTTTGGGAGCTTGACAGGGTAGATGTTGAGAAGCTCTTTCCCATTGTCTAGGAGCTTCTAGAGTCAGAAAGCATAATCTCAGAGTAAGGAATTTCCCAGATAGGACAGAGATGACTAGAAATTTCTCCTTTCAGAGAGTAGGGAATTTGTGGAGTTCTTCCAACAGAGGGCCTATAGATCCTGGGTTGTTAAGTATGTTCAAGGCTGATATAGATAAATTTTTAATTAATAAGGAAATCATGGGTTATGGTAAAAGGCAGGAAATTTGAGTTGAGGATTATCAGATCAGCAATTATAGCATTGCATGTCAGAGGAGATCTCCCAACTTCTAATGATCTTACATGTTATTGTCTTATAGATACAAGACAACACATTGCAGCTCAACAGCACCTCTGCAAAATCATTCAAAGATTTAAAATGAAAAGACTTAAGATGTGGCATTTTTCAAGATCACCAGACACCTTACGTATTTTACAGATGTATGCAAGTGCATTCAATGTTGCAATGTAGGAACCATTCCAGCCAAACTCTAGACAAATGATGATCAGATCATCAGTTTTTGTGATGTAGGTTTAGGGGTAAATGTTAATCAGAGTATCACAGATGACACACCTGTTCTTCATTATTTTATATCTCTTCAAGTAAGTTGATGATACCTTAGCTGAATGCCTAATATCAAAAGACAACATTCCAACAATGCAGCAATCCCCCAGTATTTTATCAGAGTGTCAGGATTACTTGTTGCACTCAAGACCAGAAGTGGAGTATGAATCTGAAGCAGGCAAATCAGAAGCAAGTGTACTACCAACTTAGCCATAATTGACATTCACTTACACTCTATTCAAATAATAAATAGTGTGATCATTCACTCAAAAGAGTTTAAGTATCACTATCTTTTCCAGATGCTCAGTTGCACAAGCATCTGTAGCATTCTACAGATATGTCTCGCAAACTCTACACCACATTTTATGCATTTGTGTGAGCTTAATTATCTATTTTCTTGTTATTTAGGTGAAACTAACAGCTACACAAGGAATATTTAACACAATTGCTGAGGTCCCCAATGGTGTGTTGAAAAGATTAGGTGAAAAAGAGTTAATATTAAAAAGCCCAAACTTGGAATTCATTAATGCTGTGCTTAAATATATTACTTACACAAGCACAAAATACCACATCAATACAGTTGATATAGGTAAGTACAGCACTTAATGTTTTATTTGTTAATATAGTCTCAAAATTCCTTTCCATTTAATATGAAGGTGAAATCAACTCCATAATTGACAAATTTTTCCGAAACTTCCTATCTGACGTATGCATGAAAAACAAACTTCATTTTCATTACTGCGCAGTACAGGCCATTCAGCCCCCGATGGATTTTCAGTTATTATTGCTTCACTATGCTAAGAGAAATTTTCACTAACAAAATGATTGCCCTTTGTAAATCAGAAGCTTCATCTTCTAGTTAGCACTGGCCAAAGTTCTGAATGCAGATCTCCCCAGTCATCAAGACATCTACTTTAATAAAAGCTGCATTGTTCATCCCTGTCACTGCCTTAGCTGACTGGCTCATGACAGCTTATCAATGGACTTTATTTACCTCTAGATTTACCAACTCCAAAGTGCCTCACATCAGACTTCCATCTTCCATCCTTATAAAATTGAGTTGATCCAAACTTCTTCTCCCAGAATCCCAAGTTTTGCCATATCCAATTTACCCTTCTTTGATCATCATTGACCTGCGTTGGCTTTCAGTCCGTCTGTTCCTTGATTTTTAAAATGTTGCTCCTTGTTTGCAAATCTCTGTTCAGCTTCAAGCCTACCTCTCTAACCTCCACCTGCCCTGCAATAGTCCAGATTCCATACACGCTTCAAATTTTCACCTCCCGCACAACTCCAATTTTAATCTTATTTATGGGGCACCTTCAAATGTTCAGGCCATAAATACGTAATTATGTCCCAAAACAAAACACAAAACCCACACTGAGAAGTCGTAAAACATGACCTACTCTTGGGAAATAAGGCAGGGCAGGTGACTGGGGTGTCAGTGGGGGAGCACTTTAGTTTGATTAGTTTTAAAATAGTGATGGAAAAGGATAGACCAGGTCTAAAAGTTGAAGTTCTAAATTGGAGGAAGACTCATTTTGACGGTATTAGGCAAAAACTTTCAAAAGTGGATTGGGGGCAGATGTTCGTGGATAAAGGGATAGCTGGAAAATGGGAAGCCTTCAGAAATGAGCTAACAAGAGTCCAGAGACAGTATATTCCTGTTAGGGTGAAAGGAAAGGCTGGTAGGTATAGGGAATGCTGGATGACTAAAGAAATTGAGGGTTTGGTTAAGAAAAAGAAGGAAGCATATGTCAGGTGTAGACATGATAGATCAAGTGAACCCTTAGAAGAGCGTAAAGGCTGTAGGAGTATACTTAAGAGGGAAATCAGGAGAGCAAAAAGGGGACATGAGATAGCTTTGGCAAATAGAGTTAAGGAGAAATCCAAAGGTTTTTTACAAATACATTAAAGGCAAAAGGATAACTAGGGAGACAATAAGGCCCCTCAAAGATCAGCAAAGCGGCTTTTGTATGGAGCTGCAGGCGAAGGGGGAGATACTAAACAAGTATTTTGCATTAGTGTTTACTGAGGAAAAGGACATGGAAGATTTGGAATGTGTGGAAATAGATGGTGACATCTTGAAAAATGTCCATATTACAGAGGAGGAAGTGCTGGATGTCTTGAAACACATAAAAGTGGATAAATCCCCAGGATTTGATCAGGTGTACCCCAGATCTCTGTGGGAAACTAGGGAAGTGATTACTGGGCCCCTTGCTGAGATATTTGTATCATCGATAGTCACAAATGAGGTGCCAGAAGACTGAAGATTGGCTAACGTAGTGCCACTGTTTAAGAAAGGTGGTAAGAACAAACCAGGGAACTACAGACCGGTGAGCCTGACATCAGAGATGGGCAAGTTGTTGGAAGGAATCCTGAGGGACAGGACATACATGCGTTTGGAAAGGCAAGGACTGATTAGGGATAGTCAACATGGTTTTGTGCATGGGAAATCATGTCTCACAAACTTGATTGACTTTTTTTTGAAGAAGTAACAAAGAGGATTGATGAGGGCAGAGTGGTGGATGTGATCAATATGGACTTCAGTAAGGCGCTCGACAAGTTTCCCCATGGGAGACTGGTTAGCAAGGTTAGAACTCATGGAATACAGGGAGAACTAGCCATTTGGATACAGAACTAGCTCAAAGGTAGAAGACAGAGATTGGTGGTGGAGGGTTGCTTTGCAGACTGGAGGCATGTGATCAGTGGAGTGCCACAAGGATCGGTGTTGGGTCAACTACTTTTCGTCATTTATAGAAATGATTTAGATGTGAGTATAAGAGGTACAGTTAGTAAGCTTGCAGATAACACCAAAATTGGTAGTGTAATGGACGGCGAAGCAGGTTACCTCAGATTACAACAGGATCTTGACCAAATGGGCCAATGGGCTGAGAAGTGGCAGATGGAGTTTAATTTAAATAAAGGCGAGGTGCTGCAGTTTGAGAAAGCAAATCTTAGCAAGATTTATACACTTAATAGCAAGGTCCTTGGGAGTGTTGCTGAACAAAGGGACCTTGGAATGCAGGTTCATAGCTCCTTGAAAGTAGAGTCACAGGTAGATAGGATAGTGAAGAAGGCATTTGGTATGCTTTCCTTTATTGGTTAGAGGATTGAGTACAGGCGTTGGGAGGTAATGTTTTGGCTGTACAGGACATTGGTTAGGCCACTGTTGGAATATTGCGTTCAATTCTGGTCTCCTTCCTATCAGAAAGATGTTGTGAAACTTGAAAGGGTTCAGAAAAGATTTACAAGGATGTTGCCACGGTTGGAGGATTTGAGTTATTGGGAGAGGGTGAATAGGCTGGGGCTGTTTTCCCTGGAGCATCGGCGACTGAAGGGTGACCTTATAGAGGTCTATAAAATCATGAGGGGAATGGATAGGATAAATAGACAAAGTCTTTTCCCTGAGGTGGGGGAGTCCAGAACTAAAGAGCATATGTTTAGGATGTAAGGGGAAAGATATAAAAGAGACCTAAGGGACAACTTTTTCACACAGAGGGTGGTATGTGGATGGAATGAGCTGCCAGAGGAAGTGGTGGAGGCTGTTACAATTACAACATTTAAAGGCATTTGGATGGATATATGAGTAGGAAGGTTTTGGAGGGATATGAGCTGGGTGATGGCAGGTGGGACTAGATCGGGTTGGGATATCTGGTCGGCATTGACAGGTTGGACCGAAGGGACTGTTTCCGTGCACATCTTTATCTGTGACTCTAAGTCTTCATCACATAAACACTCACTATAAAGGCAAAGCATTTTGAAGTAGTTTCTGTTCCTGGACCAATTCACTCAGATAGTACCTCATATAGCAAAATATCAGCAGATGCACCATTTACTGCAGATCCCAAACATCAAGATCAGTGAAATGAGTGTGCAAGCATCTTCAGCTTTCATGGCCAACTAAATATCCACCAAAAAAAGGAAGACATGATTCAAGAAGACAAAAACGTACTTTTCAAACTGGAATATTGCAAGTCAATTAAGTGGTTGAAGTCACTATCCCATGACTGGACGCCCATTGGCATTCCAATATACTGTACCAATGACTGATAGGGTTTGGCACGTTTCCTGTTTGCTAACCATGTCACTCTTATTGACGTTGCTCGGGGAGGCATGAAGAAGGAGCTTTTTATAGCCCTCATGACTGCATACTCAAAAGTTCTATCATGAAACTGGTGCTAAAGTCATCTCATGCATTAATTCTTGTGGAAAGAGCTCAAACTTAGGATCAACTGAGACAAAATATCTTGTAAAACATTAGCCTGGCAGTCCAGAAAGGAACAAGAGGTTGGATGGTCATGACAAAAATGATCTATTCTGTAATAAAATAGCCAACATTTCAGGATGAGGAGGATAGTTGTAATAATGGTCTGAGGATAACATGTCTTGCCTGGAAAATCCAGAAATATCCTCCCTTTCCCAATGGCACAGATACAAATCATCATCAGATTCAATTCATTTCACTTTATATCAAGAATTGGCTGACATCACTGGCCCTCAACAACTTTCCAACACTATCAATGAAGGTTTGTATTCCACAACTAGCAAAATTTTCCAGCACGAATGCTACATTGACAGTGTGGAAATTTCCCCAGGTATGTCCTGTGTATAAAAACATCTGAAACCCAACCTGGTCAATTATCACTGCATCAGCCATCTAGCCATCAACAGCAAAGTAATGAAAGAGATTGTTGACATGATATCAAGTGGCACTTGCAAAGGAATAACCTACTGATTGACATTCAGCTCGGTTTGCACTGGTGCATGTTGCCTGCGGACTTCACTGTACCAGTCAGGCCAAAGCAGCCCTTGATTGGAATCTCAACAACAATCTTCAACATTCACTCCCTTCCCATCTGACAGACAGTAGCAGCAGTGTGTACCATCGACAAAGTGCATTGCAGTAACTTACCGTGCTTTTCCAACAGCACCTTTGAAACCTGCAACCTCTTCCACTGAGAAGGACAAGCATATGGGAACGCCACAACTTACAAGTTCCCCTCCAAACCACTCACTCTCCTGGCTTGGAACTATATCACTATTCCATCAATGTAACTGGATCAAAATCTGGGAACTCTGTTCCGAATGGGACCATTGATGTCTCACAGCCCAAGAGCTGCAATGGTTCAATAAGGCAGCTCACTGTCCCCATTGGGCAGTTAGTTATTGTTACAATAGATGCTAGCCCAGCCAGTGATACAGGAATAAAAAAAATCGTTGCTGCAAGCCTTAAATGTTTTCTGCTTTTTTTTTGTTAAAATCAGTCAGTGAATTTTCATAAATCTCCTACCTGGAAAACGTATTGTTTTGAACTTAATTTGCATTTTGTTTTATCTTTACAAAAGTGTCTTTTCAGTTTGAAGAACATGTTGCTGAATTTCCGATTATTATCAGGCAGCCCCCAATGCCACGGTTGTTTGATCCTGGACCAGGTAAACTTGGTTTTAATAAACCTTAGAGATTCGATCAATATGTTTAAATAAAATCTGTTTCTCTAACTAACTTAGATTATCTTTCCTTATTCCAGACAGTGACATCAATTCCTTGGTAACCATTACAACAAAGACATTTTTAAGATATCATAAGCTTCGACTCTTGATAGACAGTATTCGGAGCTTTTACCCAAACATGACGATAATCATTGCAGACGACAGTGAAGTTCCTGAAAAAATTGAAGGACCCCACATTGAACAATACTTCATGCCATTTGCAAAAGTAAAATAAAGATTTCTGTATTCAATTTATATTTTATACAGGCTTGAAACAGAAGTTCGATTTGAAAGCACAATTCAACAATTTGATATTATATATGACACCATTGCTGATTTCTAGTCTGTCACACCTTAATGAGGTACAGAATACTGGAAATCGAGCCTTGATACTCCCAGAGTCATTACAAAAGTTAAAGATTTTAAAACAGTATGTGAAATTCTCAATTTGTCTGCCTTTCTAAACCCAGTTTGACAGGAAGAACGGACCAGGATTCTATACTTAACAAGAATGGCTATTTCTTACAAATCAATAGATTCTATCTACAGGCAAACAACTATGAGCTATTGACATATAACTTGACTAGTTGTAACTCTCACCCCCTTATAAAGCTCCCCCTGCATACCCATTCAAACGGACAAAAATATTGCATTCTGGGTAGAAGGAATAACTGGGAAGACAAGTCAATGGCCCTGTTCACAGGGTTTGCTGAGATGATCATTTAGTTTGTCAGAATTTGTTGTTTATCAATCTCTTTTCTCCAAGTACTTTCACATCCTTGCAAGAGGCACAGAGCAACTGGCTCACAAATTATAAAGTCTCTGCCTTTGTTGTTAAAAGCAACAGCTTACACTAACTAGTGAGGGAAAATAAAATTGGCTTTCTTCAGACTGCAGAGAGATGTACCACTTCCACTTCTGGAACTCTAAAGCAGGAGCAATTGGTCAGTTCATTAACTGAACCAGTCAACAGATGACGTTTAGGGAATTGGAAGAGGTATTTATTCTGAGATGTTCAGTTAATTAAAAACAAAAACACCTTCCCATTCTTTCACATTAAATCTCAAGCTCTGAATTCTTCAGATGTGAGCTGTTTTCCATGAAAACCAATCTGGAAATGGAAACATCAAAAACAATTTGCATTTGTATACGCATATAATCAGTGTCAGCAACACCTTTTTCAAAACACTTTTCCAATTCAACACATTTATTACTCTTCATTGGTTATTCTTACTGATGATGTTTGCCCCTTCTACAGTTTTTTAAAATGAGTTACCAATCCCTGTGATCTACTCCATTTTCTTTCAGCACTGATTAGACTTTAATCCAGTCAACCTGATCAAATGCTTTTACAAAATCTGCTGAACAAAGACATTCCTGTCCAAACTCTAAACTGTGTTCACTCATAAATCTTGTTCTATCTATTGCTTATCTTTTTCCATGTCACCCTGGAACACAAATTTATTGGGGATGGGCTGGGAATGCTAAGATCAGTCACACTTGCAGAAGAGAAAGCACTTGTAGTAATCACAGAAAAAAAGATTTATTCGAAAGAATGGATATTTCAGTAGCAGCAAGCATGAGCTATGAAAAAAATGAACATTGACCAAATTAGTCCAAAAGAACACTATTTCAAATTTGAAGTCTCGAAAACAAAATCTAAAAATCACAAAGAAACTTTCATATATTTAAGAAGGGAAAAAAAACTAGAACTGTATAATGGAAATTGTAACAAACAAAAAGAAGAAAGATCATTGGGCAAGTCCATATTTGCTAAGCAGAGATACTTATGGTAAATAAGGATATTTGAGCCATGGCGTACTCCTGCTATGATATTACAGAACTGCACATCAATGGGGTATGAATAGCACAATGTGGGTGGCATTAAAATAACTTGTATGGAACACTCTGTCAAACAAAGGAGAAAGTGTGGACTGCAAATGCTGGAGATCAGATTCAAAGGTGTGATGCTGGAAAAACCCAACAGGTCAGGCAGCATCCAAGGAGAAGGATAGTGATGTTTCAGGCATAAGCCCTTCCTCATGAATGTGGGGTGGGGGTTCCCAAGGGGGCTGAGAGATAAATGGGAGGGGGGGAGGGGTAGGGAGGAGGTAGCTGGGAAGGCGATAGGCAGATGAAGGTGAGTGGTGATGGTAATAGTTTGGAGCGGAGGGTGGAGCGGGTAGGTGGGAAGGAAGATGGACAGGCAGGACAGTTCAAGAGGGCGGTGGAGGGTTGGATCTGGGATAAGGTGGGGGGAGGGGACATGAGGCTTGTGGATGTTTAACAGTTCATCAACTTCATGAACACCTTCCATCCTGACCTCAGGTTCACCTCGGCCATCTCAGACACCTCTGTCCCCTTCCTGGACTTCTCCATCTCCATTTCCAGCGACAGGCTCAACACAGGAAACTACTTCAAACCCACCAACTCCCACAGCTATCTGGGCAACACTTCCTCCCACCCTGTCTCCTGTAATAATGCTATTCCTTACTCCCAATTTTACTGCCTTCACTGCATCTGCTCCCAGGATGAACAATTCTGCTCCAGAAAATCCCTGGTGGCTCCTACTTCAAGGACCACAATTTCCCCTCCCACATGGTCAACAGTGTCCTATCTCCTCCACTTCCCGCACCTCTCCCCTTGAACCCCACCCCTCCAACTACAACAAGAATAGAACCTTCCACCCCACTAATCGCCAGGTACAACACATCACCCTCCGCCCTTTCTGCCACCTACAATCAGACCCCATCACCAGAGATATAGTTCCCTTCCCGCCCCTATCAGCATTCTGCAGAGACTGTTCCCTCGTTAGGTCCACATCACCCACTAACCCACCGTCCACTCCCGGCACATTCCCTTGCCACCGCAAGAGGTGTAAAACTTGCGCCCGTACCTCCCCCCTCACCACCATCCAAGGCCCCAAAGCATCCTTCCACATCCAGCAAAGATTTTCCTACACATCCAAACACCTCATCTACTGTGCCCGTTGCTCTCAATGAGGTCTCCTCTATATTGGAGAGACAGGACACCGACTTCGGAATGGTTCAGGGAACATCTCCGGAACATACGCACCCAACAGCCCCACCACCCCACAGCCGACAACTTCAACTCCCCCTCCCCATCCACCAAGCACATGCAGGTCCTGGGCCTCCTCCACCCGCCAAATCCAAACCACCCGATGTCTGAAGGAAGTATGCCTTATCTTCTGCCTTGGGACCCTCCAAACACACTCATCAATGTCCGCACTCTTGAACTGTCCTACCTGTTCATTTTTCTTCCCACCTATCCACTTCACGCTCCACTCCGACCTATCACCATCACTCCCACCTGCATCTACCTATCGCCTTCCAAGCTACCTTCCCCCCAGCCCAACACCCCTTTCCTATTTATCTCTCATCCTCTTTCAGACCCCCCACATTGCTGATGGAGGGCTTACGCCCAAAATGCCGACTCTCCTTCTCCTCAGATGCAGAACAGAGCATAACCCACTGACAGAGACACAGCATGTGGTCATCAACAGTCACAGAAGATAGATTATTGATTACCTAATATAATTTTGAGTCTGGTATAAAATTATCATCTATGATAGTATTTAGTATGAGCTTCAGTGAACAGTGTTACTTGGAAGAATAAGCCTGAAAACTGTCTTTGACTTGTCTTTTCTTGAACCAGTCTTACTCAAACATAACTATCATCATGTGGCATAAAGATACACAAAAATCACTAACTAGAAAGCTAAATAAACAACTCAAAAAACAACCCAGACAGAGAATGATTATAGTCTGTTTTGGAAATGGCTGTCAATGATGGTACAATTAAAATTGAGTTTGTGCAACAGTCCAGAATTTGACATGCACCAAGATCTCATTGGATTGTAGGGTTGGAGAAGAATCCAGCAATGGGGAATTTTGTGGGGTTGACAGGGCAGGGGAGCGCTGTGTGGATTTGGAAATACAAATTTCATGTTTGACAGGCACTTGGAAGTGGAACTTCACGTGATTTCTTTTTGTCTGATGGTTTTGTTTAGTACTTCATCTACTTCGTCAGTCTCATCTTAAGGAGGTCTCTTGTCTATTCCAACATAGCCATGGTCAAAGCATGAGCAGCATTGCATCTTCATCCTAAGTTTGTCTGAGGATTTCATAAAGATGTCATGAGCCATGTTTGGAGGGGTGACCTCTTGTCTCCCAGCAGCCATCCCATGGACCTTGGAAGGATCTCTTAGTTCTCCAATATGGAAGAGTCATTGCAGCTCCCATGTTACTTGATGCAATCATAATTTGAGTGAAAGCTTTCTTGGTAGGTGAACTCTGCAGGTTAGTGATAGTTCACACTCAAACCAATGTGGGTTCAGTCAATAACACCTTGAACCTGGGGAAGACTGAAACTGTGGAGAATCCCATTTCCCAAGCTGCTTGATTCTTTTCCTCATGGGTGAAGTACATGAAAATCTGCACTCATGGCAAACTGGCATCAGTTACACCCCACATGCATTTTACGGGTGGAGGATTGGTGGAGGTTGGTCATTGAAATGAATTGCTGACATAATGATTCAGGGTAGCTGTGGCCTGGATGGCCACAGGGCTGAGATTGCAGCCCACTCCTTCTAAGCTTAATTCCTGCTCCAGCAGGTGACGCAAGTTAGTGATGACAGTGTAAAATAGCCTTACTCTTCGACAACTAAGGACAATGATGGCGAGACCAATACATGTGGGGATTCAATATTCTCCTCTGGATGGATTTTCACTTGCTGCCTCAATCTCCAGATGCTATGCAAATGCAGCTGATGTTTGCTGTTGCTGTTTTCTCCTCATACAATGTCTTTGTAGTTAGATCAATGACATAACAATTGCAGCCACCACAATCTGTATGCAAGATACATGAGGAGATAATCTAGGATGAACATAAAAGAAAGGTAATACAGCTTTATTGAAGGAAATCCTGAGCTCTTAAATCAATAAAAATTAACCCTCAAAAAGTGTAGCGTTAAGGCTTCCAATTTCAAGAAAGCAAATTTCTCCTCATTTATTGATTCTGAAACTCTTGCCAT
Organism: Chiloscyllium punctatum; assembly: GCF_047496795.1. Taxonomy (NCBI): domain Eukaryota; kingdom Metazoa; phylum Chordata; class Chondrichthyes; order Orectolobiformes; family Hemiscylliidae; genus Chiloscyllium; species Chiloscyllium punctatum. The sequence continues at coordinate 23,286,092 of NC_092780.1, read as the reverse complement.
TTTATTCTGCACAGGGATGGTTTGCTGGAAGAAACTTGGCAGCTTCTCAGGTCACAACTAAATACCTTCTTTGGGTGGATGAAGATTTTTTATTCACAAAACAGACAAAAGTGGAAAAGTTGTTGGAAGTATTAGAAAACACAAACTTGGACGTGGTAAGAATGGAACTTGATGGAAAGTGAAAGAATTTTCTGAAATATTTCAACCTGATGACAATTTAGTTTGAAGCATGTTTTTTTTCTTTCCTTTGTTCCTCCTTTTCTTCTTCCTTTTGTCACTCCCTTCCTTTTTTTGTCCTCCACCCTCCTTTCCTTTCACTCTGCCTCCCTCACTTCTTTGAAAATATAGAGATCAATGTTTTCTTCATGTTTAGTCACAAAAATGATTTCCACTCTAGAGCTCCAAGTCAATCATAGATTAAAACTTGAGATTAATTTTATCAATGTTTCATTTATCTCACACACAAAGAAAGGATAGGTTTCATTCAGCTAAAAGATTAAAAAGCTGAAAAACTGAAATCGGGTCTCAACTTATCTTGGATCCAGCCATTCCCAGTTTTGGCAAAGGTGGGAGAAATGACTGTGATCAATTCTGCTCAGGACAAGCTTGGCTATTTCATTATTTTAAAGAGTGTTTGTACCTTCATTTTAAGACTCATTGTTTTTCCAGGAATTTCTTTAAAAGGAGGCCAGAAATATTGAATATATGCCTTTATTGTGTTGCTTTTGGTCAACAAGGAAAAGGGATTTTACTTTTCAGCCTAATATCCTGACCACCATCACTCTACCTCAAAATCAGACACTCTGAACTTGCATCTCTTCCAAGCCCCCAGTCACCATTAGGACTTAACTCAGTGACAACCTTGTACTGAAGATGTTCTTACATAACTGCTGCTAGTCTGTCATTTGCAGAGAAAAATGCAGGACATTTCAGAAACCCATTTTTGGAGGTTCTTACCTCATAATGTTTGAGGAAGGGAAGAACGATGGGAGGAAGGAATGAAGAAGAAATGTAGGAAGTGAGGGAAGCAGAGTGAAAGGGAAGGAGGGTGGAGGACAAGAAGTTGGAAAAGAGAAAAAGAGGTAGGAAAGGAGGGAAGTCAGAAAAAAGAAGGAAAGGAGGGTGGAGGATGAAAAGAAGGAAGGGAGTGATAGAAGGAAGAAGAAAGGGAGGAACAAAGGAAAGAAAAGAAGAAGGAATGGAAGAATGAAACAAGGAAGTGAGGGAGAAAGTGGGGAAGGACGGGAGGATACTACACAGGTATCTGCTTCTTTAAACCTATTCAAAAGAGGAAAACCAAGACCAAGCCTTCTCAAAGTGGAGTCTGAGGAAACGTGGATTTGTGAGCTGTAACTTTGAGATGCTTTGAGGCAGGAATGGCTGAGCACCTCATCCTATCTCATTTTATGGTTCTCCAGTTTTCAGCAAGAGACCATGATGATTATAAATCCTTAAAATGTGCTCACAGTGGGAAAAGCAAGCACTTACATTGATCCTTGTGATAATAGAGGAAGTATTTCATTGAGATAAAAACATCATATTTTATCTTTAATCACTTGAATTATAACCTTCACAGGTTGGTGGCTCAGTAAACGGTAATCGTTTCCACTTTAGGCTGTGGTATGAATATGGAAATCCTGATGACGGAGAATGCTTGTTCTCAAAGGGTGGGGGCTTTCATCCCTTGGATGGGTTTCCAAACTGTGTGATAACCAGTGGGGTGGTCAATTTCTTTCTGGCCAGGACATCAAAGATTTTGAGTGTTGGATTTGATCCTCGATTGGCCAGGGTAGCTCATTCAGGTAAGTGAGCCATTCACTTGTGCTGCTCCTCCATCACTACCCCCACTAGATTTGGTGATAATCAACTTTTATTCTGATTTGTTTGTTTTCATGTTTCAGTAACAACTTTAGGGAGTCAAAATGTACGATGAACATGGGTCAGGGGTTTTGTGACAAAATGAGGTGGGATCCAAGGATTGTGGGCACAAAACATCCTTCCACCAGCTGCACTGCTCATTCTCAGCATAGTCAAAAGTCTTGGAGATTTTCCAGGAGGCCACATTATATCTACAATGGAAGTGTACCAATTAAAGCTCCTCTCCTGATCTGACTGAAAATTTCCAGTTAGCACATTGACTGGACAGTGGCCTAAACAGGGCCAGAGAGAGGGAGCAGCCAGCCAGTGACAGGCCAAGGTCTAACCTTCCAGATCGCTTTAATCCCAAGTCTTCTCCACACACCATCACTACCAATGATGAAGAATGACCAGAGCTGCAGTTCATCCCACCCTCAAAAGGTTTCCCCTTGGCAAAAGTGATCCATCAGCCTCAGGAATGTTTACTTCCACACATTTTAAACAGCTGAAAGGTCAGCTGCACTCTTTCACTGCTAGAGTCCTATCTATTGGCCCTTTAATAAGAAGGGCTGATGCCCGAAATGTTGATTCTCCTGTTCCTTGGATGCTGCCTGACCTGCTGCACTTTTCCAGCAACACATTTTCAGCTCTGATAAAATCTGTGAGCTGTTTGTAGATGCCTGGCAATGACGGAGAATATGCATTATTTGCTTTTCTACTTGCTGCCACCACACATTATATATACTCTCTCTGTGTTAATACAGAATATTTAGAAGCTGCTGCCGTAAAGAAAAGTGTAACCTTATTAAGAGACATCTCACTATCATCTATAGCCAGGAGATTCTACAATAGACAAGATCATATAATATAACGTCACTGCCCATGATGATGCATAATCTCCATAACATATTAGCTACATAGACCCAACCTGTTACAGAGTCATAGAGTCATACAGCACTGAAGCAGACCATTCGATCCAACCAGATATCTCTCCAAACCTTTCTTAGTTATGTACTTATCTTAAACACGCATCCACCACTTCCTCTGGAAGTTCATTCCACACACAAACTACCCTCCCTGTAAAAGAAGTTGATCCTAATGTCCTTTTTAAATCTTTCTCCTGTCACTTTTAAAATATGCTCCCAGTATGAAATCCCCACCTTAGAGAGAAGACACCTACCATTCACCTTATCTATATACTTCATGGTTTTATAAACCTCTAAATGGTCACCCCTAAACCTCCTATGCTCCCATGAAAGAAGTTCCAGTCTATCCAGCCCCTCCTTAGCAAATCAAACCCTCCATTCCCAGCATGATACTGGTAAATCTCTTCTGAACCCATCCCAGCTTAAAAATATCCTCCTGTAATAGGGCAACTAGAACTGGACACAGTGCTCTAGACCAGCATCCTGTACAACCTCAACATAATATCCCATATTCTGTTAGATGACAACAACCACAATGGAGATGAGGAGATTTTCTTGTAAGGGTGAAGTGTTATGATCTGGAATTCCCTGCCTTATTTTGCAGTGAAAACAGATCCCATAATAAATTGCCAACTTAAATGGTTGCAGTAAAGTGGAATGAAATAGCTGAGTACCAATAATCCCTACTTGAATAGAATCCAGCAGGAAAGGCTGTAGATAGGACTTTAAATTAAGTGTGTGTGTGTGGGGGGGGGGGGGGGGGGAGTGGCGAGAAGGAGGGCGGGGGGGGGGTTGTGCATTCAGTTATTGGGGAAATTAGAAAGCCCAACTTAAAGGAGCAGGTAAGAGTGCAGGTTAGCAATGCAGCGCATGGTTACCAGACAATAAAGGTGAGGGATAGAACTTTTATGCACCAAGGAATTATAAAGAAGTAGGGAAATTTGACAGTGGAACAAATTTAAAAGCTTTGTATGTAAATGACTGAAACATTCACAATAAAATTAATAAATTAATATAAACAAAAGGGTACGATTTGGTAACAATTACTGAGACAAGGAGACCAGGTCTGGGAATTAAATATCCAGGGGTACTCAGCATTTCGGAAAGACAGACTGAAAGGAAGGGAGGTGGGCGTAGCCTTGCTGGTGAAGGAAGGGATCGTGCTGTAATAGAAATGATATAAACACAGGAGATCAAGATATGTAATCAGTCTGGGTAGAAATTAGAAATAGCAGTAGGAGTAATCTAAAAGTCCCCAAACAGTGGTTCTGTAGTGGGGCACAGTATAAACCAGGAAATATTAGAGACTTGCAAGAAAGGTTCAGCAAGAATCATGGGTGATTTGAACATGCACATACATTGGAAGAATGAAATTGGCAAGGGTAGCCTGGAGGCAGAGCTCATTAAAGATTGTTTATTTGAGCAGTATGTTGTGAAACCAACCAGGGAGCAGGCTATTCTGGATTTGGTATTGTGTAATGAGGAGAGATTAATTGATGACCTCACAGTTAAGGATCCTCTAGGGAGTAATGACCTTAGTATGATATAATTCAAAATCCATTTTGATGGTGAGCAAGTGGAGTCTCCCAGTAGTGTTCTGAAATTAAACAAAGGAAATGATATCGGCATGAGGACAGATTTGGCCTGAGGAGATTGGGCAGGAAGGCTAAATGGTAAGACAGCGGATGAGCAGTGGCAGGTGTTCAAAGAGCTATTCAATTCCTCACAAGTAAAGTATATCAAAGTGAGAAAGGGCAGGGAGTAAAAACATCCATGACTAAACAAGAAGGACAAGGACAATATAAAGTCAAAAACTAAAGTATACTATATTGCAAAGACTAGTGGAAGATTGGAAAACTTTCAGACATAAAGGATACTGAAAAATTAATAAAAAGAGCTAAGCTAAATTTTGAAAGAAAACTAACACAAAATATCAAAAAGGATAGTAACAGCTTCTATAGATATAAGAAAGGAAAAAGAGCCATTAATGTGAATGCTGATTCCTTGGAAGATGAAACCAATGAGTTAATAGAGGGGAGCTGGCAGAGATCCTGAATCAATACTTTGCCTCAATTTTCATGGTGGAGTACAGTAGTACCATGCCTGTTAGAATGGGCAAGTCAGAGATAATAGAAAGGGCAGAACTTAGAACAATCACCATCGATAGGGAAAAGGTATGATGCAAGCTATTAGGATTGAAGACAGACAATTGTCCCAGGTCTGCTGGCCTACATCCTAGGGTATTAAAGGAAGTGGCAACAGAGATAATAGATCCATTGGTTAAAGTATTCCAGAATTCTCTGGACATAGGAAAGATTCCAGTGGATTGGAAAATGGCTAATATTCAAAAAGCAAGACAGACAAAATGTGGGAAATTACAGACCAGTTAGTTTTACATATGCTGTTAGAAACGTGTCAGAATCAACTATCAAAGAAGCAATATTAGGATATTTGGAAAGTCAAAATGCTATCCATCAGAGTCAGCATGGTTTTTTTTTGAAAGGCAACTCATGTTTGACTAATTTGCTAGAGCTCTTTGAAGAAGTAACAAGCAAAGTGGATAACGGGGATGCTGTAGATGTAATTTATCTGGACTGCATTTGATAAGGTGCCACAAGGTTGGATCATATGGGATTAGCCTGGATACATGAATGGCTGATGGACAGAAGACAGAGAGTCTGAGCAAATGTTTTTTTTTCTGGATGGCAAGCTGTAACTAGTGAGGTGCCATAGGGTTTCATTTTTGGAGCCCAGCCATTTACAATCTGCATTAACGACTTGGATACATGGAGGAAGGCTCTTTAGCCAAATTTACAGATGACACAAAAAATACGTGGAATGGTAAATTGCAATGAAGAAATAACCTTACAAATAGACATTGATAGTTTAGGTGAGTGGGCCAAAATGTGCTGGATGGATTGGATGTGGATAAGTACAAGGTTATGCATTTGGGTCGAAAAACTGGGAAAGCGACCTATTATCTTAATGGGGAGAGATTTCGGGATGCTCTGGTGCAGAGGGATCTAGGTATATTGGTTCATGAGTCACAGAAAGCTAGCAAGCGGGTATAGATGTTCATAAAGAAAGTGAATAAAATATTAGCTTTTATAACCTCAGGAATAGAATATAAAGGTAAGGAAGTATTGTTACAACTGTACAAGGTATTGGTGAGACTGCACCTGGAGTATTGTGCACAGTTTTGATCCCCTTATTTGAGAAAAGATTTAGTGGCATTGAAGGCAGTTCAGACGAGGTTCACTAGATTGACCCCAGAGATGATGAGTTTGCCAGATGAAGAGAGATTGAACAGTTTAAGCCTACACTCTCTGGAATTTAGAAGAACGAGGGGAGGTATTCAAATATTTGGATGAGAAGTCATAGTTTTAGGGTAAAGGGTAGCAAAGTTAAAACAGAGTTGAGCAGAAACTACTTCTCCCAAAGAGTTTTGGATGCTGGGACAATGAGTAAATTTAAGGAAGAGTAAGACAGAATTTTACTTGGTACTGGATTGAGGGATATGGAGAGAAGGCAGGAAAATAGAGGTGAGGAGCATATCAGCCATGATTGAATCTCAGAATGCAGATGTTCTTGTGGATCAGAGCCAAACAAAATCAATGAACTTGGTTTGGGTTCTGTTTTGAGGATTGGGATATACTGAGCACAACTTTCCCATGGAACATTTAGTGGATGGAGAAGATATTGTAATGTGTGGATGTTTGTTTGGTATGTGAAAGAATTGGGCTTGTTACATGAAATAACCTTTTTCATTCTGTGCTATTCTATTATTATGCTTGACCTTTCCTGACTAATGTTTTCACAAGTAAAACTGAATTTGAAATCTTTCCTAGAGTTTTTCATTGACGGACTCGGCAGACTGCTCGTGGGATCGTGTAATGATGTCATTGTTGGCCATCAGACGCACCAGAGTCCAAAAAATGACACACAGAAAGCAGTTGAACAAAAATATGCAAGGTTTCGATGGCCCTCGAGGCATGACACAGATTTCAAACTTGCACTGCATTATTTCAAAAACCATTTAAAATGTTACACCAAGATTTGATGGGTAAGACTGTACATTTCTATTCCTGATGAAGGGCTTTTGCCCAAAACGTCGATTTTCCTGCTCCTTGGATGTTGCCTGACCTGCTGTGCTTTTCCAGCACCACTCTAATCTAGACCCATAATCTTGACGGACCAATGCATGAGATCTATCTCATTGCTATCTCCTTCAGCCTCTCCACTCCCTTGATGTTATTGGGCTGCTTCTTTAATAACAACTCCCGGATACAGTGAACATTTCGGCAATTCAACATTTCTTCTTTTTCTTTCATGGAATGTGAGCATCAGTAGAAAGACCAGTAAATGTTGACCATCACTGCTGCCTATGAAAAGCTGTTGACAATCCACTCTCTTGCACTGCTGCTGTCCATTTAATAAACAGCAGGAAGACTGAGGCTACTTTCTTGCTTCCCATCACAAATAGAAATAATAGCTATAAATTCTGTCTCCTCCCCAGTAGTTTCAACCAAAGAGATCTTGGTATCCTATTTTGGTATCTTGAGCTTTGACCACATATGATGTCAATTATCAAGACCACCTACTTCCTCTCAACTATTTCGTCAGCTCCCGAAACCCTCATCCATAGCCAGAACCCTCTTGAAGGTTGGACATAGAGAGTAAGGAGCCAGGAGTCGATCTGTAGATGGTCTACAGTAGGGAAGATAGTCACTTGAAGCCAAGTGTAGGTGACCTTTGATTGTTGTACATTGTGACCACAGAGAAGCTGGAGGCAATGGCCCATTGGAGGAGGGGTGTGGGATGCTTTCTTTTGCCAAGAGAGATGATGTGCCCCGGACCCTTTCAGGGATGGTTTCTTCCCGCATGTTTGCTCACCTCCAACTACTCAACTATTCAAATACTCTTCTGACAGCGTTCCTTGGTGCTACTTTCCATTAATGTGAAGTCGTTCAAAGTTCTGTTGGCCATATTTTGACATATGTCCATGTCCCATTTATACATCATTTATTGCCCACTAATCTACATTGGTACCTTGTACATTAATGCCTTAACTTTACAATCCTCAGCTTTAAAATCAATCCATACTCTCTTCTTTTCCTATCTCTTGTAACTCCTCAATCTTGACAATCTTCCACAAATTCTGATTTCCTCCAAGTCTGACCTCTTGGGAAACCTCAATTCTTTTGCACCATGCTGGCAAATATGCCTTCAACTTCCCTAGCATACACTCCGATATTTCTCTCTAAATCATTCCTTAAAGTCATTTAGCCTGATTTTACATTTTGTTGAAGTTCGTATGAAGTGCCTGGGACCTTTTATTGTATATGTTGCTAAAAATTGAAGATTATTAATTATACCCGATTGTGGTTCTTTGAAGCACTTTGGAATGTCTCTCCTAAAGATACAAATTATTTTTATCATTCATTTTGCTTTCTCAATTTACTACTCTTTAAAAAATTGATGTTGTGAAATTTGAATCTGTGCAATACTAAATTAAAATGTTGAAAATCTATTATTACAAATAAAGTATTTTCATGATCAATGCAAATACATGTTGTGATTTGAATGAATATAATTATCTACATGTCTATATTCATTTTGATCCTTATTTGAGCAGTCATAAGATGCCACAGCAACACATTTTATCAAATTTACAAAAACTATCTCCTTAGGTTGACAGCAGCCAATATTAATGAGCATTCAAATGTCATAGAGTCTGTGTTTTACAGCATGGAAAGAGGATCTTCAGCCCATCATGTCCATATCAGTCACCAAGCACCTATCTACTCTCGACGCATTTTTCAGCGCTTGGCTTGTAGCATTGTAAGCAATAACATTTCAAGTACTGATCAAAATATTTCTTCAATATCGTGATTGCTCCCACCTCTACTACCCTTTCGGGCAGTAAGTTCCACATACCCACGACTTTATTGGTAAGAAACAGAATACCTTCTAAACCTCTTGTCCTCTACCTTAATACTATGTATTAAAGCCTTTTCATAAGGGGCAATTTTATTCTTATCAATCCTATCTGTGCTGCTCGCCTTAATAAAGATTCTCCTCAGCCTTCTCTGCTCTAAGGAAAACAACTCCAGCCTATTTACTCACTTTTCAATGCTGAATCATTACAGTTCAGGGAACCTCCTGGTGAATCTCCTCCCCACCTTCTGTGGAGTAGTCACTTCCTCCTTGTAGTGTGGCAACCAAAGCAAAATACAGTGCTCTAGCTGTAGCCTAATTAATGTTTTCTACAGCTCATCTCAACCTCCCTGCTTTGGTATGCAATGGCTTGACTAGTAAAGGCAAGTATTCCATATGCCTTAATCACCTTATCCACTGACCTGTTACCTTTAGGGATCTATGGACATGCACATCAAGGTCCCTCTGATCCTTTGTACTTCCAAGAGTCCTACCATTCATTGTGCACTGCCTTGTCTTTTTAGTCCACCCAAAATATATCGCCTCACACTTTTCTGGATATAATTCCATTTATCACCTTTCTGCCTACCTTATTGTCCTGTAGTCTAAGGCTTTCTTCTTCACTGTTTACCATATGACATTTTTCATATCATTTGCGAACTTTCTGATTGCGTGGTGCAGGAAAAAGCACAGCAGGTCATGAAGGGTCCTGCTGGAAATGTTGACTCTCCTGCTCCCGGGTTGCTGCCTGACCCACTGTGCTTTTTCAAGTGCCATACTTTATTGACTCTGATTGTCCAGGATCTGCAGTTCTCAGTATCTCCTGATTGTTAGTGTCTCATTAACTAATTAGCTCATTCATGATTGCTGTTTGCTTGTTTATCGTTTGTCCCTAATTTACTTAAGAAATATATTTGAACTTTCCTTTATTTTATTTACCACTGTTTTAGCAAGTCACCTCTTCACTTTCCCTATTTTCTTTTCACAACTCCCAGCACTTTTTATACTCTTAGTCATAGAGTCATAGAGATGTACAGCACAGAAACAGACCCTTCGGTTCAAATCATTCACGCCGACCAGGTATCGCAAATAACTCTAGCCCCATTTTCCAGCATTTGGTGCACATCATTCTAAACCCTTCCTATTCGTGTAAGCATCCAAGTGCCTTTTAAATATTCTAATTGTACTATCCTCCACCACTTCCTCTGGCAAGTCATTCCATACACGTGCCATCCTCTGCATGAAAATATTGTCCCTCAAGTCCCTTTTAAATCGTTCCCCTCTCATCTTAAATCTATGCTCTCTAATTTTTCCATCCTGGGGAAAAGACATCAACTACTCACCCTATCCAAGTCCCTCATAATTTTATAAAACTCTATATAAGGTCAACCCACAGCCTCTGATGCTCCAGAGAAAATAGCCGCACCATACTCAGCCGTTCCCTATTGCTCAAACCCTCGAATGCTGACAACATCCTTGGAAATCTTTTCTGAACCCTTTCAAGTTTCACAACATCCTTCCTGTAGAAGGGAGATCTGAATTGCACAGAATTGGTCCACAAAAGTGGCCTAACCAATATCCTGTACATTCGCGACATGACCTCCCAACTCCTATACTCAATGCTCTGGTTAATTAAGGCGAGTGTACTAAATATCTTCTTTACTGTTCTATCCACCTATGACTCTGCTTTCAGGAAGTTGTGAACCTGCACTCCAAGGTCTCTTTGTACAGCAACACTGTGCAGGATTTTACCATTAAGTGTATAAGTCCTGCCCTGATTTGCCTTTCCAAAATGTGACACCTGACATTTATCTCAATTAAACCCTCTCTGCCACTTCTCAGCCTGTTGGACCATCTGATTAAGATCCCATTGTACTCTGAGGCAACATTTTTCACTGTCTACTGCACCTCTAATTTTGGTGTCATCTGCAAACCTACTAACCAAACCTCCTATGTTCACATCGAAATCATTTATACAAATGACAAAAAGCAGTGGACCCAGCACCGATCCTTGTGGCACATTGCTGGTCACAGCCTCCAGTCTGAAAAACAACTCTCTGCCATACCCTATGCCTTCTACCTTCGAGCCCGTTCTGTATCCAAATGGCTCGCTCTCCTTCTATTCCATGGGATCTAACATTGCTAACTATTCTACTATAAGGAACTTTGTCAAATGCCGTAGAGATCATGTCCACCGCTCTGTCCTCATTTATCCTCTTTGTTACTTCTTCAAAAAATTTAATTTAGTTAATGAGACACAATTTCCCATGCACAAAGCCATGTTGACTATCCCTAATCAGTCCTTGCCTTTCCAAATGCATATTAATCCTATCCCTCAGGAGTCCCTCTAACAGCTTGCCCACTACCAATTTCACCAGTCAATAGTTCCATGGCTTTTCCTTACTACCTTTCTTAAATAGTGGAACCGTGTTAGCCAACCTCCAGTTTTCTGGTATCTCACCTGTCGGTATTGATGATTCAAATCATAGTCATACAGTCATAGAGATGTGCAGCATGCAAACAGACCTTTGTCTAATATGTCCATGCTGACTAGATATCGTAAACTGATCTACTTCCATTTGCCAGCATTTGGCCCATATCCCTGTAAATGCTTTCTATTCATACACCTATCCAGATGCCTTTTAAATGCTGTAATTGTACATGCCTCCACCACTTCCTCTGGCAGCTCATTCCATACATGCACCACCTTCAGTGTGAAAAAGTTGCCCCTCAGGTCCATTTTAAATACTTCCCCTCTCACCTTAAAAGTATGCCCTCTATTTTTGGAATCCCCTACCCTGTACAAAAAGTCCTTGGTAATTCACACTATCCATGCCCCACATGATTTTATGAATCTCGAAAAGGTCACCCATCAACCTCCAACTCTCCAGGGAAATAGCTCCAGTCTATTCAGTTTCTCCCCAAATTTCAAACCCTCCATCCCAGCAACATCTTTGTAAATCTTTTCTGAACCCTTTCAAGTTTAATAATGTCCTTCCTATATCAGGGAAATCAGAATTGAACACAGTATTCTACAAGTTGCCTCACCAATGTCCTGGACAACTGCAACTTGATGTCACAGCTCCTACACTGAATGCACTGACCAATAAAGGCAAGTGTGTCAAATACCTTCCTCACCACACTGTCTACCTTTGATTCCATTTTCAAGGAAGTATGCACATACATCCCATGCCCCTTTGTTCGGCAACACTCTCCAAGATCCTATCATTTATTGAATAAAACTCCCCTTGATTTGCCTTTCCAAAATGCAAGACCTCACATTTGTCTACATTAAACTCCATCTGCCACTCTTCAGCCCTTTGGTTCAATGCCCAGATGTTGTAATGACTGTAAGGTTCTATGTTCTGACCTTCTTCACTGTCCAAGACACCACCAATTTTGGTACCATCTGTAATTTACTGAGTATACCTTCTCTATTCACATCCAAATCATTAATTTAAATGACAAAAAAGCAGTGGACCCAACACCAATCCTTGCAGTACACTGCTGGTGACAGGCCTCCAGACTGAAAAACAACTCTCTGTCTCCTACCTTAAGACAATTTTGTATCCAATTGGTTAGCTATTCCTGGAATCCATGTGATCTAACATTGCTGACCAGTCTATCATGTGGAACCTTGTCAAAAGTCTTGCTGCAGTCCATATAGACAACATTTATCGCTCAGCCATCAGCAATCTTTTTCGTCACTCCTTCAAAAACCTCAGTCAAGTTCGTGAGACACAATAAACTAAGCCATATTGACTCTCCTAAATCAGTCCTTGCCTTTCCCTCAGAATTTAAGCGGCACGGTGGCACAGTGGTTAGCACTGCTGCCTCACAGCACCAGAGACCTGGGTTCAATTCCCGCCTCAGGCGACTGACTGTGTGGAGTTTGCATGTTCTCCCCGTGTCTGCGTGGGTTTCCTCCGGGTGCTCCAGTTTCCTCCCACAGTCCAAAGATGTGCAGGTCAGGTGAATTGGCCATGTTAAATTGGCCGTAGTGTTAGGTAAGGGGTAGATGTAGGGGTATGGGTGGGTTGCGCTTCGGCGGGGCGGTGTGGACTTGTTGGGCCGAAGGGCCTGTTTCCACACTGTAAGTAATCTAATCTAATCTAATCTCCTTCAACAACTTGCCCACGACCGACGTCAGGTCCTTTGATCCATAGTTCCCTGACTTTTCCTTGCCACATTTCTTAAATAATGGTACCACATTAGCCAACCTCTAATCTTCTGACACCTCACTTGTGGCTATTGGTGTTACAAGTATCCCATCAAGGGGCCCAGCAATCTCTTCCCTAGCTTCCCAAAAGACATACACCCAATCAGGTCCTGTGGATTTTTCCCCCTGCATTTTAAGACATTCAACAGCTCCTTCTCTGGAATATGGACATTTTTTAAGATATCACTGTTTATTTCCCCAAGTTTTCCAAATTTCATATCATTCTCCACAGTAAATTTGGCCAATGATGTCTGGTGTCTTAACCCCTTGATGGCTCATGAAAGCTTTCACTCATTTGTCTTACCCATTAATACGGTGCATTCCTCCACATCGAAGGTTCTCCATACCTATTAGTTCAAACCTTCACCGTTGCAGGAATGTGATGCACTCTCACTTTTTGAAAGACTCCCTTTGCTCTGATGTAGATTTTCCCATCAGAAGCTCCTCGCAGTCTACCTTGGTCTGATCCTGTTTTATCATATTAAATTCAACCCCACCCCCACCCTTGTGTACTTATGGGTTTTTTTGGTCCAGCTTTGCCTCTTGCCATGACTACCTTCAATTTGAATGAGTTATGGACACTATCAGGAGAAAGTGAGGACTGCAGATGCTGGAGATCAGAGCTGAAAATGTGTTGCTGGAAAAGCGCAGCAGGTCAGGCAGCATCCAAGGAACAGGAGAAATGTCAATTCTCCTGCTCCTTGGATGCTGCCTGACCTGCTGCGCTTTTCCAGCAACACATTTTCAGCTATGGACACTATCACCAAAATGCTCCCCAAAGGACACTTTACCAGTTGCTGGTTTAGTTCTATACAATTAGGTCCAGTACTGTTCCCACCTTTGGAGGACATTCTGCGTGCTGGTATAGAAAGCTTTCCTGGATTTGTTTTAAGAATTCCTGAATATCCCAATTAATATTGGGAAAGGTGAAAGTCTTTACTATTATCATCCTCTTTTTTAACACTTCTCTGAAATTTACCTAAGTATCTGCCCTTTTACCTTTTCTTTATTGTTTGGGGATCTATAGTACATTCTGAAAAATGTCATTGCACCCTTTTTGTTCTTATGTTCAACCCATATAGCCTGTATAATGGAACCACCAAAGATTTTATCCCTCCTATATGCAGTACTTGATAAATACTATAACAATACTTGATTAATATTGCAACACCAATTCCTCTTTTACACCTCTCCCTGTTACACCCAAATGTCATTCATTGAAAGTTAATGAATATCAACCACTAAATTTCCAGAAGCCATTCTATTATGCAATATCACAGCTAAAAGGATTGTAGAGGATTATTCAAATTTTTCACTAGATACAGACCAATAACAGGGATACAATCAGATCAGGGATCAAACTTCACACCAAAGTTATTCAAGGACATTATGGATAGCTTAGCAATAAAACAATTCAAGTTTACTGCATACCATGCAGAGTCGCAGGGAGCAGTAGAAAGGTGGCATCAGACATTAACGACCATGTTGCAGGCTTAGAGAAGATACAAAACTTGGCCTACTCTTGGGAAATAAGACAGGGCAGGTGACTGAGGTGTCAGTGGGGGAGAGCTTTGGGGCCAGTGACCATAATTCTATTAGTTTTAAAATACTGATATAAAAGGATAGACCAGATCAAAAAGTTGAAGTTCTAAATTGGAGAAAGGCCAAGTTTGACGGTATTGAGCAAGAACTTTCAAAAGCTGATTGGGGGCAAAGGTTCGCAGGTAAAGGGACAGCTGGAAATTGGGAAGTCTTTAGAAATGAGCTAACAAGAATCCAGAGAAAGTATGTTCCTGTTAGGGTGAAAGGAAAGACTGTAGGTATAGGGAATGCTTGATGACTAAAGAAATTGAGGGCTTGGTTAAGAAAAAGAAAGAAGCATATACCGGGTATAGACAGTATAGATCGAGTGAATCCTTAGAAGAGTATAAAGACAGTAAGAGCATACTGAAGAGGGAAACCAAGAGGGCTAAAAGGGGACATGAGATAGCTTTGGCAAATAGAATTAAGGAGAATCCAAAGGGTTTTTACAAATACATTAAGGACAAATTAGGGAGCGAATAGGGCCCCTCAAAGATGAGCAAGGAGCCAGAGAAAATGGGGGAGATACTAAATGAGTATTTTGCATTAGTATTTACTGTGGAAAAGGACATGGAAGATATAGAATGTAGTGAAATAGATGGTGACAGCTTGAAAAATTTCCATATTACAGAGGAGGAAACGCATGAAGATGGATAAATCCCCAGGACCTGATCAGGTGTACCCTAGAACTTTGTGGGAAGGTAGGGAAGTGATTGCTGGACCTCCTGCTGAGATATTTGTACCATCGATAGTCACAAGTGAGGTGCCGGAAGACTGGAGGTTGGCTAACGTGGTGCCACTGTTTAAGAAGGTTGATAAGGACAAACCAGAGAACTATCGACCGGTATGCCTGACGTTGGTCATGGACAAGTTGTTGAAGGGAATCCTGAGGGACAGGATGTACATGTATTTGGAAAGGCAAGGACTGATTAGGGATAGTCAACATGACTTTGAGCATGGGAAATCATGTCTCACAAACTTGATTGAGTTTTTTGAAGAAGTAACAAAGAAGATTGATGAGGGCAGAGTGGTAATTGTGATCTATATGGACTTCAGTAAGGCATTCAACAAGGTTCCCCTCTGATTAGCAAGATTAGATCTCACAGAATACAGGGAGAACTAGCCATTTGGATAGAGAACTGGCTCAAAGGTTGAAGACAGAGGGTGGTTGTTGAAGGTTGTTTTTCCAGAATGGAGGCCTGTGACCAGTGGAGTGCCACAAGGATCAGTGCTGGGTTCTCTGCTTTTCTTCATTTATAGAAATGATTTGGATGCGAGCATAAGAGGTACAGTTAGTAAGTTTGCAGATGACAC
Organism: Chiloscyllium punctatum; assembly: GCF_047496795.1. NCBI lineage: Eukaryota > Metazoa > Chordata > Chondrichthyes > Orectolobiformes > Hemiscylliidae > Chiloscyllium > Chiloscyllium punctatum. Next base: position 23,270,258 of record NC_092780.1, on the reverse strand, counting down.
CAAAATTGGAGGTATAATAGACAGCAAAGAAGATTACCTCAGATTACAACAGGATCTTGATCAGATGGGCCAATGGACTGAGAAGTGGCAGATGGAGTTTAATTCAGATAAATGCGAGATGCTGCATTTTGGGAAAGCAAATCTTAGCAGGACTTTTACTCGTAAAGGTAAGGTCCTAGGCAGTGTTGCTGAACAAAGACACCTTGGAGTGCAGGTTCATAGCTCCTTGAAAGTAGAGTTTCAGGTAGATAGGATAGTGAAGAAGGCGTTTGGTATGCTTTCCTACATTGGTTAGAGTATTGAATACAGGAGTTAGGAGGTTATGTTGTAGCTATACAGGACATTGGTTAGGCCACTGTTGGAATATTGCATGCAATTCTGGTCTCCTTCCTATCCGAAAGATGTTGTGAAACTTGAAATGGTTCAGAAAAGATTTGCAAGAATGTTGCCAAGGTTGGAGGATTTGAGCTATAGGGAGAGGCTGAACAGGCTGGGACTGTTTTCCTTAGAGCATCGGAGGCTAAAGGGTGATCTTATTGAGTTTTACAAAATTATGAGGGGCATGGATAGGATAAATAGACAAAGTCGTTTCCTTGGGGTCGGGGAGTCCCGAACTAGAGGGCATAGATTTAGGGTGAGAGGGGTAAGATATAAAAGAGTCCTAAGGGGCAACCTTTTCACGCAGAGGGTGGTACGTGTACAGAATGAGCTGCCAAAGGATGTGGTGGAAGCTGGTACAATTGCAACATTTAAAAGGCATTTGAATGAGTATATGAATAGGAAGAGTTTGGAGGGATATGGGCAGGGTGCTGGCAGGTGGGACTAGTTTGGGTTGGGATATCTGGTCGGCATGGATGGGTTGGACCGAAGGGTCTGTTTCCATGCTGTACATCTCTCTGACTTTATGGCTGTATGACTATCCAGATGATTGACATAAAAGAATTCCGTGTGTACTTGTTGTGATCAGAGATGCCCCAAATAAATTGTCCAAATTCAGTCCATTTGAATTAGTTATTTGGCATCAAGTGAGAAGACCACCAAAATTGAGTAAGGAAAAATTGATAAGATGGAATTCAGAGACCACGTATTTGGACAATGTGTCAAATTTTAGGGAATGATTAAATTGAGCAGAGGAGATGACTAGACAGCAATTAAAAGTATCACAGTATATGCAATGAAACAGGAAGCAGACAAAAAAATCAGAAACTTATCATTTTGTTATTGGAGATAAGGTGTTAGTGATAGGTGAACCGTTAAAAGCAAGGTTTAGTGGACCTTATCAAGTCAAAATGAGCTTGGGTGAGGTGAACTATTTGATAAGAACTCCAGACAGAAAGAAATCACAGACTGTGTCATATGAATATGTTCAAAAGGTATGTTAACAGGGAAGGAAAGCCAAAGGAGACTGTGTTATTGGTTGCAACACAGAGGGAAGAACTGTGTTCAGAGGATTCTGAAATAGCTATTCCTCCAATTAAATTGGATGGTGAGGAAGTTATCAATAATTGGGATAAATTATTGAGTTACCTTCCAAAGGCATATTGAAGTTACCTTAAAGAGTTATTACAATCACATGTGAAGATATGTGGATATAAGCTGGGAAGTACGAACCTAATTGTGGATGATATAGATATAGGAGATGCTGTTCTGATTGAGTAATATCCTTAATCAGACGTATAATCCTCTAAATAGACAATAGACAATAGGTGTAGGAGTAGGCCATTCTGCCCTTCGAGCCAGCACCACCATTCATTATGATCATGGCTGATCATCCTCAATCAGTATCCTGTTCCTGCCTTATCCCCATAACCTTTGATTCCACTATCTTTAAGAGCTCTATAGAACTCTTTCTTGAAAGTATCCAGAGACTTGGCCTCCACAGCCTTCTGGGGCAGAGCATTCCATATACCCACCACTCTCTGGGTGAAGAAGTTTCGCTTCAATTCTGTTCTAAGTGATCTACCCCTTATTTTTAAACTGTGTCCTCTGGTTCAGGACTCACCCATCAGTGGAAACATGTTTCCTGCCTCCAGAATATCCAATCCTTTAATAATTTTATACGTCTCAATCAGATCCCCTTCCAGCCTTCTAATCTCAAGCGTATACAAGTCCATTTGCTCCAATCTTTCAGCATAAGATAATCCCACCATTCCAGGAATTGACCTCGTGAACCTACGCTGCACTCCCTCAATAGCCAGAATGTCTTTCCTCAAACTTGGAGATCAAAACTGTGCACAATATTCTGGGTGCGGTCTCACCAGGGCCCTGCACAGCTGCAGAAGGGTCTCTTTGCTTCTATACTCAATTCCTCTTGTTATGACAGCCAGCATGCTATTAGCTTTCTTCACTACCTGCTGTACCTGCATGCTTGCTTTCATTAACTGCTGTACAAGAACACCCAGATCTCGTTGTACTGCCCCTTTACCTAACTTGACTCCATTTAGGTAGTAATCTGCCTTCCTGTTCTTGCCACCAAAGTGGATTACCACACATTTATCCACATTAAACTGCATCTACCATGTGTCCGTCCACTCACCTAAACTGTCCAGGTCACTCTGTCTTCTAACATCCTCCTCACATTTCACCCTGCCATCCAGCTTTGTGTCATCAGCAAATTTGCTAATATTACTTTTAATACCTCATCTATATCATTAATGTACATTGTAAAAAGCTGCGGTCCCAGCACTGATCCCTGTGGTACACCACTGGTCACCGCCTGCCATTCCGAAAGAAAGTTGTGTATCACTACTCTTTGTTTCCTGTCAGCCAACCAATTTTCAATCCATGTCAGTATTTTGCCCCTAATACCATACGCTCACTAACCTCCTATGTGGGACTTTATCAAAGGCTTTCTGAAAGTCCAGGTATACTACATCCACTGGATCTCTCTTGTCCATCTTCTGAGTTACATCATCAAAACATTCCAGAAGATTAGTCAAGCATGATTTCCCCTTCATAAATCCATGCTGACTCTGACCTATCCTGTTACTGCTATCCAGATGTGTCGTAATTTCATCCTTTATAATTGGCTCCAGCAATTTTCCCACCACTGAGGTCAGACTAACTGGTCTATAATTCTCTGTTTTCTCTCTCCCTTCTTTCTTAAAAAGTGGGACAACATTAGCCATCCTCCAATCCATAGGAACTGATCCTGAATCTATAGAACTTTGGAAAATGATCACCAATGCATCCACGATTTCTAGAGTCACCTCTTTCAGTACTCTGGGGTACAGATCATCAGGTCCCGGGGACTTATCAGCCTTCAGACCTAACAGTCTCTCCAACACCATTTCCTGCCTAATATAAATTCCCTTCAGTTCAGGTCCTTCAGCCACTAAAATTGACACAAGTTCAAAACACAATTGAACACAGGCTCCAAGACAACTTAATCAAAGTGAGTTACAATGACTGGAGCTGACCAATGGTGCCAAAAGCCACATGGTACCCAATGGTTATGCATGGACTATCACAAAGTCAATGCCTTCACAAAGTCTGATTCATATCCGAATCCGCATTTGGAAGACTGTGTTGAAAAGGTGGGGCAAGCAACTTATATTTCTAAGTTGGACTTGCTCAGAGGATATTGCCAGGTACCTTTGTCAGAAAGAGCAAAAACAATTTGGGCTTTCATAACACTGAATGGATTGTATTAGTTGAACGTTTTGTCGTTTGATATGAAAAACGTGCCAGCCATATTTCAGAGACTAGCCAAAAAGGTCATTTCCGGATGAGCCAATTGTGTAGTTTCTATTGATGACAGATCATTTTTAGTCTCACATGGAATGAACATTTGCAACATTTATCAGACTTATTCAATCATCTTCAGGAGACAGGCTTGTTGATAAACCTGACTAAAAGTGAATTTGCCAAAGCCTAAGTCACCTTCCTGAGCCACACTATTGGACATGGACAAATGGCCCCATGGGATGCAAAAACAAAAGTAATAAGGGGGTTTCCCATATTATCGACAAAAAGGGCAGTATCACAATTCCTGGGATTGAGTGGATTCTATCTAACATTTGTATCAAATTTTAGATTAGATTCCCTACAGTGTGAAACAGATCATTCAACCCAACAAGTCCACACCGACCCTCCGAACAGTAACTCCCCTAACTAATGCACCTAACACTATGGGCAATTTAGTATGGCCAATTCACCCAATCTGCACAAGTTTGGATTCTGAGAGGAAACCAAGCACACAGACACAGGGAGAGTGTGCAAACTCCACACTGTGGCCCAAGGATGGAAGTGAACTCAGATCCCTGGTGCTATAAGGTAACAGTACTAACCACTGAGCCACCGTGCCGCCCGTTTTAGCAGTGCGGCTGCTCCACTCACTGAAGTGCTAAAGAAGGGCAAGAAGTTTCAGTGGACAGTGGACTGTCAGAAGACATTTAACAGTTAGAAAGCTGTGTTAAACTCTGCCCCAGTATTAGCCATTCCAAATTACGCAAAGCCATTCAAGATGGCTATCAACGCGAGTGATGTGGACGTCGGTGCTGCACTCTTACAAGAGGACAACAAGAAAATAGAAAGACCCATCAAGAAATCGAACATTCATCAGCAGAAATATTTGACATTGAGAAGAAGACTTTGAGCTTTGTGCTGGCATTACAACATTTCGATCTTAATGTTACCAGTAAAGTATCTGAGGGCAATCATTAGCAGTGATCATAACCGATTGAAGTTTGTGAAAAAATTTAAGGACAAAAATGCCAGACTGTTTAGATGGAGCTTGTTGTTAGAGCCATTCAATTTGAAAGTTGTGCATGCGGCAGAATGAGAAAATGTGATTGCTGACACGTTGTCGAGACTTGAATGAGAAATGGAGGCGCTCAGTGGCAGCAGTAAAACAGACCGAGAGTGTAGCAGTGCATGTTTGCATGGTTATTGTCAATGTGATGTATATGGATGTTGTCGTGTACTAACAGTTTAGGATTAAGGGATTTTAAAATGAAGCCATCTTTAGATATTAATGGTCTTTTTTTAAGAGGGGAAAGGTATGGTGATGTCCTTTAACAAAGTTATGTTATCCGTTTTTTTCCAGGAGGTGGTAAAGAAGCAGGTTCCAAAATGTCTTGGGTTGATCTACTTGAAGAGGCTTTTAAGTTTGTAAAAAAAACACTTATACAATTAAAGGGGAGTAGCCAGTTCTCCCAGTTCAGCTTTTCACTGGGTTTGGTTTGTGTTTGGTTTGGTTTTAGCAAACAGTCAGTTGTGAAGCTGCTGGACCCAAAGAAGCAGGTCTATGCTGATCCTCCCTCTCGCTGATATCTCTCCTGTAAGAACCTGTGTTGGATTTTTCCTCTTTTTGGCAAAGGAGTGTTTATGAGGATTATTGCAAGTATTGGGAACAACATCATTAAGTTGGGATAATCTGTTGGGTTTTGGGATAGGTGAAGTTATTCTGTATTCTGTTCTCTTTTGTTTGTGTTTCATTCAACTTTCTTGGAAATACATTCTGTTTTGTTTGAAACTAAGTAGTTAAGCTAACTGTATCACACTGGAATATCCACCTACACCTGCTTCAAACAACCAGCAAAGTTAGGGTCCAGGCTACTTTCTTGAAATGATTTGAGAGGATCTGGCCTGGTCCTGAACATGGTCTCAATCAAATATCAGCAAAAAGGACCTCTGCAGTAATTCACATTGGCTCCTTATGCAACTCCTTCCAAACCGATGACAACTAACATCTGCAGGGACAAGGGACAGCAGATACATGAGGACACAACCAACTGCAAACTCCTCTCCTAGCTACTGCCAACCTGACTTGGAAACATATCTTTGTTCTTTCAGTGTCACTGGCTCAAAATCCTGGAGTTAAACAACATTGCAGTCTGCAATGGTCCATTCGGTGTTGACAAACACACCAATACCTTCTCAAGAGAAAGTAGGAATGGGCAAAAAATGCAGGTCCAGCCTACATCCCATAACTGAATTATGTAGAAGTACCACTTAAGAAGAAACCTAAAGTTAAACTAAAAGTCACATTTTCCTATTCTTAACACACAAAAGTACAATTCCAATTTAAAGCTATATTTTATTTTTCCACTTTAATACGTACCCTCTCAAACAATAATAATATTCAATGAACCTTTATCACACACGACCAGACGTGTCAGTGCTTTACAATGAAATGTGACATGGATAGGCAATGACTCAGCTGCAGATGCACCTATGGATGGCTTACCATAGTCATTTGACCTCTACCTCTGCTGTGAGTGCCTTTGTGTGAAATTGGTGTTAGCTACGAAATACTCTTCACAGAGAATATACCCCAGAAGTGCAACTGATGCTCAATTAATCATCCATTACAAACTCCAGAATGAGACTCCAGTAAAGACTCCAGAATGGGAGAGTCCACTGTGATTTGCAAAATAGAGACAGAGCTTAAATAAAATCTGCAATCATGCCATTGGGGGGATTGTACTATTTTAATTTTGTACTTTTTCATTTTCATAACTACTTGTAAATCTCATGAATATGCCATCACTTTGATTTAGTACTTGAAGTCTCTTAATTGGAATTATTAGTTTTATAATTACTGTATACCAGTAAAAATCCATTGTTATCGCTCCTGATAGGTTTGATAAATTGTTTGGTATGGAAGGTGATTCAGCATCCAGTCTCTGATGATTATCACTGGGCTCTCAGTTAGTGAAGAAGCACATGGCCATGATTACTGAGAATGTTTTCCGACCTGATGATATTGTGATCAGGTGTAAGAGCATGACCACAGCCTTTGCCTCTGATGCCAACAGTGGGATGGCAAAGATAAGTTTTAACAGATAAAAATGGTAGGTCAACATCAGCCTGACTAATTGTTTTGGCTCCATTTCCTCCAGCCATGGACTCTTTCCAGATACTGCGAAAATTGAAAATTTTAAACAAATGCAGTTGCTGCATGATAAGGAGCAACTCTGATGTGGCCTTTGATTATTAAGTTTCTTCTTGCTGTGCTTTCCAATATGTGGAGAAAGACAGCCTTTGATTCACTTAAGCAGATTGTGACAGCAGAGTGCTGCCTCCTGTGATGTTATATCTGAAAAATCATATTTCTCAAATTGCATGCATCTCAAAAAGATCTAGGTGCACCTAGGTTAGACCAGGGAAACCCAGTGGATGTGGTCTATCTAGACTTCCAAAAGGCCTTTGATAAGGTGCCACACGGGAGGCTGCTGAGTAAGGTGAGGGCCCATGGTGTTCGAGGTGAGCTACTGGGATGGATTGAGGATTGGCTGTCTGACAGAAGGCAGAGAGTTGGGATAAAAGATTCTTTTCGGAATGGCAGCCGGTGACAAGCGGTGTCCCATAGGGTACAGTGTTGGGGCCGCAGCTGTTCACGTTATATATTAATGATCTGGATGAAGGGGCTGGGGGCATTCTAGCGAAGTTTGCCGATGATACAAAGTTAGGTGGACAGGCAGGTAGTACTGAGGAAGTGGGGAGGCTGCAGAAGGATCTAGACAGTTTGGGAGAGTGGTCCAGGAAATGACTGATGAAATTCACCATGAGTAAATGTGAGATCTTGCACTTCGGAAAAAAGAATACAAGCATGGACTACTTTCTAAATGGTGAGAAAATTCATAAAGCCAATGTACAAAGGGTTCTGGGAGTGCTAGTCAAGGATTCTCTAAAGGTAAACATGCAGGTTGAATCCATGATTAAGAAAGCGAATGCAATGTTGTCATTTATCTCAAGAGGGTTGGAATATAAAAGCAGCGATGTGCTACTGAGCCTTTATAAAGCTCTGGTTAGGCCCCATTTGGCGTACTGTGTCCAGTTTTGGGCCCCATACTTCAGGAGGGATATACTGGCACTGGAGCGTGTCCAGTGGAGATTCACACGGATTATCCCTGGAATGGCAGGTCTAACATATGAGGAACAGCTGAGGATCCTGGGATTGTATTCATTGGAGTTTAGAAGGTTAAGGGGAGATCTAATAGAAACTTACAAGATAATACATGGCTTGGAAAGGGGGGACGCTAAGAAATTGTTTCCGTTAGATGAGGAGACTAGGACCCATGGGCATAGAGGGGATAAATTCAAAGCAGAAATGCGGAGGCATTTCTTCAGCCAGAGAGTGGTAGGCCTGTGGAATTCATTGCCACGGAGTGCAGTGGAGGCTGTGACGCTAACTGGCTTCAAGGCCGAGATTGATAAATTCTTGATGTCACAAGAAATTAAGTGCTATGGGGAGAATGCTGGTAAGTGAAATTGAAATGCCCTTCAGCCATGATTAAATGGTGGAGTGGACTCGATGGGCCGAATGGCCTTACTTCCACTCCTATGTCTTATGGTCTTATGGTCTTATGTCTTTAGCAAGATGAGAAATCTATTGCCTTTGGTTTGAAAACCCTTACATCTGCACAATCCAACTATTCATCATAGAGCAAAAGACATCACCACTGATATTTAACATCATGTCATTTCACAATTTATTTACCAAGAAATTTTAACTTTGAAACAAACCTTAAACCATTAGAAATTATATGCTGCACACTGCTAGTAATTCCACAACCACGTTTACAGCATCCACATGTCACGATCTTAGGACAAGACTTTGATGTAAAGAAAAAAGCAGAATGATAACATTTGACGTGCTGAAGCAGATTACCCAACCCAGACAAACACCAAGATATTTCTTTTGATTTAGGCATTTATGCTTTATAGACTATGAAGTTCTCAGACGTTTTGGACAGATCACTTTGGCCAGGACCAGTTCCAACTGGTAAAAGTCAAAGATAAGCAACTGCAAGAGTTTCAAGGATCATCATCCAGTAATGCTGGACAGTATTGAAGAAGCACCTGAGAAGATTTGTTCACTTTGGCCATGCACACAAATTTGTTATATTGCAACAAATCATTCTCAAGTGCAAATAGGCATAAAACCAACAACATTATAGCAAACTATCATGTCTATTCTACACCAGGTAGACACCTGAATCTGTGTATTGACTAGGAATGAATAAAGATGTTTAATAACATATGAGACAGACCAAATGTAACAATCACAGCAATGGGAGAGTCTTTATATCCACCTTCATTAGACAAATACAGCATCATATCTACTCACACTCCATCGGGCAGGTCACATAATTTCCTGTTGTCCGTTAGCAACACAACAATGATTTAACAACACAACAAGCTTTGACACAATGAGCACAATTTTGAGTCTGTCCCTGATCAGATAGTGTCTAACAACTGACTGCAGTACGCCGGCAACTATTTGCAGACCTAGGTGGAGAGCCGATCTAAGTCATAAATGGAGAGACCCCATATCACATCATCTCACCCTCTTCTCTCCATCCATTACTTCTTTCGGAATCACCAAGGCTTTATAGTGTTTAGAGCTGAACGTTTAGTTCAACAGCCTCTTTTAAGTAATCAAACTTCTGGAACTCTTGTTTAATAATGATAATGCATCCAATATATCTACTCTATCTGATATTCAGTGTTAAGCTTTTTTAAGATTCTCCTAAGGTCCAGAAGTTCTGTTGTTTGTGCATCTGCTGCTTTCCTGAAGTTACTATGAATCGTTTTTGTAGCATTTGATCAGACGTAATTGCAGACATCACTTACCATTTATGGAGATTAATCATTTCTGCACATTCCATGTTCAGAACATTCCGTCTCCCTATTCCATAATTATGACCGTGTTCAAGATTTGAAGTTGAGAGTGGAAATGTCTTCTCAACATCATCCTTTTTAAGCCTCTTCAGAATTTTGTATGTTACAATACAATCACATCCCCCAATCACTTCAATGAATAGTGATCAAACCTACTTAGCTGTTCTCAAAAATCACCCTCTTCATTCCAAGAGTCGCCCTAGTGAATCTCTTTTGAATAATATCCAATAACAAAATGTTCTTTCTTAAAAGCAGGGACAAAACTGTACACTGTACTCCAGGTGTGACCAGTTGTATCAAGATTTCCGTGGTTTTAAAACTTTCACTCACAAGCAATAAAGGTCAGAATTTAATTTGCCTTGTTAATTACCTGCTGGAACTGTGTGCCAACTATTTATGCCTCATGCACAAAAATAGCGAGATCGCACTTCCCTGCACTTTGTTTTGCAGTTTCTCTTCATTTAAATAATAGTGTTCTTCCAACCAATGTGATCTCACAGTTTCATACACAAAACTTCATCTGTGATGCTTTGTCCACACATTCAACTTATTTACATCTCCTTGCAATATCCTAATGTATTCATTACATCATTGCCTTCCATCTATTTTTGTATCATCAGCAAATTTAGATATACTATACTCTGTTCGCTTCTCCAAGTCATCAATATACTTTTATCCCAATGAGCAGATAGATATATATATATGGGACTGGAGGTTGACTAATGTAGTGCCATTATCTAACGTTTGCTGCAATGGTAAGCCAGGGAACTATAGACCAGTGAGCCTGGCGTCAGTGGTGGGTAAGTTGATGGAGGGGATTTTGAGGGGCAGGATTTACACGCATTTGGAAAGGCAAGGATTGGTTAGGGAGAGTTAAAATAACGTGTACAGGAAATTGTGTCTCACTAACCTCATTGAGTTTTTTGAACAGGTGACAAAGAAGATTAATGAAGACAAAGTGGTAGACATTGTCTAATGTGTTATGAACTAGGCCAGACCACTCAAAACATTCTTGAGCAGGCAACCCAGACCATGACTTTGCAATTTGCATCGGTAATTACCCGAATTACATGAGTTGCGTTAGCTAGGTTGACTACTAGATTTTAAAACAGACAGAAATTTATTCACAAAAATTACACAATGAAGCACAAAGAACAGAATAAAGAACCCCTACAGAACTCAGTCTATCCAAATTAGACTCAATTATGCTGTTCTGTATATACACAACAGTCCCAATAAGTAAATTCCCTTAAAACACAGTAAAAAAAATGAACAGATGCTTACAGGTTGAAGTTAAAAGGATAGAAATACAGAGACAGAGAGCTTTTTTACACAGTCCACTGCTGAACTCCCAACCAGTTCTGGACTGAACTGCTCAGCTAGAGAGCTGACCACTCCCCTATCATTATACAGGTCACTTCTAGAACATGACCACTTTGGCCTGAAGTCTCATCTGTTCACATAAAAACAAAAGGCCTTTCAAAATCCTTTTCATCTCTGTACCAAACTAGTCTAATTGGAGCCTGGCCCATTTATGATCCCTGTGAAAAACATCAAGGACAAAGTATCCTTGAGAAAAGGAACTGCCTTTAGAAAAAAGGGACCAGCTTTATGACATAATGAAAGTTCAGCAAGGCCTTCAACATGGTCCCACAGGGTTAAATGGTTAGTAAGCTTAGATCTGGAGGAGCTAGCCAATTGTGTAGAAAATCAGCTTGAAGGTGGACGACAGATAGTGTTGGTAGATGGCTGTTCTTTGGACTGGATGCTAGTGACCATGGTTTGCTCCAGGGATCAGTGTTGGGTCCACTTTTGTTTTGTCATTTACATCAATAATTTGGCTGTGAACATCAGAGGAATGATTAGTAAGTTTGCAGGTGACACCAAAATAGGTGGTGTAGTAGTCAGTGAAAAGATTATCAGAGTAAAATAGGACCTCAATCAGGTGGGTTAATGGACCAAGGAATGACAGATGGAGTTTAATTTATGAGGCATTGAATTTTAGTAAGGTTAACCAGGACAAGAGCTTTGCAGTTAATGGTAGAAACCTGGGAAGGATTACCTACCAAAGAAACCGCGGGGTGCAGGTACATAATGTGATGGTCCTCTGGCTTTAAGAGGTGTATTTTGTCCTTTTTTAAAAGAAGAAATGTTGAGACAGAGGTAGTGAGCAGTCTGCTCAATACCAATAAAGTAAATACCAATAGACATCCTTTTATTTATATTTTGTCTATATCTAGATTAGCAGCGAAAATGGCAGGTTCATAATGAGTTGGTTCATAAATCAAAGTTTGCCTTCCAACATCAGTTTCAGACTGTGAAGGATAGAAATTGGGGAAAAGGGAAATCCTCAGGTGGTAACAGAAAAGGAGACCTCACTGAAGATAGTAAACATGGTTTCCCACTGGACAAAAAAAACAAGTTATGAGGGGGAAAGAGAAGTAAAAATGCTCAGGTGTTTTCACTGCAATAAAGTAGGCCATGAGAAGTCACAGTATTGTTAGTTTAGAGGAAGCACTGGGAAGATGGATGTGGGAAAACAGCTTAAGCCAGCGAGCTTTGTTGAATTGGTAAAGGAAAGCTCAGTGGAAACTAAAAAGCTGCACCAGAATGTACATCCAGGTCAGAGGTTGCTTGAGAAGATCTCTTTAAAGAATTTGCTTGCACAGGTAAGGTTTACTCCTATATATCAGGAGGAGCAGGTAAAGACATTCAAATTGAAGACACACAGGAGCCAATAAATATTTGACGGTGAGAGATGAAGAGATATGCAATTCAGAATAAGTATTGCCTGAAAAGGTGGAATTCACTATGAGAAGAGCAGTGTTCCATTATATAAGGTGTGGTTGGAGAAACTGATGAAAAGTGTTGAAGTGGTAAGAATAACAGAAAAATCCTCAGTTCCATAAACACAATTTGCCCCTCGTAATTACATAGGTGGATCACAGATCTCTGCTGTGATTGAAAAGCCAGTGGAAAATCAGGTGACTCAGATGTTCTGGAAATATAAAATAGAGGCTGAATAGGCTGGAGCTGTTTTCCCTGGAGGTTTGGAGGCTGAGGAGTGACCTTATAGAGGTTTATAAAATCATGTGGGGCATGGATAGGATAAATAGACTAAAATCTTTCCTTGGGTTGGGGGTGTCCAGAGCTAGAGCGCATAGGTTTAGGGTGAGAGGGGAAAGATGTAAAAGAGACCGAAGGGGCAACATTTTCACACAGAGGGTTGTACGTATATGGAAGGAGCTGCCAGAGGAAGTGGTGAAGGCTGGTACAATTATAGCATTTTGAAGGCATCTGGATGGGTATATGAATTGGTATGGTTTAGAGGGATATGGGCCAAGTGCTGGTAAATGGGACTGGATAAGATTAGGATATCTGGTCAGCATAGACGAGTTGGACCGAAGGGTCTGTTACTGTGCTGTGAATCTAAGTATATTCTGGGATTTTTCCTGACTCTGTAGTAACAAGATCACAAAGCCACAGTTGGAAACAGGAACAGAAATCAAAGAATAAAGATAAGGAATTTGAAATTCAGTAATTCAAAACTATGTTTGATCAAATGTTTGAGAAAAAAAAAACAAGAACAGGTAGAGGACAAAGTGGATTGTTTTAGTTCGGAGAAATTAGCTAAATTCCAATAGAAGGAGGGAAAAAAACCAAGTAATTGCATTAAAAAGCATCACAGAAGAAGTATCCTGGAATGTTAATATCTTTAAACAAAGTCTTAATGAAGGAACAGAGACTATCACATAATCAAGCAGGTACGCTTAATTTTAAAATAAAAACAAAGTTAGGGGTCTAGACTATCTTCTTTATATATTTTGAGGGTGTTTGGTCCATAATAATAGTTCCTTGAAAGTGGAGTTGCAGGTAAACAGTGGATTAAAGAAAACATTTGGCACTCTTTCCTTCATTGATGAGGTTGTTAAGTGTAAGAGTTGGGCCGTCATATTGTAGCCGTACAGGAGAATAGTGAAGCCACGTTTGGAATCTTGCATACAACTCTCGTTAAACTTGAGAGGGTGCAGGAAAGATTCACAAGGATGTTGCCAGGATTGGAGAGTTTGAGCTTCAGCGAGAAGCTGATTATACTAGGGTGTTTTTACCCTGCAGTGGTGGAAGCTGAGGGGAGACCTTATAGAGGCTTATAAAATCATAAGGGGCACGGATAAGGTAAATATTCAAAGTATTTTACCAAGGTGGCGTTCGGTTGACATTAGGTGAACTTTACATTGCGGATTTTTGTTGAATTCAAATTTCAAATTGGATTTGCCTTCCTAACTACCAACTCTACCGACAAGTTTACCTTAAGAGAATACTGAATCAGGACTCCCAAGTCGCTTCATAATTTAGAGTCAAAATTTTCTCCCCACTTAGAATGTAGTCCATGCCTCTAATCTTTCAACCAAAGTGCATGACCTCACACTTTCCCACACTGTATTTCATCTGCCACTTCTTATCCCACTCTCCTCAACTGTCTATATCTTTCTGCAGCTTTCCTGCTCCTCATTATTACCTACCCTTCCACCTATCTTTGCATCATCTGCAAACCTAGCCAGAATGCCCTCAGTTCCTTCATTCAGGTCATTAATATATAAAATGAAAAGTTGTGGTCCCAACACTGACCCTTGTGCAACATGACTTCTCACCATCTTCTATCCTGAGAAGGACCCCTTTATCCCACTCTCTGCTTTCTGCCTGACAGCCAAGCCTCTATCCATGTTAGTACTGGCCTGTAATACCATGGGCCCTTATCTTACTCAGCAGCCTGCTGTGCGGCACCTTATCAAAGACTTTTTGGAAGTCTAAACAGATAACATTCATTGGCTTTCCGTGGTCTAACCTTCTAGTTACATCCTCAAAGAATTCTAGCGGATTTGTCAGGCATGAACTCCCCTTGATGAATCCATGGTGACATTGCCCTATTTTACCATACACTTCCAAGTATTCAGAAATCTTGTCCTTCACTATAGACTCCAAAATCTTGCCAATGACTGAGGTCAGGCTAATCAGCCTATAATTTCCTGTCTTTTGCCTTACTCTCTACTGAATCGGAGGTAACATTAGCAATTTTCTAGACATCTTAGACCTTCCTGGCTCCAATGATACCAGAAAGATCATTACTAAAGCCTCCACTATCAGACAACTCCTACTAGTGTCTCCTTCCCACAGCTACTTGCTACCTCCACCCACATGGATTCCACATCATCGGGTCCATTATTATTTTTTGATAACATATTTTTTTCATGTCTTACTGACAAAGTAACCCTACCACCCTTCCATTCCTAACAGGACCTTCAACATCTAATTGGGCTGTAAATTCATTTATTTTGTTCTAAATCCTTTGCCTGTTTAAGTAAAGCACTCTTAAGTTCGCCTTTTTTAAAATTTTTGTTCCCAGTTGCTGTCCTTTTTTTATGTTTGTAATGTCTGTCCCTTTCTGTCTCATTCTGTATATCTTTGTGAAAATAGTTGCCCTGTAATGCTGCCACATGCATTTTGTAATGAAAGCTTAAGTACTTCAGCCCCTCCTAAATCCTGCTCTCCTCTCATTAGTTTAAAGCTCACTTGGCACTTGTTACATCAGGATGCTAGTTCCAGCAAAGTTCAAGTGAAACCTGCATGATGGGGATCATAGAATCCCTACAGAGTGAAAACAGGCCATTCAGCTCATCAAGTCGATACCGACCTTACGGAGAACACCCTACCCATATCAACTCCCCCCCAACCCCAACCCCACCCCCTACTCCCGCCACTGACACACCCACCCTATTCGTGATATCCTGCATTTCCCATAGCTAACCCACTTAGCCTCTACATCCCAAGACACGAGTGGAAATAAGGAGCGACTCAGATGCTGGAGATCAGAGTCAAAGAGTGTGGTGATGGAAAAGCACAGCAGTTCAAGCAGCATCCTGCCTGGCAAAGGGCTTATGCCCGAAACGTCTACTCTCCTCTCCTCGGATGCTGCCTGACCGACTGTAACTCAATTCTCCTACACCAACAGTTAAGCCACTCATTTAAATTGTTGATTTTATTTAAACTAAGTCAGTTTATATGAAGCTCAGGTCATAATCCTGAGACTATCATCATGGTGAACATATAGAAATTAATGATATCAGAAATATAGAACATGCAGCAGTTGCAATAATGGTTGTCCAATTCTTCATTCAGCAAGGTACTATTTTCCACAAATAACATCCTAAAACCTTTCGCCTTATGTTCTCTCTAGCATCCTTTAAGATGCTACATCTTTGACCAATGTTCTGGACATCAGCCTTATTTATTTCAAATCTGTGAAAAAAAAATAATTAAATGTTGCCTGTTCTTCTACATTGCATGGGCTGTTTCTTTTTAGATAGAGCGGGAGGACAAAATATAATAGATTTGCGATACAGTTCTTGATCGTTTAGCCTTTCAATAACAATTTATCTGTCAGGTAAAGCAATCAACCAGACAAAGATGCTTCAAAAAGTAAGCATCTCACAATAAGTGCAGAATAAGTGCCTTAAAATCAGAAGGTAATTATAATGAAGGGTGTCATTCAACCAATTCACCCAATTAGAATGAATCTGAATGACTTCCATACCTGTTGTTACGACACAGCGGTTAACTCTTCCGTTAATTAAACCAAACACCCAGAAAAGCTCACCTCGCCCCATAATCTGTTAAAGTCTGAGTGACAGAGAAATTCCAAATATCATGATTTAAAGAAAATAATCTCAATTTATTCCTTAACTCGAAAAGTGAACATTAAACAACAACTACTTACAACTCGAAGCCTCCTTTCTCTTAAATGTTTGTTATCTGCCTCCCACTTTATAACAACACACTGTTACAAAACAAACCATGACTATAATTACATCAATTTAAGTTCAAAACCACACAGCGTCTGTCATCGTTGGTGTCTGTCTTCCTCTGGCTGAAGGTTTCCCTGTACTGCCTTCTGTCTTTTACTGCAAAGATATTTCATGCAAAAACAATCTTTGGGAGAGAATGTTTTGAATGACAGTCTCTCTCTCAATGGTTACTCTGTCTAACTTTCAAAATACCTGCTTCTTTGTACCCCTCACATCAGATGGTCTCATTGATTCATGGTTGACAAAAGGAATAAATTCAAAATCGATTGGGTTTTAGAATCCTGGGGTATAATTTAAACTGAATGGTTAAATTCGAATTGTTGTCAAAATAGCAACCAAAACATAAGGTATCTGTTTCACAGCCAAAGGTTACATTTTTTCAATTTTCCAGTGCACTCTGAGACTGCTAGCTCATCATATGACAGGTGCTTATAAGCTCTCAGTGCAAAACAGCATTCACAATCTCTTAAAGATACAGTAGCCGCCTTTAACTTCATAACATTGTCCTTAGTTGGCAACTATTTCAAAATTACTGAAAGCAGAAATCTCTGAATGAAATGTTTGGGAAGCCTATCAACATGTTGATATCTCTATCTGAGTTTCCTGAAATAGATTCTCAATTTATATTTTACAAGATAGATTTATTTCACAGATATGGTTATTTACGTTGGTAAGTACATTCCTATAAATATTCATAACCAATTAAAATTAGCTTCACTGCATTCCTCATAATCTTAATGAATTGGGGTGTAGAAATGCAAAGCGTCAAGTTAAAATCCTTGACAGTGCAGGAGGTTGATTCGGATTGGTCACATCCTTAACAAGTTTGCTAAAATATGATTAAGGAGAAACCTTGTTCACACAGAGAGGAGCATTAATCCAAGGACACAGAGTTAACAGACCTGGTAAAAGAATCAATGTCAACATGATGAAAATGTGGTAAGTATTATCATTTCGAGAGTATTTTTTTCTGAAAGGCCGCTGGAAGAAAATAATATATAACAACTTAGAGAAAAGTATGGAGTGAATACCTAGAGAGTAAAATTATTCATGTTTTCATGGCTCTTTCAAAAATATTTATGCCTGATAACAGGCTTTGGGGTTCACGGGAAAGTTCTTTCAAGGAAGCAATTTCCAAACCTAAATCAACCTTAAATATTGAACTCATAAGATCTCAAGTAGTCCATGACTTGGAGATATAGAAATGCAAGTTTCTTGTTTGAAGGTAATTAATACAATTGCTACTGCTTACTTGTTCAAGCACATCCTGCAGATGCTTGTTGGAATACAGTGATATGTTAAAGAGAACATTATGATTTCAGATGGTGTATACTTACTTGTCTAATGAAGTAATGAATATTATAATCTTTGTGTTCCTTTGGTAATTTTATTCACTGTATTCCAGTGATATTCAACAATTTGCAAGAACATAGTGCCTTTAATTTAAAATAGTACTTCAAAGTGCTTTACAGAAACATAAGGAAGTTTAAATATCAATATGTAACGGTATGTGAAATCAAACTTCATAACAATTTTTCAATCCACAATTTGTTGCAAACTCTGGGAATTAAAAATAACGAAGCGAAGGTTGATAAACACCTTGTTAGAAGGCTTGCATTGAAACCAAAAACAGTAGAAGGGGGTGCCTCAGGTCTTCATTTTGAGACCACTGTTAAATTCATTACAATCGATGACTTAGATTTTGCAACCAAATATAAAGTGAGCAAATGTATAAATTTATACCAAGCTTTGAGTATGAGTTACAAAATTCATAATTGGTTTTGTGAAATGTGGGCAAAGAAACGGTTGGTGAAATTGAAAGACCATGCTAATGGTAGGTTCCCTGGGCAGTGATGTCGAACAGAGAGACCCTAGGGGTCAGGTATATGATTCTTTGAAATGCGCGTCACAAGTTGTGAAGAAGGTTTTAGCATGTTTATCTACATTGCTCAGGCCTTGGAGTACAGGAGTTGGGATACCATGTTGAGATTGTACGGGAGATTGGTGAGGCCTTTTCTTGAGAACTGTGTACAATTTTCCTTGCCCTGTTATAGGAAGGATATTATTAAATTGGAGAGGATTCAGAAAAGATTTATCAGGATGTTGCTGGGAATGGAGGGACTGTGTTAGAAAAATAGGATGGATAGGCTGGGACTTCTTTCACTGGAACATTAGACTTTGAAGGGTTTATAAAACCATGAGGGGCATTGAATCTCAAGAGTCTTTTCCCTATGTTGGGGAAGCTCATAACTGGGGCGATATTTTTAAGGTGAGGAGAGAAAGATTAAAATAAAACATGAAGGTCATCTTTTTTTACAGAGAGTGATTCGTGTGTGGAATGAGTTGCCAGAGGAAGTGGTGGATGCAATATTTAAAAGACAGTTGGATAAGTGCATGAATAGGAAAGGATTGGAGGGATATGGGCCAAGTGCATGCAAGTGGGGCTAGTTTAGTTTGGGAACATGATCAGCATGGACTAGTTGGAATGAAACGTCTGTTTCCTTGCAGTATAACTCTCGGGAAAGGATTGGTGCTGGGTCCACTACTTTTCATTGTTTATATAAATGGTTTGGATGTGAGCATTAGAGCTATAGTTAGTAAGTTTGCAGATGATTCCAAAATTGGAGGTGTAGTGGACAGTGAAGCAGTTTACCTCAGATTACAACAGGATTTTGATCAGACGGGCTAATGGGCTGAGAAGTAGCAGATGGAGTTTAATTTAGATAAATGCAAGGTGCTGCATTTTGGGAAAGCAAATCTTAGCAGGACTTATACACTTAATGGCAAGGTCCTAGGAAGTGTTGCTAAACAAAGAGACCTTGGAGTGCAGGTTCATAGCTCCTTGGAAGAGGAGTCGCAGGTAGATAGGAAAGTGAAGAAGACATTTGGCATGCTTTCCTTTATTGGTCAGAGTATTGAGTACAGGAGTTGGGAGGTCATGTTGTGGCTGTACAGGACATTGATTAAGCCACTATTGGAATATTGCGTGCAATTCTGGTCTCCTTCCTATCAGAAAGATGTTGTGAAACTTGAACGGGTTCAGAAAAGATTGGAGGATTTGAGCTATCGGGAAAGGTTGAATAGGCTGGGGCTGTTTTCGCTGGAGCATCGAAGGTTGAGGGCTGACCTTATGGAGTTTTATAAAATCATGAGGGGCGTGGATAGGATAAATGAACAAAGTCTTTTCCCTGGGGTGGGGGAGTCCAGAACTAGAGGGCATAGTTTTAGGGTGAGAGGGGAAAAATATAAAAGAGCCGCAAGGGGCAACTTTTTCATGCAGAGGGTGGTACGTGTTTGAAATGAGCTGCTAGAGGAAGTGGTGGAGGCTGGTACAATTTCAACATTTAAAAGGCATCTGGATGGTTATATAAATAGGAAGGGTTTGGGGGGGATATGGGGTGGGTGCTGGCAGGTGGGTCTAGATTGGGTTGGGATATCTGGTCGGCATGGACAGGTTGGACCGAAGGGTCTGTTTCCATGCTGTACATCTCTGTCACTCTGACTTTATGATTCTAAGAAGGACCAAACATGAGGCATCAAACAGTTCTGAAGAAGGGGTCTTGACCCAAAAGGTTAACTCTGCTTTCTCTCCACAGATACTGCCAGACCTGTTGAGTAATTTCTGAGTAATTTCTGTTTTTATTTTTGATTCACATTTCTTTGGTTTAATTGAGGCGTTAATCTTTGCTTTGTTACACATGACTGTTTTTACTATTTATTTCCATGCTTTCCCTGAGGCAATTATAGATAGGAGAAGGAGAAGAGATCCACTTTTTTACTGTTGAAAATCAGTTTCTCAGCAATATTCAGGCAACATAAGGGAATTTTATTCCTTGTCACCTGATAAGCGGAGAAAATTAAAGGGGAAATTTTGGAACGTTTTTTCAAATTTATGTCGGGTTTTGCTAGAGTCAAATGGATAAGTTGTTCCCAATGCCAGGAACATGCCAATTGGAAATTGAGACAGAGAGGAGATGAGGAGAACCAGCTTCAAAACAGCGAGTGGTTAAGATCTGGAATGGATTTCCAGAAAGCATGTGTAAGCAGATTTAGCAGCAACCCTCAGAAGAGAATCGCAAGCACAGATAAAATTTAAATGCATGCTTGTACAAAGGCAATGTGCCTGTGTTAATGCTAAACCAACTGAAACTCAGCCAGAAGACCGTTGACTTGGAGGCAGAGGTGAACATAGAACAAGTTGGGATAATAAGTTCATAAGATACAGAAACAGAATTAGGCCATTCAGCCCTTTGAGTTTGCTCTGCCATTCGATCATGGCTGGTATGCTCCTTACCCCCATTTTCCAGCCTTCTCTCCCTTTCCTTTCATCCCATTACCAATTAAAAATCTGTCTAACTCCTTCTTAAATATACCCAGTATCCCAGCATCACCACACTTTGGGATAGCGAATTCCACAGATTCACAACCCTTTGGGAGGAGTGGTTTCTCAACAACTCTGTTTTAAATTTGTTACCCCTTATCCGAAAACTAGGATGTCTCGTCCAAGAATACCCCACAAGAGGAAGCATCTGCTCCACGTCGATACTGTCCACACCTTTTATCATCTTGAATGCTTCAATTTGATCTCCCCTCATTCTTCTTCAGCATTTTGTTATCCCTGTCTGTTTATTTTTCACCCTTAAGATCTGTGCCAAACCATCTGTCTTTTGGCTGGCTTCATCATGAAAGAGTGTCTGTATATTTGGGGTTGTTAATCAGAGGTGGAAAAGAGACAGAAACTTGTGAAGTCATAATCACAGTTACTGAGCAAACTGATGGAGCTATGGGGTGACAAGTCCTCAGGTTCAGATAGACTTTAACCAGCTCTTTTAAGACCCTAAGATAATGAGGTAATAGGGTTACTGGTGTTAATTTTCAAAGCTTTGCTGAATTCAGAGAAAGATTCCATCAGATTGCTCCCTTATTCAATAAGGGAGGGATGCAGAAAACAGGAAACTATTGGCCAGACAGCTTGATATCCATCGGGGAGAGGATGATAGGATCGATCAATAAAGAGATAATAACTGGAAGCAGGGTAATAGGGAGGGGTCAGGATGGGTTTGCAAAAGGGAAATCATGTTTAACAAATTGATTAGAGTTCTTTGAAAAAGGAACATTTGTACTGACTGAAAATGTGAAGAATGAAGGCCAGTTACATCCCCCACATGCATGGAGCTGTTGGTAGAGATCTCCTACTGCTGATTGCAACATCTAAGGTTTGAAAAATACATTGTGGCACCGATAAACCAGGGACAGGAGGAAAACAGTTCCGAGTAATTTGAGGCGAAGGGCCTCAGCCCCTGAGCTGGTAGTTGAGAAGATGGGTGTGAGGACCATTGCAGTGTTCCTCTTCACATTGCACTGCATCAGTGGTCCCCACCTCTCCATTGCCAACCCCCATCTTTTCCCCTCTCATCAGTCTCTTTGGTGACTGAGATTTTGAAGATTTAAGGATTGAGGATTTTTCAATCATTCTAAAACAGAATAAATGCTGCATTCTCTACAGGAGATTTGGGAATGGTTTGAGTAATACAAGTGACTGCATGTTTCCTCCACAAATCCAGTTCAAGCATATTTACTTTGTTCTACCTTACTCACTGTTTTTGTTGTTCTGTTTGATATCTGAAGCCTGCAAAACGTGAGGAACATTGCAATTTATCCCTGAGGTGCTAATTATGGTCAGGGTGTTGTTTTGCTGTTGATTTTAGTATCTAGCAGGCAGTTACTGGGAACTGGTGGGTCAATCACCAGCCACCCAGCTTAAAATCCATAGCAGGATGAGATGAAAGGTAAGCAAGAGAGAGGAAACTTCAAAAAGAAGATGCCCTATCTCCAATTTATTAAAGTTTAAGTGAAATATCTTCTGTACTGCTGATGGAGAGCGAGCAGAGGAGGGATTGGAGCCCACCCACAGGGTAACATGACCTGCTGCTGAAGGCAAGCAGACAAGTCACTTCTACGTTTGTCTGTAATGCTGATACTCTACACTGTTCCCTAAAACTGAATGACTACGAGAGAGTCTGCCTCCAGGCAGCGGAACTGGCACATGCTACCTGCTGGAGCTTACAGCCCGTCCAAAACATAATTACAGCTATCATCCTTTAATTGGCCTTGCTCCATGTGGAGACAATTAACTGTGTAAGGACGATGTCCTTTTATGCTTTTCTCTACTTCTTGTTCTGAATAAGATGAGGAAATGACTTTTAAAAGCTGAGAATTGTTGAAGGATTAAGCACTGTTATACAAGCAAGTAACCTGACACTCATTGTAAATGTTGTTTACAGAGCTTGTTCAAGCAGAAGTGGGTGTTTCCAGATGAGCTGGAGCCAAAGGGCTGTGTATAATCGGACATTCAAGTAGTGGATTAGTCTGTAGACTCGTGACCATTTCTCAATGACAAAGACTTGCCTGCCTGTCAAATCTACATCAGTGGTTCTCAACCGTTTCAGTTTCAAGGCACACTTCGATGAGACAAACAGTTCCATGGCACACCTAGATATTTCAGCAGGACTTATTGCTTCTAAACATCACACTTACTTGCATTTTGTATAGTTAAAAATCACACAACACCAGGTTATAGTCCAACAGGTTTAATTGGAAGCACTAGCTTTCGGAGCAACGCTCCTTCTTCAGGTGGTTGTGGAGGACACAATTGTAAGACACAGAATTTTTAGAATTGTACACCAGGTACATTGATGACATTTTCTTCCTCTGGACTCATGGCGAGTCCAAAGGATAAAACTACACAGTGATATCAACAAGTTTCATCCCACCATCAAACTCACCATGGACTACTCTCTACTATCAGTCTCATTCTTGGATACATGAATCTCCATCAAGGATGGACACCTCAGCACCACACTCTACCGTCAACCCACCGACAACCTCACAGTGCTGCACTTCTCCAGCTTCCACTCAAAACATATTAAAATAGCCATCCTCTATGGACAATCCCTACGTGTACACCGGATCTGCTCATATGAGGAGGAATGTGATGGGCACCTGGAAGTACTCAGGGATGCCCTCATAAAAATGGTGTACGATGCTCAGCTCATCGACTGCCAGTTCTGACATGCCACAGCAAGAAACCATAACGACCTGCTCAGGAGACAGACACCTGCTGCAACTGACAGGGTACCCTTCATTGTTCAGTACTTCCCAGGAGCAAAAAAACTACCCCATGTTCTTCATGACCGGCAACACATTATCAATGAGGATGAGCACCTTGCCAAGACCTTCCCCACGCCTCCACGGCTCACCTTTAAACAACCGCCAAACCTCAAACAGATCATTGTTTGTAGCAAGCTGCCTGGCTTTCAGGACAACTCCATACAACCCTGTCATGGCAGGCGCCTTAAGACGTGTCAGAGTGTGGACATGGATACCACTAATACACATGGGGACATGTCCCACCATGTACATAGCAGGTACTCATGTGACTCAGCCAACGTTGTCTATCTCATACGTTGCAGGCAAGGATGCCCTGAAGCATGATACGTCGGTGAAACCGAGCAAAGGCTACGACAATGGATGAATGGGCACTGCACAACAATCAACAGACAGGAGAGTTCCCTCCCAGTTGGGGAACACTTCAGTGGTCCAGGACATTCGACCTTGAACCTTCGGGTGACCATCCTCCAAGGCAGACTTCGGGACAGGCAGCAACGAAAAGTGGCCAAGCAGAGACTGATGGCTAAATTCTGTACCCATAGGGAGGGCTTCAACCGGGACCTTGGGTTCATGTCACATTACAGGTGACCACCATTGCACTATATACACACACTTCTATACACACAGACATATGTATATACAGACACACACACAGACACTCACACATACTCCTACAGACACACACACTCCTACACTCACACATGTATCCTCTCACAGACTTAGACCACTTTACACTCACACACATATACACTCTCTTACAGACACTCATAACCCCCCACCCCATACACACGCACACTCCTACAGATGCACACTGCCACACACACATATGCATCCTCTCACAGACTTAGACACTTTACGCTCACATACACATTTATACACTCTCTCTCACACTCACAACCCCCTACCCCCGACAGACAGACAGACACACATACACACAAAACCCACATGCACACGTACACATATACATTTTGTACTTGCAGAGTTATATTGTACTTTGCTCAAAAACTGCATGAATCCATGTAAGACTCTGTTAACTCACTTTTTACATCAGAATCAGTCTAAACATTATGGCACAGACAGGGAATACAGGGGACTAACACCTTCAACATCTTATCTGGCTGACACCAATTGTTAAAGTTAACCTGAGAATGTAACTTCTTAAAAACATTTTGTGATTTACATAAGAAAGAAGTGTATAATTTCAGTTACATCAGACTGTAAACTTTTGCTGTAAATTCTGTGTCTTACAACCGTGTCCTCCACAACCATCTGATGAAGGAGCAGCGCTCCAAAAACTAGTGTTTCCAATGAAACCTGTTGGACTATAACCTGGTGTTGTGTGATTTTTAACTTTGTACACCCCAGTCCAACACCGGTGTCTCCAAATCAAGCATATTCTATGCTTATGACATCCTGGAGAGGTTTGAAACATTGTACATATAACAAGCTCAAGAAAGATCCAAAACTTCAAAGTTTCAAATCCACCAGAAACAAATACACCATCTTCGACTGCATACACTGACACATTTTTAAAATCTGTTCAACTCAATTATTTCAAACTATTCATGAAGAATGGATCAGAGTCAAATGCAAAGTAAATGATATTGCAATTTTACATCTTCATGGGAGCTTAGTGGGCCTGCTAGTGAGCGCAGAGCCCTTTGACCTGGAGGGGAATCGATGACAGGGCCACCCGTAAATCTTAATTCACTGACACCGGGGGAACAGTGGCTCAGGGGTTAGCAATGCTGCCTCACAATGCTGGAGGCCCAAGTTTAATTCCAGCCTTGGGTGATAGACTGTGTGGAGTTTGCACATTTTCCCCATGTCTGTGTGGGTTTCCTCTGGGTGTTCCGGTTTCTTCCCACAGTCCAAAGATGTACAGGTTAAGTGGATTAACTAAGTGAAATTGTCCAGAGTTTTGAGTGATATATGACTATGTGAGTTAGCTGTGGTAAAAGTGGGTTTACGGGGATAGAGAGAAGGGTTGAGTTTTGGTGGAATATTCTTTGGAATATTGATGTGGACTCAGTGTGCCAAATAACCTCTTTCCACACTCTCGGGATTGCATTAGAAGTGTGCCATCCTGTTGTTTTTCATGTAATGCTAGGGTTGAAAACTGCTAGCTCTTATCGGTATGTTGTCTCAAAGAGCAAGAGTACAGCAATAATGTGGTCAGAGACTGTAGAGAGTTAAAACACAAACAATGACACCAGTCCAAACATCAGCTTCATTGTGTAATCCATTTGTTGCTCTGCATATCCTCTTTTCTTTTCCATCAGTCAAAAAGGTAACGTATTTGGTACCATCGCATTATTTACCAATTTCTCTCTACAGGTGAGACGTTCAGCTAAGGGGCAAGCCACATCTCCTGTCTGGGAAAATCAAAAGGTCCCATTGCTTTTTATTGTAACGTCTCTGTCTCATTTTTTGCCTTTGGTTTCAGATTATTTTTTGCACTTATCCAAGCAAGTCTAAAGTGGTTGTTCATGAACAGAGTCAGCTTCTCACTGTGTGTGGACAGGCATCTCAGTCAACCCACATACACAAGCTCAGGGCGAAACACAGGCACATAGGCTGTCAGTGTTAATGTGAAGTCATTCTCTGCAGTGTAGCCTACAGGTCAAAGCAATCAAATCTAAACCAGAAAGCATGGTTTCAGAATGGTTAGTTCAGGTTAAAGTCAGGAATGCTTTAAATTAAGGGGTGGTAGGTATAGGACAGATGTTAGGGGTAGGTTCTTTACTCAGCGAGTCGTGAGTTCATGGAATGCCCTGCCAGTAGCAGTGGTGGACTCTCCCTCTTTATGGGCATTTAAACGGGCATTGGATAGGCATATGGAGGATAGTGGGCTTGTGTAGGTTAGGTGGGCTTGGATCGGCGCAACATCGAGGGGCAAAGGGGCTGTACTGCACTGTATTTTTCTATGTTCTTTGTTAATGAAAAATGAAATAAGATTAGAAAAATTATGTCATCAAAAAGGGAGAGATGAACTGAACAATTGCAGCTTTCTGTAAAAGATTGATGTTTCTAAGTTTGGCAATGATCAGTAAAATCTGGCGTGCTACTTCACATTTCTAAAAGAAAATTTATTGCTTTGCTGAGAAAGCCCTTGAGGATATTTGGTTAATGACAGCGCTCTTTTTAGATGATGGGTGCGTCCCAAACGTCTCTAGAGAAACGAGGGAAGAAGCTCAGTAGGTCTGGCAGAGTTTTTCCAGCACCTTCTGTTTTTATTTCTGGTTTACACCTTCTGCGATCCTTCCAGTTTTTCAGTAAAATCCCGAGTTTTCTGAACAGCTGACTCAAAAGATAATCGAGCAGAGACTTGTACTGATGGTAAACATGTTCTGTTTCGTTAAGTCATTCAGTGATGCTGATGTTAGGTTGGTATTTCAGGCTGTTAATGAAACTAACTGAGGTGTGTACATTGTGACATCCCTCTCAAACAGTAATATGTATTTTAGTGATGTACTATATTAAGCTAAAAGCACTGTTAATTTGGATAAATGAAAGCAAAGCAAATGGGAAATATTGGTTAATACTTTTTTTTTAGATTGCTTACAGTGTGGAAGAAAGCCCTTCAGCCAAACGTCCACGCTGACCCTCTGAAGAGTAACCCACTCAGAACCATTTCCCCCCCTAACACTAACACTAGTGAGCAATTTAGCATGGCCAACTAACCTGACCTGCACATTTTTGGATTATGGGAGGAAGGGTTTGGAGGGATATGGGCCAGGTGCTGGCAGGTGGGACTAGATTGGGTTGGGATATCTGGCCGGCATGGACGGGTTGGACCGAAGGGTCTGTTTCCATGCTGTACATCTCTATGACTCTATGATTCATAATTCTGACATTTTAATGTCCAAGATGCTTCCTTTACTGAGAACAGAAACTGTCAGCAATAGATTTAACATTATACAAATGATTTGGATGAGAATATAGAAGGCATGGTTATTTAGTTTGCAGATGACACCAAAATAGGCAGTATAGTGGACAGTGAAGAAGGTGATCTCAGAGCATAACGAGACTTTCATCAGATCGGCCAATAAGCCAAAGAGTTTAGTTTAAACAAATGTGAGGTGGTACATTTTAGTACGGCAAGCCGTGGCATGACGTACATGGTTAATGGTAGGGCCCTGGGGCGTGTTGTGGAAGAAAGAGACCCAGAAGTACAGGTGCATATTTCCTTCAAAGTGGGGTTGCAGGTAGACAAGGTGGTGACGAATGCACTATGCACACATGCCTTCATTGGTCAGTCCATTGAGTATAGGAGCTGGGATGTCACTTTATGGCTGACATTGATGAGGCAACTTCTAGAATACTGTATGCTATTCTGGTTGCCCTGCTACCAGCAGGATATTGTTAAACTGGAAAGAGTGCAGAAAACATTCACAAGGATGCTGCCAGGACTGGAGGGTTTGAGCTATTGGAAGAGGCTGACGAGGCTGGGGATTTGTTTGCCTGGAGCATTGGAGGCGAAGGGGGTGACCCAATAAAGCTCCGTGTGTAGAATGAGATGCCAGAGGAAGTGGTAGAGGTTGGTACAATTATAACATTTAAAAGGCAATTGAATGGAAATGTTTAGAGGGATATCATCCAAATGCTGACAAATGGAACAAGTTCAGTTTAGGATAGCTGGATGAGTCGGGCCAAAGGGTCTGTTTCCGTACTGTATGATTCTCTGATTCTCTGACTCGAACAGTACTTTTCACATGCAGAGATCCATCCCCATACACCAATCTGCTCACCTCTTAATACCTGAATGAAATTGGCTTTGGAGAACCCACACTTTTTGCTGGATTCTATTTGAACAAATGTTGCATACTCGGATCTGCCATGACAACAACAGGAAAACATTCCAACTGCAAACCAATGTCTTTCTCAATACTGGCCTTAACTTTGTCTTAGCTGGCAATTTTGGTTAGATATCTGAAATAAAAACCATTCCTCACCTTGATCATAATGCCAAGGTTCGTGTAGTCTTTAGGAAGCAATGCTACATATTACCATGAGCAAAAATGTTGATGGTTTGGCAAGGAATAGAGAGGAAAAATAGTTCAAAAGAACAGGATCATTATGACTGTCAAACTGATATCTGATAGTGACTGGAAAGGGCCGGTAAATTACTCAAGAATCAACAACTGATAATTAACTGCTTCAGAATAGCTGAAGACACACATAAATATTGAATTTTGTTTAACTGAGGCAATGGACAATGAGGGATTTTGGCTGACAAAATAAACTTACCTGATATAGCTATCAACAATTATTCTGCTGTAATATTTGGAAAATTTCTCTACAACTACTAGGAAGTCCAAGTCAGAAGCATCTTCCTCGCATCAAACTTCAAGAGTTTGAAACAATCAATATGTTTTATGTTTTGCTGGGTTCAGGGATGTGTAGGTGAGGTGCATTAGTCAGGGATAAAACATAATAGGGTTGGGGAATGGGTCTGTGTGGGTTACTCTTCGGAGGGTCAGTGTGGACTTGTTGGGCTGAAGGGCCTGTATTCACACTGTAGGGGAGAAAATTGATAGGTTTATGATGCTAATCATTTTCATTCATTCAGTGAAGGATGAGAAATTTGAAATGCGATAGAATGCCTTTATTTTTAAGAAAAGTTAAGTCATTGGATGCAGGCATTGCTTGTTCAGCACATCCCTGTCTGTCATTGTGAAAGTGGTGATAAGCTGCATCCTTGAACTGATGTGATCCATGGAGTATAGCTGCATACACTGTGCTGTTATGAAATGGGATCTTGGGTTTTGAACCGGTGACCGTGAATGAATAGTGATATATTTCCAAATCAAGGGGGTGAACGTCTTGGAAAGAACTTGCAGGTAGTGGTGTTCCCATGTTTTGCTGCCTCTGTGCTTTTGTGTGGTAGAAATCAGAGATCTTTAAGATGCTGTCAAAGGAGCCTTTGAATCTTTTATGTGCACTATCACGCTGCAGTGGCGGAGGAAATAAATGTCGAATTGGAGGACAGGGTGTCCATCATGTTGCCTACTTTATCCTGGATGCTGTCTAACTTCATGAGTGTTGTTGGACCTGTCAAATAATTACGTTTGAACAAATATTGTTGATTTTGTTGCCACTAATCTCCAGATACCCCCAAGACAAAGCGAAGATAAAGTATGATCGATTGTAATGAACAACTTCAAAAAGAACCACACCCATTATCATTTACTGCCAGAGCTGGGAAATACAGGTGACAAACCAACCATGGTTAACCAAAGAAGTTACAGGCAACATAAAATTAAAAGAGAAACAAGAGGATTGGTAAAATCTTGTTGAAAAAAATCAACAAAGTTGAAGGAAAAGAAAATAAAGAAGGAGAAAATAACCTTCAAGGGTAATCAAACTTGTAGTGTGAAAAATGATAATAAGAACGTCTTTAAATGTGGAAATAGGAAGACAGCATATGGACCCCTTAAGGAATGAGGCGAGGGAAATATGACGTGGAGTACTCAGTGTTGGACTGGGATATGCAAAGTTAAAACTCACACTGTACCAGGTTATGGTCCACCAGGTTGAAATGGAAGCACTAGCTTTCAGAGCACGACTCCTTCATCAGGTGGTTCTGGAGCAGGACCATAAGACACAGAGTTTATTGCAAAAGGTGACAGTGTCATGCAACTGAATTGATACAATGAACAAACCAAGATTGTTGTTAAGTCTGCCATCTTTTAGAATGAGTTACAGGTTTTGGTTCATGAATATGTAAATCTCAGAACATCTTTTAAGTCGCATTCTTGAGATAACTTAAGGTTTTATAAAAATGGGTAACCTCTCAGCACAGAAAGTGCATTAAAGGTATGAGGTTAGAGTCTGTCTGCATCCCAATCTTGGGTGAGATTGGTTCTATTTCCAAAGTGAAATTTATAAATTATTACATGGATTGATTGCCTGCATTGACTGCCAGCAGATTGTGCATTTTTTAGGCAAAATAGAATGTATCTGCAAATACAATTCTGCAAATACAAATATACTTATATGCGTAAGAGATAGAGAGTAAGTGAGCATGTGCATGTGAGTGTGTGTTTGTGTGTGTGAGTATGAGTGCGTGTGAGAGTGTGTGTTTGCAGGTGTAGAAGTTTGGTAAAGTGTATGGATTATAGGCCTGTGAGTGGGTGTGTTCGCAGGTGTGAGTGTTGGGGGTGCACGTGTGTGTGTGTGTATGAGCGAGCATGTGTATGGATGATTATCTGCATGAGCAGGCAAGTATGCAAAAGAGTGTGTGTGTAAGTGAGAGTGTGTACAGTGCAGTGGGGTCACCTGTGTTGTGACATGAACCCAAGGTCCCGGTTGAGGCCATCCTCCTGGGTACCGAGGAGCCTTGAGCCTTATGGCAGAAATTCTGTATCTTTTGGTCTTGCTCCATAACTACCTTGATGAAGGAGCAGTGTTCCAAAACCTCATGCCTCCAAATAAACTGCTGACAATAAGCTGGTGTTGTGTGATTTTTAGCTGAGGAAATAACGATGTGGGACCAGGATAAAGCAAAGGAGATAAATAAGTACTTTGTTTCTGAAACAAAACACCAATAACATTCCTAAAATATTAAATACTGAGGTGACAAAAGAAGGGGAGGAAATAATAACAATCACTAATTAAAAGGTAATGTGAATACTAATGAGGCTAATAGTTGAAAGGTCCTCTGATCTTCATGATTGTTATCCTAAGATATCAAACTAAGTAGCTAAACAGACAAGGGAATCTTTAGATTTGGAAACAGTCCCAAAGGTTTGGAAAATTACCAGTATTACACCATTAGTGCAAAAGAGAACAAAAGAGACAAAACAATAGGCAATTCTAGGTAAGGTATTTTCACTTCTGGCCCTGGGAAATTATTAATATCTATTATAAAGGATGTCAAAACAGAGCTTTTTGAAAAACATATCATAATTAAAACTAACTCAGTATGGTTCAACGAAGGAGAAATCATGTCTGACAAATTTATTAGAATACTCTGAGGAAGTAACATAACAGAATAGATAAAAAGAAGGCAATGGATGTAACTTATTTGGATTTTTCCAAGGCAGTAGATAAGATGCCTCATGTTGGGCTAATCAGAAATAAACCGATGGAATTGGAGGTAGTATAGATAGAGGATTGTCAAACAGACAAGATTGCTTTGGGATAAGGAGGCCATTAACAGAAAGTGAATCAAGAGTTAGGGGAAAGGTCAGGAAAGTAGAACTGGAGATTTGCAGATCAGTCATGACCTCATTGAATGGTGGAGCAGACTCAACAGGCTGAACAGACTACTTTGATTCCATTCCCTCGAGTCTTATAATGGTCATCTCAGAAGATATCACAAGATAAATTCTGCAATTGGGAAACATAAGGAGAACACTAAAGTGCCATGCACAGTCAAATGTTAGGTGCATTGGCTGTTCTTGCCAGACAACTTCTGACACTATCAAGAACACATGAAAATTCCACATTCAAATGACCAAAGGTGTAACACAAAGCTCACCATCTCCACAGCCTTTGCTGCAAGCTCCTGTCATGTTGCTGAACCAGAGTCACTACCAATGCTGCCCTCACAACTGCACCCCAGATTCCTTGCACCTCTGTCATCCTATTGGATTGAGGTGATATTTTCTGCCAAGTTAGGAGCTCACTGAAACTTTTCCAACAACACTGCAAGTTACTGATAGCTGCTTTGCAATTGAAATATTTCAAGAACAAAATTTCCTTCCTTGGATTCAGAGTTTAAATGATGCCACTGCTGGATTTTTTGCCTTTTTTTTTAATGATCAAATAATGCAAATCATTCCAATTCAATTATTGCACAAGTTTGCAATCTTGACCTCATAACAGCTAGTTGGTGTGTGACAGTAGGATTGTATGTAATCAACATCTTCAAACACACAAAGAGAAGCAAATATGTGCATCCATATATCTCCTGAATATGGCACAGTTCATCCCTGTCAACAGCGCACCATGTCCCAGGGAATGGAGGCATGTGTTCCTGCTGTTGCTGAACTTTATTGAAATATCGATATTCCTGATATTAAAAATGATGGTCAATAGACAATTAACAAAGGTAACAAATAAAAGCTCTTGCTTGTGTCTACGATTCTATCATTACTTGTGTGGCTCAATCTCACACACTTGGTGAAAGTGGGTACTGCAGATGCTGGAGATTAGAGTCAAGATTAGGGTGGTGCTGGAAAAGCACAGCAGGTCAGGCAGCATCCGAGGAGCAGGGAAATCTATGTTTTGGATGCTGCTTAAGCTGCTGTGCTTTTCCACCACCAAACGCACACTTGTCTATCTAAGAACTTAGGGTCCACAATTGTGGTCATACAACCACGGGCCCAAAATTACACATTCTAATTTGACCCAGAGGTGGAAAAGTCAGGTCTGACAGAAAATTGGCCTCATTGGAAACCAAAGTCAGACAGAACACAATGGTTCATGGAGAAACCGTAACAACCACCAGTCTGTGGGTTGTCTATTAGAGTTCTTTCAGGCACCTTGATTTCCAGCCAGTGGCTGAGGACATGTGCTTCATGCCTCCCTGGCATGGCAACAGTGAAGTGTGCGAGTGCTATTGGATACTTTGAGCCCCACACATGACCCCACGGACAAAGGTCACAGAACATTCAGAAAGGTCAATGAAGGCATAAAAACACAGATTCCTGGACACTGCATCCACCCCCCTTTCCACACCCCCACCCTGCAAAGATTTGCAGCTAGATTCGTGGTGGAAGGCCATGTGGCAACTGACAATGACCCAGAGCAAGATCCTCCCTGACCTATTGGCTCACCTTAGCAGAAGAGAGCAAGCCCTGTTGGAGAGGAAGGAGATTCCAAGCTCAAACACATGGATCATTGTGGACAACATCCCTTTCTCGAGTGGATAGAACTTGATAAGAGAGTAAATTTAATGGGAATTCGGGAAAAGCTTGCACAGTGTTTTTAAAAAGGAATATTTTGTTATTAAAATTGAGTTGGACCACGAGCCAAATTCAGTGTCCCTTTGTCCACTTTACCAACAAAAGTGCTTTCAATGCATAAACTG
Organism: Chiloscyllium punctatum; assembly: GCF_047496795.1. Classification (NCBI taxonomy): domain Eukaryota; kingdom Metazoa; phylum Chordata; class Chondrichthyes; order Orectolobiformes; family Hemiscylliidae; genus Chiloscyllium; species Chiloscyllium punctatum. The sequence goes on along the minus strand of NC_092780.1, from coordinate 23,236,556 downwards.
ATCAAAAAGTTCAAAACAGACAACATAATGAAATAGAGAGTAAATTGTGTCACTGTGAAAGAACCCAAACCATTTACCTAATAGTTACAATTATAAGGTCACAGAGCTGTACAGCACAGAAACAGACCCTTCGGTCCAATTCGTTCATGTCGCTCAGATATCCTAACCTAATCTAGTCCTATTTGCCAGCACTTGGCCCATATCCCGCCCAACCCTTCCTATTCATACAACCATCCAGCTTCCTTTTAAATGCTTTTTAAACAGCGTCCACCACTTTCTCTGGCAGCCCATTCCATACACGCACCATCCTCTGTGTGAAAAAGCTGCCCCTTAGGCCCCTTTTTTATCTTTCCTCTCTCTCCCTGAAACTATGGCCTCGAGTTTTGGACTCCCCACCCCAGGGAAATGACATTTTCTGTTCATTCTATCCATGCCCCTCCTAATTTTATAAACCTCTATAATGTCACCCCTCAGCCTCTGATTATCCAGGGAAAACAGCCCCAACCTATTCAGCCTCTCCCCATAGCTCAAATTCTCCAACCCTAGCAATATCCTTGTAAATCTTTTCTGAACTTTTTCAAGTTTCACAACATCCTTGCAATATGAAGGAAACCCGAATTGCACACGATATTCCAAAAGCGGCCTAACCAATGTCCTGCACAGCCACAACATGACCTCTCAACTGCTACAGTCAAAGCTCTGACTAATGAAGGACACATACCAAATGCCTCTTCACTATCCTATCTTCTGAAACTCTACTTTCAAGGAACACTGAACTTACACTGCAAGGTCTGATTGTTCAGCAACACTCTCGAGGACCTTACCGTGAAGTGTATAATTCCTGCTCTGATTTGCTTTTCCAAAAAGCAGCACCTCACATTTATCTAAATTAAACTCCTTTAAAACTCCTCAGTCTATTGGCCCATCTGATCAAGATGCTATTGTAATCTGAGGGAACCTTCTTCACTGTCCAGTACATCTCCAATTTTGATGTCATCTGAAAACTTCTAGGAGAAAGTGAGGACTGCAGGTGCTGGAGATCAGAGCTGAAAATGTGTTGCTGGAAAAGCTCAGCAGGTCAAGACCTGCTGCGCTTTTCCAGCAACACATTTTCAGCGTCATCTGAAAACTTACCAACTATGCCTCCTAAGTTCACAACCAAATCAGTTATATAAATGACAAAGTTGAAGACAAAACATTTTCAAACTAGTTTAGCAGAGGTCAAAGCAATGTTTAAGTGGATCGGTCTTATGATTCAGGCTTGCGTTATGATTATGACTGCACTGCACAAGATTATGATGAGTAGACACATGTATTCTTTATATTTGACTTGTCACTTTGACTAATGGTAACTTTAATTCCTTTACAGGTTAAATAGCAAACTTAATTGCAGTTGTAATATTGGGAAACCATTACCTTTAATAATCTCTTCCAATCCGAAAGATGTATCAGCAATCAAAATAAGAAGATTACAATATGAACAGCATAGAAAGAGGTAACTAATTTTGAACGTACTGATATTTGAAGAACAACTCTCACAGATGGTATATAAATTTATGATATTAGTTTTATTTAAAAACTTGCTTAACAGAAATATGCATAACTTCAACGTTGATTTGTATTTCTGTATTATGTAGACAATAAGGAAGAACCTAATTTCATTTTGCGTTCTGTGAGAGGTGATGCATGTCTGTAAATGTGTTTGCATGCACTGTAACTAAACATTTCAAAAAATCTTGCGCTGAACAGTTCAGTGGTTTAGAAAACAAAGAATCCAAAAGAGGAGCAAACTTGGCTGTTGCCTACCAACAAGGAGGAAGGAACAAAACCCGTTCTTTTGAATATCCAGAAGTCAACGAGCGGAAGGATGTCTTTCAGTGAGTGACCGACAAAGGTCTCTACAAAAGCATGAGTTGATTTATGGGAACAGACTTCCATTGGCTGATCAAGATGTTTATGTAAAGGATATGTTATAGACACAATGCAGAGGAATTAGTTCAAGCAAGGGAAGAGATAAATTCATGATTTACAATGTGTAATGACTGTCCTGTTCTGTATTTGTGATTGTGAACTCAAATGGGACAAGGACGGTTGTAGAAACCTAGAAGAGTGGAAGGGATTGCTGCACTTTTTAAGAGCAGGTTACTGATCCACTTTATCAGAGCTGATTACACTGCTGTTTGTTCAAGCATTGGGGAAGTTTATTATGGATAAGCTGGAACCAGGGGCTGTGTTTGAAGGGTATTCAGCAGACAAATTGCTGATTGGTGTGTCAAGTAGTGATCAGGTGTTGATGACAACAGCTTTCTATCTGTCAACAATAATATGTAGTTGGCTTCCAAGTGGTTAAAAAGCTTGTGGCTGCTCACAGTACTCCCAATGTGATCTCATTAGTACTGTGTACAGTTTCAGTAAGACTTCCCTATTCTTCTACTCTAACCCTTTGAAATAAGAGCCAACATTCCATTGTAAACTGCTGCACCTGTGTGCTCACTTCCTACATTTCATGTCTCAGTACTCCCAAGTCCCTTTGTATTGCAGTTTTTCTGCATTTAAATAATATTCTGTTCTTTCGTTCTCCCTTCCAAAATGGCACAACTTCACATTTTCCCACACTATTTGCCAACATTTTGTCCACTTATTGAACTTGTTAATACCTCCCTCTATCTCTCTTGCAACTTGCCTTTCTACCCATTTTTGAGTCATTTAAGCAGCAGTTTTAGGGGTACAATATCGGGATTATATGCTGTGCTATGTGCCAGTGCTAATAACTGTAAGATAGTAAATATATAGCTAAAGGGTTGGTTAGGAGGGAGTACTTCAGGTGTGTGGATCATTGTCTCCTGGGCACATGGCCTGTACAATAAGGATGGGTTGTGCCGAAACTGTCAGAGTACCAATAATCAGGCAGGAAAATTTGCTAATACCACTGAGGAGAGTTCAGACTACCATGGTGGGGGTGGGAAGCCAGAGTAGCAGGTCATCAAGTAAAATAATCAAAGAGATGTCAGAGACTAAGGCCTGTAAGAGCAAGACTTATACACTGAATGGCAAGGTCCTAGGGAGTGTTGCTGAACAAAGAGACCTTGGAGTGCAGGTTCATAGTTCCTTGAAAGTAGAGTTGCAGGTAGATAGGATAGTGAAGAAGGAGTTTGATAAGTTCCAAAGGAGTGTTGCTGAACAGAGACCTTGGAGTGCAGGTTCATTGCTCCTTGAAAGTAGAGTCACAGCAAGATAGGATAGTGAAGAAGGGGTTTGTTATGCTTTCCTTTATTGGTCAAAGTATTGAATACAGGAGTTGGGAGGTCATGTTGAGGCTGCACAGGACATTGGTTCGGCCACTGTTGGGATATTGCGTGCAATTCTGGTCTCCAACCTTTCGGAAAGATGTTGTGAAACTGGAAAGGTTCAGAAAAGATTTACAGGGATGTTGCCAGTGTTGGAGAATTTGAGCTGTAGGAAGAGTTTGAATAGGCTGGGGATGTTTTCCCTGGAGCGTCAGAGGCTGAGGGGTGACCTTATGGAGATTTATAAAATCCTGAGGGGCATGGATAGGATAAATAGACAAAGTCTCTTCCCTGGGTTGGGGGAGTCCAGAACAAGAGGGCATAGGTTAGGATGAGAGGGGAAAGATACAAAAGGGACCTAAGGGGCAACTTTGTCACTCAGAGGGTGGTGCGCATATGGAATGAGCTACCAGAGGATGTGGTGGAGGCTGGTACAATTGCAACATTTAAGAGGCATCTGGCTGGGTGCATGAACTGGAAGGGTTTGGAGGGATATGGGCCGGGTGCTGGCAGGGAACACTAGATTGGGTAGGATTGTCTGGGTAGGACAAGTTGGACTGAAGAGTTGGTTTCCGTGCTGTACATGTCTGTGACTCTCTGACGCTAAGAAGTAAAACAGGCAGACAGCACGTTCTGAGATAAATATGTTTTAATGTGAGCTCAGGCAGAATTTAGAGATTGGATTAGTTTGTATAACTAATTTGTTGTAGCTATTACAGAGCTTTAATTGAAAGAGGGACAAGACTGGCAACTTGATTTAGATGTTTCAGGCATGATAGAGAGGGGTGCAAAAGAGGTGAGGGAGTCGTGTTAGTCATAACGGAGACTGTCACAGCTGTACTGAGAGAATACATCTTGAAGGGCTCATCCAGTGAGGCCATATGGGGACAGCTCAGGAACAAGGAGGGTGTAGTCACTTTGCTGGGATTGTATTACACACTTCCCAACAGCCAGCAGGTGATTGAGGCATGGATATGTGAATAGATTATAGAAAAATGTGAAACCAATAGGGTTGCTATGGTGGGTGGTTTTAACTTCCATCTAGATTGACTGAATCTCATTTAGTGCCAGAGACTTGAATCAGGGTGGGGAGTTTGTTCGGCTTGGATGGTTTTTGCAACAATATGTAAACATTCAACTATTTGGAAAAGGACCACACTAGATGTGGTTTTGGAGAATGAACTTAGCCAGCAGATCAAAGTTTCAGTGGGGAAGCATTTAAGTAACAGTGACACTAATTCCAAGGCAGTTTATACTCATCTAAGGAGCAAGAGGTAGCAAAGGAAAGGATAGATCCACTCAATGAAAGAGGAGGAACCTTATGCATGGAGCCAGAGAAACTGGTTGAGATCCTTAACAAAGGTCCTTTGCATCGGTATTCACAAAGGAGAAGTACATGATGGATGGTGAGTGGGTTATGTTGATATTCTCGGGCATGTTAACAAAACAGGAGGAGGTGTTGGGTGATTTTAAAAGCACTCGTGTAGAAAGGACCCAATGGGATCTGTCCCAGAATGATGAAGGAAGCGAGGGTGGAAATTGCTGGAACTTTGTATTAAATCGCTGCATCTTCTTTATTCACAAGGAAGGCCCCAGAGAACAGGAGAATAGTAAACATTGTTTTGTTGTTTAAGTGGGGCAACAGGGATTATCTGGAAATGAAAGGCAATGAGCCTTATATCCGTGGTAGGGAAATTATTGGAAAAGTTTCTTAGGAATGGATTATCTCACATTCGGAAAATTTATGCACTCATTAGCAATTAGCACAAAGGCGTTGTGCGGGAAGATCTTGTCTCAAGTCTTTTGAGGAAGCACAAAGATAATGGATGATGGCTAGGTGGTTGATGTTGTCCATGTGGAGTTTTGCAAGACATTTGACAAGATCCCGCATCGCAAGCTGATACAAAAAGTGAAGTTACATGGGATTCATGGTCAGCTAGTGAGATAGATACAGAACTGACTTAGTCATCGAGACAGAGTGTAGCAGCAGAAGGGTGTTTTTCAGATTGGAGATCTGTAACCAGTGGTATTCCACAGGGATCAGTACTTGGACCCCTATTCTTTGTTATTGACATAAAATAATTGGGAGGAAAATGTAGTGACGTTTAATTCAAGTTTGTTGCAGATGAAATAAATTAGATTACATTTATTATATGGCATATAACTAAATCTTTTGAAACAGGATTGAGTCACCTTTGAAGAAGATAATCACAGCACAACCCAATTCCCCACTAAGCTATCCTATCCATGGAGTTGAAGTAATGCCACTGCAATCCATTGTCATTCCAGGTGAGAATAACAACTGAAATTCCAGGAAAGCAATGAACATTATTCATTTTTACTTTCCCATTTTGGATAAAACACAATCTCTTCTTTCAGGTTTGGGTGTGTTTGCATTTAGTAGAGAGAACTATACACTAGGTACATCTCTGTTTCTTCCAAGTTTTTGTTGATCTTAAACTATGCCTGGCAATAATTCCACTGGGGAGCAGGAGAGTCAACGTTTGGAGCATAAGCTCGTCATCAGGAATATGAGGTGGGACTGCTGCCCAAGGGGGCTGAGAGATAAATGGGGTGGGGGAATGCGTGGTTGGGGCTGGGGAGAAGTTAGTTGGCGTGCAATTAGTAGGTGTAATTGGGAGGTGATAGTGATAGGTTGGAGTGGAGGATTGAACGGATAAGTGGGAGGAAAGATGGACAGGTGGGACAGTTCAAGAGGTCAGTGCCGAGTTGGAGGTTTGGATCTGGGATAAGGTGGGAGGAGCAGGGATGATGAAACTGATGAAATCGACATTGATCCTGTGTAGTTGGAGGGTCCCAATGTGGGAGATAAGGTGTTCTTCCTTCAGAAGCCAGTTGGTTAGGAATTGGCAGTAGAGGAGGCCCAGGACTTGCATGCCTTTGAGAGAGTCAGAGGTGGAGCTGAAGCGTTGGGCCACCGGGCAATGGGTTTGTTTAGTGCATGTATCCCAGAGATGTTCTCTGAAATGCTCCACAAGTTGATGTTTAGTGCATTGTGTCCCAAGTTGCGGAACGTTTAAGAGAACATCTCTGGGGGACACACACTAAACAATCCCACCACACTGCAGGGAAGCAGGGATGTCATGTTGGAGCTGTACAAGACTTTGGTCAGTTCACAACTGGAGTACTATGTGCAGTTCTTGTCACCACACTACAGGAAGGATGTGTTTGCACTGGAGAGGGTGCAGAGGAGATTTATCAGGATTGAGCAGTTTAGCTATTAAGAGAGGCTAATAGTTATTTTCTTTTGAGTGTAGAAGGCTGAGGGGGAATTGATAGAGGTGTACAAGATTTTAGGGGGCATAGACAGAAAGTAGCTGTTCCCCATCACTGAAGGATTAATAACAAGGGGACATAAATTTGTGGTGAAAGACTGGATCCATTGTTATCCTCATGTCCTCTGGTACAGCCTTTATGGCCAGAGAGGAATTAAAATTTGGGTCCGAGCCACTGTAACTTGCTGCATTGTCTCCCACAGCAATTCATCCAGAATTTGGGGATATGTTCAGTTTTAAGCCTGACAAATCCTCCATTCCCTCCTCACTCCCGATATTGTCCAAGATTCTCACAGTCCCGGGTGTTGAATCCTGTAACTACATCTTGCTTCTCTAAAGTGTGAAGGATTCATTAAACACCCTTTCAATGTCCTCCAGCTCCACACACAGATCATCTATTTGCTCCATCATGAGCTACACTCCTTCCCAGGTTATCTTATTCCTTTGTTACGGAACATCTCCCTTTATTCTTAATCTTACCCCCAGTGTTTCTTCAGGCCCCCTTTCCTCTCCTAACTATTTTCTTCAGTTCTTCCTGAAACTTTCCATACTCTACTAATGCTTCCATTGATTTGCTCCCTTTGTACCTGCGAAAAGCCTCTCTTTTCCTTCTTATCCAGTGCTGAAAATTCCTTGATATCCAGGGTTCTCCTGGCTTGCTGCTCCTATAATTCACCCTCAAGGAAACATAGTGGGGCTTGTACTCTTGCCAATTCCAATGTGAAGCCTCACTCCTCCCCTTCCATTGCATGCCGACCAAGAACTAACTGTTCTCACCTATTCCCATTTGGGTCAGTGCCCACCTATTTGAATAAAATCTGCCTTCGCACAATCAAACACCGAATTTTGCAGAACATCTTTTTCCTTTTCTGTGGCACATGTGAAACACATTGTTTTGTAGTCACAATCACTAAAATGCTCTCCCACTACCACCTCAAACACCTGTTTAGCTTCACTCCCCAGAATTAGGACCAGCACAGCACTGTCCCTTGTTAGACCTTTCAACTGTGCGAATCTGGGATGCACACAGCTACCCCAGAGCGGCAAGACCAGCAGCAAATGGAAACTGTTAACCTCGTAAACTGTTAAAATGGAGTTAAAAATTGCCAGCATCAATGTGCGTAGCATCAAATCGGCTACGCGATGTGGTTCTACGACGGCCTTCCTGGACAACGTTAAAGCCGACATCCTGTTTCTGCAGGAGTATGGGATACCGCACCTCAGTAGCTACAGGAGATGGTCGAGCTTGTGGGCCTATGGGCCGTCAGTTTGGTCGGGGAGCAACGATAGCCGCGCTTCCAGCCTGGGTATCCTGTTGCGAGGAGGCAACTTCACCATCTCCGAAGTTAAGGAGGTGGTGGGCGGGCGCCTCCTCGGCACGGATGTCATGGACAGGAAAGCTCCCCTGAGACTGATTAATGTGAACGGTTGGCCGTCCTGCAGCAGCTTCCACTGTTGCTGGCTACGTCCAGGCCGGTCATTCTGGCCGGAGACTTCAACTGTATCATTGATGCAGATGGACGATCTGGCGGGGGGGACAGTAAACTGGACATCACGTCCAGAGTCCTGATGGACACGGTAAAAGATGCCAAGCTGCACGACGTCTTCAGCACCCCTGCAGACAAAGCGCAGCGTAGATACACCTGGTCACAGGCAGATGGGTCTATCCGCTCAAGGATCGATTACCTGCTTGTGTCCCAAACGCTCTCAGTCAGATCCACCAATGTCAAGCTGGTGTTCTTCTCTGAACACTGCCTCCTGCTGGCCAACTGTCACCTACAGGATGAGCAGTGGGCGGGTAAGGGAACGTGGAAGCTGAACACAAAGCTGTTGACCCCGGGAAACATTGAGGAGCTCAAGAGTGACTACGCAGGTTGGAGAACCGTGAAGCTCCTCTTTGAGTTACCAGCGGACTGGTGGGAAACGGTAAAAGGGAACATCAAGAGGTTCTTCATCCTCAAAGGTGTTCAGGGGGCGAGAGAGAGGCGGGGAAAACCGGGGAAGTATGCAGAACCTGCTCCTGCTGCAAACGATGGGGGTGGATGTAACGGAGGACCTCAAGGAGGTGAAGGGCCAGCAAGCCTCGCTCTTTGCCTTGGAGGCCTCCAAGATAACCTTCCGGTACAGGGTCCGTTCGGTGGAGCAGGATGAGACGTGCTCACGTTTCATCTTCCAGAAGGTGCACAAAGAGAGCTCCGTGCTCAGCAGCCTGAAGGAAGAAGATGGCTCGATAACGTCATCTCAGGCTGACGTCATGAGGATCAGCAAATCCTTCTATGCCAGTCTGTATGACGCGAAGCCGACCGACAGTGTGGCCTCCCAGTCATTCCTGTCCTATATCACGGAGGTCTTAGATGACAGAACACGCGAGAAGCTGGACTAGCTGCTATCTCTGGACGAGCTGACCAAGGCCCTCGAGTCCTTCGAAAAGAATAAAACTCCCGGAAGCGACGGCTTACCGGTCGAGCTCTATTCCGCTCTGAGGGACTTGATTGGCCAGGACCTGCTGGAGGTGTATGTCAGTATGCTTTGGGCAGGTACCATGAGTGAATCCATGAGGAAAGGCATCATCACCCTCATCTACAAGCGGAAGGGGGAGAGGGAGAAACTCAAAAATTGGAGACCAATCTCACTGTTGAATGCGGATTACAAAATTCTGTCAAAGGTAATCGCCAACTGGGTCAGGTCTGCTCTGGGGTCGGTGATTCACCCCGACCAAACCTGTGCTGTACCGGGCAGGAAGATTGCTGAGAGTCTCGCACTCCTCAGGGATACGATCGCCTATGTGCAGGACAGACGGTTGGACACCTGCCTGATCAGCCTGGACCAGGAGAAAGCCTTTGACAGGATATGACACAGGTATATGAGAGATGTTCTCTCCAAAATGGGCTTTGGGGAGGGAATCTGCAATTGGATCAGACTGCTCTTCACCAACATTGTCAGTGCAGTCTCAATCAATGGGTGGGAATCAGATAGCTTCCCAGTCAGATCTGGAGTCAGGCAGGGCTGCCCTCTCTCTCCTGCCTTGTTTGTGTGCTGCATAGAGCCATTTGCTGAGTCCATCAGGAAGGATGCGAGCCTGAGAGGGGTGACTATTCCTGGCAGCGGGGGCCTGCAGGTTAAGACCTCCCTGTACATGGATAACATCACCGTTTTCTGCTCGGATCCGCTGTCCGTGCGCAGACTCATGTGCATATGTGACCAGTTCGAATGGGCCTCGGGGGCCAAGGTAAACCGAGGCAAGAGCGAGGCCATGCTCTTCGGGAACTGGGCCGACCAATCCTCGATCCCCTTCACCATCAGGACCAACCACCTGAAGGTGCTGGGTATTTGGTTCGGGGGTAAAAACAATAACTGCAGATGCTGAAAACCAAATACTGGATTAGTGGTGCTGGAAGAGCACAGCAGTTCAGGCAGCATCCAAGGAGCAGCGAAATCGATGTTTCGGGCAAAAGCCCTTCATCAGGAATGATGAATCCTGATGAATCCTGATGAAGGGCTTTTGCCCGAAACGTTGATTTCGCTGCTCCTTGGATGCTGCCTGAACTGCTGTGCTCTTCCAGCACCACTAATCCAGTATTTGGTTCGGGGGGGCTGGGGCGTGCGCCAAGTCTTGGGAGGAGCATATCAGCAAAGTGAGGCAGAAACTGGGCAGATGGAAGTTATGGTCACTCTCCATTGCGGGAAAAAACCTGGTCATCAGGTGTGAGGCACTGTCATTGCTATTATACGTGGCACAGGTCTGGCCTAGTCCCAGAACCTGCGCCGCTGCAGTCACCTAGGCCATCTTCCAGTTTATATGGAGGTCAAAGATGGACCGGGTCCGAAGGGACTCGCCGTCCAAAATCTGGGCAACGGGGGAAAAAATACACCCAATGCCACCCTCACCCTGATGGCCACCTTTGTGTGTGGTTGCATCAAGCTGTGCGTGGATCCCCGGTACGCAAACACCAAGTGTCACTACGTACTGAGGTTCTACCTGTCCCTGGTGTTGTGAAGGATGGGCCTGGCCTCGCTGCCGTGGAACGCTCCAAGTAGTTGGACCGTTCCGTATCACCTGTCCTTCGTGGAGAAGTTTACGAAGAAAAACACCTTTGACCACAAGTCCATCAGGAAGTGGTCAGCACATAGTATTTTCGAGACCCTTCGGGAAAAGGAGAGGGCAGATCCTATCGAGCGGTTCCCTGAGCAGACTGTCAAAGCCATTTGGCAGAATGCCTAATCGCCAGAACTTTCCAACAAGCACCAAACAATGGCTTGGCTGGTGGTGAGAAGGGCTCTGCCTGTGAGATCCTTTATGCACTCCCAGACTCTCAGCCGCACCACAAGCTGCCCTCGAAGCAGCTGCAGGGGGGCGGAGACTGTCACACACCTCCTTCTGGAATGTGCCTTCGCAGAAGAAGTCTGGAGAGGAATGCAGTGGGGTTTATTGAGGTTCGTCCCAAGCAGCGCCGTGATGCGGGACTCCGTGCCCTACGGCCTGTTTCCTGGGACGCAGACCGAGATGAATATCAACTGTTCCTGGAGGATCATCAACTCGGTGAAGGACGCTCTCTGGGCGGTCTGAAACCTGTTGATCTTCCAGCTGAAGGAGTTGACCCCAACTGAGTGTTGCAGACTGGCACATTCCAAGGTCCAGGACTACGTGTTGAGGGACGCGCTGAAGCTTGGGGCAACTGCCGCCAAGGCGCGGTGGGGAAAGACCACCATGTAACATCTGCCTGCCTAAGAAGAACAGGGGGCCCACGCAGTCATTTGGGCTCTGCTGACGCCTCAGCTAAAAATGTAATCGTACAGATCTGTAAATAGGAATGATTACTCTGTTTTGGTATGCAAAGAAATGGAATGTTTACATATGTATGGCATGTCCAGTTGTATAGATCATCAAAGTATTTTATGAATAAAGTATATTTTTGAAATTAATAAAAACCTTTCAACTGTGCGAATCTCAAGGCTGTGCTCCCTAAATTCCATCAGCATGGGGACTTTGCAATGAGAGGGGAGAACATGCTGGAACTGGTTTACACAAACATCCCCAACGTATCCAGAGCAGAGCCACAGTCACACCTTCGCTCCTCAGGCGAGAGCTCTGTTATGCTAATCCCAGCATTCAAACCACTCGTCAGACGTGTCAAACCGGTTCTGAAGCAGGTGAAAACCTGGCTGGGTGGAGTTATTTCTGCTCTTCAGGATTGTTTTGCTTAAACTGATTGGCACGTATTTCGTGAGATGGTAATGTAAATCTCACAGACCCAATACTAAATACTTGTGGGATTGACTGACTTGAATTTAGCAGAAGGGAATATTTAAGGAAATGTTGTGATCTAAGTTTCTTTTGAATGAGAATTAAAAGCTATATATCACTTCATCGAGACTTAGCCATCAATGCACTCCTGGTCAGACTCCCACCTTCTACTCTTCGAAAATTGACCTCATGTAAAACTCTGCTCCACAAACTCTAACTTGTTCACCAAGCTTCATGCTTATCTTTGTAATCTCTTACTCTCCAGTATTCATTGAACATACAGTAGTACAACACAGAAACAGGTTTTGTAGCCAGATGTCTTTGTCAACATAATGCTATTCTGAATTAACACTATCCAACCGTACTTGGTCCAAATCCCTCGATTCCCTGCCTGTTTTTCAGTCTGTCTAAATGGCCTAGTTTAAGATCGATGCAACTCTCTAATTCTGGCTTCCTACATAACTCCAATGTTAATCCATATACAATGAGGCTGGAGATCTGAAGTCAAAATGGAAAGTGCTGGAGAAATGCAATGGCTCTGGCAGCACCTGTGGAGACAGAAATAGTTACCATTTCAAATCCAATGATTTCTTTCAAATTCCCAACATTAATCACATTTATGGGTGCCTTCAACCAGGGGTGAGACCACTTTTAAACTATTGTGTATGGTTCTGGTTGCCCTGCAGCCAGAAGGATTATGTTAAGCTGGAGAGCATAGAGGAAAATTTACACAGATGTTGCTGGGACTGGATGGTTTGAGTGACAAGGAGAAGCTGGATAGCCTTGGATCTTTTTTTCCCTGGAACTTTGGAAGCTAAGGGGTGACCTAACAGAGGTTTACAAAACCAAGAGGGGCATGAATAGGGTTCTTGGACAAGATTTTTTTTCTAGGGGTAGGGGAGTCCAAAACCATAGGCAGTTGGGTGGGGAAATATTTCAAAGGAATCTGAGGGGCAGATTTATCACACAGAGCGTGGTGTGTAAATGAAATGAGCTGCCAGAGGAAATGGTAGAAGCAGGTACAATTACAACATTTAAATGACATTTGGACAGGAACATGAATAGGAAAGGTTTGGAGGGATATGGATCAAATGTAGGCCAATGGGAATACTTCAGGTTAGGATACCTGGTCAGTGGGGACACGTTGGACCAAAGGCTCTGGTTCCATGTTGTCAGACTGTAAATTTGATTTGGAAGAACAATTCAATGATTTGATATTATATGATACCATTCCTGATTTCTAAGCTATGCCGCCCATGTACTGTAACTTCATCATTAACCGTTCCAAAGTGGACTGCAAGTATTGCACAAAAATCAGCTCCAGTTTATTTCAGATTATTTTCAAGGACCACCCAAACTGTGGCTCAAGCTCGTCAAAGAATCAATCCATTTGGTCTATCATGGGTTTTCTCAGCACTTTGACCTAATTACAATCTCCTGCCTTTCCTTATAACCTTGCCCATTTTCCACTGCCTTTCAGGCCACAAATACAGAATTATATCTCAAAACAAAACACAAAACCCACACTCAGTAGTATTCAGCACAGAATTCATCCTGGACCAATCCACTCATATAGAATCTTATAGGAATTTGTACAAATAATTCTGCAGATATAGCATTTACTGCAATACCTGAACATCAAGGTCAGTGTAATCAGTGAATACTGATGTATGCCAATCTTCAGTCTGCACAGTCAATGAAATATCCACAAAACACAGGACTGCACCAATCAGGAAGGTAAAAGTGTACTTTTCAAACTGGAAGACTGCAAGTCAGTTAAGTCGTTTAAGTCACTATCCCAAGTCCATTGCTATTCCCACACACTATACCAATGATTGAGAGGATTTAGTGTGGTTGCTAAACACGTCACTTCCATTGATGTTGCTTTGGGGGAGACATGAAGCAGAGACTTGATATTTCCCTGCAGATGAGTACTCAACCTTGAATGTAAAATTGAAGCTAAAATCATCCTGTTCCTTAATCTTGTGAAAGGAATTCAAAAGGAGGGTCAACAGAAACAAAATGACTAAAAAAAACATTGATTTGACAACCCAGAAAAGACCAAGAGGTTAAATGGTTATGATGTTATCCACCTGTACTGTCATGAAATAACTAACATTTCAATAGGATATTTGTAATATGGGTTCAAGTTTAAGATATATCATTTTGAATAGACTGCTTTTTGTGTTCCTTAAGTATCTTGTGCTAAGTTTGTTACAATCAGTTCATATTTTATACATCTGCAATTCAGAAAATCTACTGTTTTGAACCTTATTTACATTTTCTCTGCACAAAGTGTCTTTTCAGTTTGAAGAACAGAATTTGCTGAATTTCCGATTATTATCAGGCAGCCCCCAATGCCACGGTTGTTTGATCCTGGACCAGGTAAACTTGGTTTCAATTTGGGTAAAAAAAAAATTAGAGATTTGATCAATATTTTCAAATACAATTTGTTTCTCCAACTAACTTGGATTATCTTTCCTTATTCCAGATAATGACATCAATTCCTTGGTAACCATTAAAACAAAGACATTTTTAAAATATCATAAGCTTCGAATCTTGATAGACAGCATTCGGAGATTTTACCCAAACATGACGATAATCATTGCAGACAACTGTGAAGTTCCTGAAAAAATTGAATGACCCCACATCAAACAATACTTCATGCCATTCGCAAAAGTACAGTAAAGATTTCTGTATTCAATTTATACAGACTTGAAACAGAAGTTTGATTTGAAAACAGAATTTAATGATTTGTTATTATATGATGTCATTACTGAGTTCTCGCTTTTTCTGCCCATGTACTGTAACGTCAACATTAACAAAAAGTTGCAGAATAACCAGCTCAGGTTTATGTGGGGTTATTTTCAAGGAGTACCCAAATTAAAGCTCAAGCCCCATCAGAGAATCAACACATTTGGCCTATCATTTCTGTATCGGCTTTCTAAGCATTTTACCTTAATTCCAATCTCCTGCCTTTCCCCATAGCTCTGAACATTTTCCTTTTCAAGTTCTAAACTAGTGCTCTCTTGAATGTCTCAGTTGACACCAAACTTCCAGGCAATGCACAATAGATTCTAACTAATCACTGGGTTAAAATCTTCTTCTCATCTCATAATTTTCTAAAGTATTTTGAGATACTAACTGAATATTTTGAATATTTTGCATCAGTATTTATTGTGGAAAAGGATATGGAAGATATAGACTGGAGGGAAATAGATGGTGACATCTTGCAAAATGTCCAGATTACAGAGGAGGAAGTGCTGGATGTCTTGAAATGGTTAAAGGTGGATAAATCCCCAGGACCTGATCAGGTGTACCTGAGAACTCTGTGGGAAGCTAGAGAAGTGATTGCTGGGCCTCTTGCTGACATATTTGTATCATCGATAGTCACAGGTGAGGTGCTGGAAGACTGAAGGTTGGCTGGGTCCTCTACTTTTTGTCATTTACATAAAATATTTGGATGCGAGCATAAGAGGTACAGTTAGTAAGTTTGCAGGTGACACCAAAATTGGAGGTGTAGTGGACAGTGAAGAGGATCACCTCAGATTACAACAGGATCTGGACCAGATGGGCCAATGGGCTGAGAAGTGGCAGATGGAGTTTAATTCAGATAAATGCGAGGTGCTGCATTTTGGGAAAGCAAATCTTAGCAGGACTTATACACTTAATGGTAAGGTCCTAGGGAGTGTTGCTGAACAAAGAGACCTTGGAGTGCAGGTTCATAGATCCTTGAAAGTAGAGTCGCAGGTAGATAGGATAGTGAAGAAGGTGTTTGGTATGCTTTCCTTTCTTGGTCAGAGTATTGAGTACAGGAGTTGGGAGGTCATGTTGCGGCTGTACAGGACACTGGTTAGGCCACTGTTGGAATATTGCGTGCAATTCTGGTCTCCTTCCTGTCAGAAAGATGTTGTGAAACCTGAAAGGGTTCAGAAAAGATTTACAAGGATGTTGCCAGGGTTGGAGGATCTGAGCTACAGGGAGAGGCTGAACAGGCTGGGGCTGTTTTCCCTGAAGCATCGGAGGCTGAGGGGTTACCTTATAGAGGTTTACAAAATTATGAGGGGCATTCATAGGGTAAATAGACAAAGTCTTTTCCCTGGGGTCGGGGAGTCCAGAACTAGATGGCATAGGTTTAGGATGAGAGGGGAAAGATATAAAAGAGACCTAAGGGGCAATGTTTTCACACAGAGGGTGATACGTGTATGGAATTACCTGCCAGAGGATGTGGTGGAGGCTGGTACAATTGCAACATTTAAGAGGCATTTGGATGGGTATATGAATAGGAAGGGTTTGGAGGGATATGGGCCGGGTGCTGGCAGGTGGGACTAGATTGGGTTGGGATATCTGGTTGGCATGGACAGGTTGGACCGAAGGGTCTGTTTCCATGCTGTACATCTCTATGACTCTATGACTCCATTTGCATTGGTTGGGAGCTCTAGAATTAGGGAGTACAATGAGAGCTTTGAGGAGCAGGGAAACAGGCTTGAACAGATTGAGACTGAGGAAGTTGATGTGCTGGAAAATTTGACAAACATTAAGTTTGATAAGTCCCCAGGGCCCATCCAAAGTTATTGTAGGTTGCTCCAGGAAGTGAGAAAGCAGGTTGCTAAGCTGCTGGCGGAGGTCTTTGCTTCCTCAGTCTCCATGGGAGTCGTACCGGAGGATTGGAGGGAGGCGAATGTTGTTCCTCTTTTCAAGAAAGGGAAAAGGGAAATCATTGTCAATTATAGACCAGTCAGTCTTATGTCTGTGGTCAGCAAGATTTTGGAAAGAATTCTGAGGGATAGGATTTATGACTATTTGGAAAAGCATAGCATGACTAAAGGCAGTCAGCATAGCTCTGTGAGGGGCAGGTCATGCTTCATAAATCTTATTGAGCTCTTTGAGGAGGTGACAAGACAGATTGATTCAGGTTGAGCAGTGGATATGGTGCACATGGACTTCAGCAAGGCATTTGATAAGGTTCCCCACAGTAGGCTCATTCATAAAGGCAGGAGGTATGGGATTTTAGGGGTATTTGGCTGTCTGGATTCAGAGTTTGTTGGCTGACAGAAGGCAGAGACTGGTTGTAGATGGCGAGTATTCTGCCTGGAGGTCAGTGGTGAGTGGTGTCCTGCCATCCCTGTTCTTGGGCCTCTGCACTTTGTAGTTTTTATAAATGACTTGGATGAGGAGGTTGAGAGGTTGATAGTATCGAGGGCTATTGCAGACTGCAGCACGACATTGACAGCATTCAGAGCTGGGCTGAGGAATGGCAGATGGTGTTCAACCTAGATAAATGAAAAGAGATGCATTTTGGAACATCAAACTTAAATGCTGAATATAGGATTAAAGACTGGATTCTTGGCAGTATGGAGGAACAACGGGATCTTGGTGTTCAAGTGCATAGATCCCTCAAAGTCGCCACTCAAGTGGATAGGGTTATTAAGAAAGCATATGGTGTTTTGACGTTTATTAACAGGGGGATCAAGTTTAAGAGCCGCAAGATTTTGCTGTCACTCTACAAAGCCTTGGTGAGTCCACACTTGGAATATTGTGTCTAGTTCTGGTCGCCTTATTATAGAAAAGATGTGGAGGTTTTGGAGAGAATGCAAAAGAGGCTTACCAGGATGCTACCTGGACTGGAGGGCATGTCTTACGAGGAGAGGTTGACTGAGCTTGGACTTTTCTGTCTGGAGAGAAGGAGGAAGAGAGGTGACCTGATCAAGGTGTACAAGGTAAGGAGAGGCATGGATAGAGTCAATAGCCAGAGACCTTTCCTCAGGGCAGGAGGGGTCATAGTTTTAAGGTGTTAGGAAGAATGTACAGAGGAGACATCAGGGGTAGGTTCTTTACGCAGAGCGTTGTGAGCACTTATGGTGGAAACAGAGTTATGAGGGACATTTAAGCGACTGCTGGGCATGCACATGGACCGAGAATTGAGGTGAGTGTAGGTCAAGTTACTTAATTTTAGATGACGATTAATCTTCGGCACAACATTGTGGGCCAAAGAGCCTGTACTGTGCTGTACTTTTCTAAGCTCTACAATCTGAGAATTAAGGCCAGACCATTCAGGAGAGATATTAAAAAAAACACTTCCACACACAAAGGGTAGAAGATGTTTGGAACTCTTTAACACAAACAGTAATGGATGCTGAACCAGTCATTAATTTTAAATCTAAAATAGATATTTTTTTTTATTAAACAAAGGTGTTAAAGGACATGGACCCAAGGTAGGTCTGCAGAGTTATGCCACAATTTAACCATGATCTCATTGAATGGCAGAACTGGTTTGAGGGATCCAATGGTCCACTCCTGTCCCTATGTTCCTATGTTCTTCTCTCACAAAACACTTGAAATCGGGCCTCTGGTTCTCGATCCCTTTATGAGCAGGAACAATTTCTCCCTACCTCCTCTACCACTGTCACCTTAAACCTTCCCTCAGATCTCCTCTTAGCCTTCTCCTCTTCAAGGAAAACAATCCTAATGTCTCCAATCTCTGCTCAATAACTGCAGTTGCTTATCTCTGACACCAATCTCATAAACCTCAGTCAAGCCAGATTTTCTATTTGTCCACTAAGAGCAGTATGATCCTGAGCAATCTTTGGTCCCAGGCTTAATACAATGAATCCAATAAGCTGCAAATCTCAAGTCAATGCCTTTTCCAGCTCACCTGATCTGGAGAGATGAGCACTTGGTCAGTTCACCAACTGAGTCAGCCAACAGGTGATGCCAAGGGAGCAGGAAGTAGGGTGTGATTCACATCAGAGTCCTGGTTTTCTTGAGATGCTCAGGTAAGTAAATGTGAAAAAACTTCATCTTATATCACATGGAGCCTCAAGGTCTGATTCTCTCAACGTGAGCTGCTTTCGGTGTAAATCAGTCTTGAATTGACGAGTCAAACAGCAAATATGGATTTATATTGATATATGCTGAGAGGTAAAGCAAATCCTTTGTCAGACTTGTGTTCCAAAGTTACATGGTTGTTTCTACTCTCACTGTTCCTGTTTATTCCTGTACAGCTTTTTTTTTGAGTTGTCTATTGCCCTGGTGTACTCTGTTATTTTTCAGCACTGTCAAGAGCTTAATCCAATTAACCCAATCAAATGTTTTTTTAAAAATCTACAAGAAAAATATATAATTCCTGTGTAACCCTAAGCTACATCCCCTCAATAATTGTACAATACCAGTTGCATCTCTTGTCTCTCTTCCTCCCTGGAATCCAAAACTGGTTGTCTTTAATTTGATTCTGTGATATCTCACCCATGCTCTTGGTCCTAATTTTATTAATATTAGGTACAGAGTGTGAATAATACTTACCAGACTAGAGCTACTGGGATGGAATTGCCACTCAGTCCTTTTGAGTGCAAGTCCTGCTCCAGCAGATGTCACAGCTTAGTGTTGTTGGCGAGGGACATCTTTCAGGGAATTGAAGAAAATAACAACAAGGCCTATCTGTCAGGAAATGCAGGTGTACTTACTTCAAACCATTTCAGCTCTCCACCATTCTCTGGTCTGCTGCAATATCCTGCCATAAGAAAGGCAAAATGTCAGATGTTGTGCACCACTGTGTTTGTGAGGTTAGCCTGCCATTGTTATATAGCTGGAGGCAATCATTGGTGGGTGCACAGTGGGAACATCAGGAGGAGTGTGAGTTGGAGTGCTTGTAATTATGTCATGAGTTCTGACTAATGGGGAATTCTGCTGGCTAAGTATTAGGGACTTGATGATTTGATTGGTGCTTTGTCAGTGATGTAGTGGGAAAGAGATGGTCCAAAAAGATACATTCACTGACATTGAGCACCCACATGAGTTCATTAAGGTTCTTCTGACACTGCTCCTTGGTCCTCAACATTAAATGGCAACAACTGACATCTGCCAATGTCTCACTTGCCCTTTCTGAGGGTGGGTCTTGAAGGCATCCTTTACCCAGGACACAATGGCATGCCTCCTATTGACCACAGATGCAATCAATACCTCAAGCACCAGACATACCTTCTGCATCTGTCTTCACTTTTCCATGTTTTAAAGCATAACATTGTTGTTTAGTGCCATTTCCCCTTAAAGGGTCAAAAATTCTTTAATAACTTGTGGCTGACTGTAACATGTAGGGTTCACTCAATATCCCCCAGCCCTTGCATATTGTAGAGGCAGCCAATCACACAGCAGATATTGAGCCCTACACTACATCGTAATTGGGTGTCACCAACACCCTTATGTCCATCTATAATGAAACCAGTGGGACCATATGTCCACTGGTAACCCTAGCACTTGTAAGCTAATTTTTAGGCTAGTTCTGCAGGTATTGGCTAATTGTGTCTTTTCTCTGGGATTTCTCGGAGATAGTTCCCTCATTGTAAAACTGTACAATTCTCCAAAAGACTGCAACTCTTGGTCGCTGTCCACTGGTATGCCATTCAAATTTTATACAGGATCCTTCCAACACTGGACAATTTATAAGTCATTTAGGTGAATTGAAAAAGTAGGAGGGGATGTGGTGGAAGTAAATGTTGAAAAATAAATGAACTCCATGTCTATTGTTCATAACACTTTAAGCTAGATACTTCTTGTAACATAATTGTGGCTAACCCAATTTCAAAGAAACAATTTCTCCTCATTTATTGAACCTGAAACTCTTGCCATTTTATTCTGCACAGGGATGTTTTGCTGGAAGAAACTTGGCAACTTCTCAGGTCACAACTGAATACCTTCTTTGGGTGGATGAAGATCTTTTATTCACAAAACAGACAAAAGTGGAAAAGCTGGTGGAAGTATTAGCAAACACAAACTTGGGTGTGGTAAGAATGGAACTGGATAGAAAGTGGAACAATGTTTCACAAATACTTCAACCTGATGACATTTCATTTTTATGTTTCAAGAAATGAATTTTAATTTGCATATAAAATATTGTGATTGATGTTTTGTTCATATCTATACACACAAGTAAGTTTGACAGCAGGTAGCCTGTCTTTCAACGAGAAAAATAACTCCCACCTTGCAGTTAGAGAATTGGAGGACATTTAAGAAACCCATCTTTCCAAGCTCTTAACTCATAATGGTTAACAGAGGGAGGGAGAAAGGAAGGAAGAAAGTGAGGGAGAGATGCAGAGATGTTGGAAATAAGAAAAGGAGGGTGAAAGGATCAAAGAAATATCTGCCATTCAGAAAGTGTTAGAGTGTATTGCAAAGGGTATAACAGCAGAGCATTTACAAATACATAATATAACCAAACAGGATCAGCATGACTTCATGGAAGGGAAATCATCCCCGACAAATTCATTCCAATTCTTTGAGAAAGTAACAAGCAGCATTGATAATGGGGAACCAGTAAATGTAATATATTTAGATTTCCAAATGGCATCTGAGAAGGTAACACGCAGATGACATCATTAGGTAAGTGCCCATGGTGTTGGCAGTAGTGTATTAACATGGATAAAGGTTTTGCTGGTAGAGAGAAGACAGAGTTGGGATAAAGGGGGCACTTTCAGGATGGTAACCTATAACTAGTGGAGTGCTACAGGAATCAGTACTAGGGCCACAATAATTCAGAATATATTTTAAGAATATATATTAATAACTAGGATAATGGAAATGGATGTACTGTGACCAAATTTGCAGATGACACAAAAGTAGAGGTGAAGTCAACTAAAGAGCATAACACAAGAAGTTTATAGTGATTACAGACAGATGGAGCGGGTGGGGGCAACTTGTCAGATGGAATATAATGAGGGAAATGTGAGCTAAAGCACTTTGGAAGGAAGATTACAAGAGTTGAGTGTTATTTGGGAAAAGACTGCAGAAAGCTGCACCACAGAAGGATTTGGGAATCTTCATGCATGAGTCACAAATAGCTGACAATAAAATTCAATAAGTAATCGAGAGGGCAAATGGAATGTTGCCTTTTTAATTCAAAAGGAAGGGATTATAAAAATAGGGAGGTCTTAGTAAAAATATACAAGACACCAACCAGACCACACCTGGAATACCGTGAATGGATTTGGTCCCTTTATAGAAGGAAAGATGAAGTGTCATTGGGGGCAATCCAGAGAAAGTTCACTCGGTTGATTCCAGGCCTGGAGGGAAGGTCTTATGGAGCAAGGTTAAGTAGATTGTGCTGGCACACATCAGAGTTTAGGAGAATGAGAGATAATCTTATTAAAACATAGTATTCTTAGGAGGGTTAACAGGGTAAATGGAACGACATTTCTTCCTCTTGTGGGAGAGTCTGGGACCAGGAGGTGTAATTTCAGAGTAAAGGGTCATCCATTAAGTCCAATGATAAAAAGGATTTTTTTCAAAACGCAGTGAATCTATTAAATTCTTTGCCTCAGAGGGCTGTCAAGGCTGGACCATAAATTATATTCAAAACCGATGTACTAAATTTTAATCAGAAAAGGAATCAAGTGTTATGGCGATAAGGCAGGAAAATGGCATTGAGGATTATCAGATCAACCATGATCTCATCAAATGATAAGGCAGACCTGATGGGCTGAATGGTCCATTCTGCTCCTATGTCTTCTGGTGTAAAAGTCTGAGAAAGGACGGGAGAGAAGGGAAGGATATAGGAAAGTAAGAATGAAGGAATGGAGGAAGTAAGGATAAGAAAGAAGAGGCCAAGTCAGCAAGGAAGGGAGGCATGGTGGCTCACTGATTAGCACTGCTGCCTCACAGCGCCAGAGACCTGAGTTCAATTCCAGTTTCAGGCGATTGTCTATGTGGAGTGTGCAAATTCTCCCTATATCTGCATGGGTCTGCTCAGGGTGATCTGGTTTCCTCCTGCACAGTTTGGATGTGCAGGTTGAGTGGATTGGCCATGCTATATTACACATAGCATGGATGTTAAAGTGGATGAGCCATGGGAAATTCGAGGTAGGGGGTGATTCTGGTTGGGATGCTCTTAAGTGGGTTAGTGTGGACTCAATGAGTTGAATGGCCTACTTCCACACTGTAGGTATTCTACAACTCTCGTAAGGGAGGAAGGAAGGATATTTTACACATATTTGGTTCTTTGAATGTGATCACGTGATGCAAATATTGACGCCAGCTTCCTAAAGTAAGTATCAGGATGCCAAGTGGGGTCATGAGCTGAACATTTGGTGTCCTGGACCCTCATGAAGTAATGGATTGTCTCCCTCTTCCATGGTTTTCCAGTTCTCAGCAAGAGGATTGCTCAAAGACTCACAACAATTATATAGCCTTGAAGTGGGCTTACAGCAGGAAACACTGAGGAAGCACTGACAAGGAGTTCTTGTAATAATAGAATGAAAAATCATTGTGAAAAGAAACTATATTCCATTTCTCTAATTGGATGTAATATAATCTTTACAGGTTGGTGGCTCAGTAAACGGTAATCGTTTCCACTTTAGGCTGTGGTATGAATATGGAAATCCTGATGACGGAGAATGCTTGTTCTCAAAGGGTGGGGGCTTTCATCCCTTGGATGGGTTTCCAAACTGTGTGATAACCAGTGGGGTAGTCAATTTCTTTCTGGCCAGGACATCAAAGATATTGAGTGTTGGATTTGACCCTCGATTGGCCAGGGTAGCTCATCCAGGTAAGTGAGCCATTAAGTTGTGCTGTTCCTCTGTCTCTGACACCAGCAGGGTGGATGATCATTAAGTTTTATTCTGATTTGTTTGTTTTCATGTTTCAGTAACAACCTTAGGCAGTCAAAATGTACCATGCACATGGTCAGGCATTTGTGACAAATTGGGGTGGGATCCATGGAGAATGGGCACAAAGCATCCTTCCACCAGCTGCCCTGTCCATTCTCAGCACCGTCACAGGCTGTGTCTAGAATGGAAGTGAACCAATTAAATCTCCTCTCCTGAACTGACTGAAAATTTCCAGTCAGCACATTGACCCGACAGTGGCCAAAACAGGGCCAGAGAAAGGGAGCATCCAGATAGTGACAGGCCAAGGTCTAACCTTCCAGATCGCTTTAATCCCAAGCCTCCTCCACACACCATCACTGCCAATGATGAAGAATGACCAGAGTTACAGCTGCATTCCACCCTCAAAAGGTTTCTCCTTGACAAAGGTGTGATTTAGAATCATAGAGATGTATAGCACGAAAACAGACCCTTCAGACCCAACCTGAACAAATGAACTAGATTTCCTAAATTCATCTAGTCCCATTTGCCAGTATTTGACCCATATCCCTCTCAACTCACCCATATGCCTTTTAAATGCTGTAATTGTACCAGCCTCCCCTCCCTCCTCTGGCAGCTTATTCCATGTATGCACCACCCTCTGCATGAAGAAGTTGCCCCTCTGGTCCTTTTTGAATCTTTCCCCTCTCACCTTAAACCTATGCCCTCTGGTTTTAGAAATGTGTTGCTGGAAAAGCGCAGCAGGTCAGGCAGCATCAAAGGAGCAGGAGAATCCACGTTTCAGGCATAAGCCCTTCTTTCTGGGTTTATGCCCGAAACGCGATTCTCCTGCTCCTTTGATGCTGCCTGACCTGCTGCGCTTTTCCAGCAACACATTTTTCAGCTCTGATCTCCAGCATCTGCAGTCCTCACTTTCTCCTCTGGTTTTAAATTCTCCTACCCTGGGAACATGACCTTGGTTATGTACCCTATACATGCCCTTCGTGATTTTCTAAACCTCTATGTAGTCACCACTTAGCCTCCGATGCTCCAGTGAAAATAGCCCCAAACTATTCAGCCTCTCACTATTGCTGAAACCCTCCAACCCTGGCAACAGCCTCGTAAATTTTTTCTTAACCTTTTCAAGTTTCACAATATCTTTCCTGTAGCAGGGAGACTAAAATTGAATGCAGTACTTCAAAAGTGGCCAATCCAATGTCCCATACAGCTGCAACATGACCTCCCAAACCCTATACTCAATACATTGACCAATATATGAAAGTATATCAAATATCCTCTTCAATAGGAGAAAGTGAGGACTGCAGATGCTGGAGATCAGAGCCGAAAATGTGTTGCTGGAAAAGCGCAGCGGGTCAGGCAGCATCTAAGGAACAGGAGAATCAACGTTTCGGGCATGAGCCCTTCTTCAGGAATGAGGAAAGTTTGAGAACGTGGCTGAAGAGCTTCTGTGCAGAGGAGATGACCTGGGGTGTGCAGTGAGATAGGGACTCACTGAAATCCTTGTAGAGGGAGGAAGAGAGCTTCTTCAAGGAAGGCATCCTTGCAAGAGGATTCGCAGTAGGTTAAAATCTTTGAGGAGAAAGTGAGGACTA
Organism: Chiloscyllium punctatum; assembly: GCF_047496795.1. Taxonomy (NCBI): domain Eukaryota; kingdom Metazoa; phylum Chordata; class Chondrichthyes; order Orectolobiformes; family Hemiscylliidae; genus Chiloscyllium; species Chiloscyllium punctatum. Next base: position 23,211,542 of record NC_092780.1, on the reverse strand, counting down.
CAGATGCTGGAGATCCGAGCTGAAAATGTGTTGCTGGAAAAACGCAGCAGGTCAGGCAGCATCTAAGGAGCAGGAGAATCGACATTTCGGGCATGAGCCCTTCTTCAGGAATGAGGAAAGGGATGACTTTCCTCATTCCTGAAGAAGGGCTCATGCCCGAAACGTCGATTCTCCTGCTCCTTAGATGCTGCCTGACCTCCTGCGCTTTTCCAGCAACACATTTTCAGCTATCCTGTTCAATACTCTATCCAGCTGAGACTCCAGTTTCAAGGAACTATGAACCTGCACTTCAAGGTCTTTTGTTTGGCAACACTCCCAGGACCTTAACATTAAGTGCATAAGCTCTGCATTAGTTTGCCCTATCAAAATGCAGCACCCCACATTTACCTAAATTAAATTCCATCTGTCACTCCTTGACCCATCAGCCCATCTGAACCAGGTCCTGATGTACTCTAAGGTAACTCTCTTTGCTGTCCGCTACACTGCAGATTTTGGTGTCATCTGCAAACTAATTAACCATAAATACGGAGGCATGGAATTGAGGATGATTTAGCAGCTTGAACAAGAATTTGGCCAGCTGAAAGAAGACAGAGAATCGGTTTTGGGTCCACTGCTGTTTGTCATTGTTTTAAATGACCAGGATTAGGGCATAGAAGGATGGGTTAATAAATTTGCAGATGTCATTAAGGTCAGTAGATTTGTGGATAGTGACTAAGGATGTTGTAGGTCACAGAGAGACATAGATAAGCTGCAGAGCTAGACTGAGAGATGGCAAATGGAGTTTAATATAGAAAAGTGTGAGGTGATTCACTTTGGAAGGAGTAACAGGAATGCAGAGTACTGGGTGAATGGTAAGATTCGTGCTAGTGTAGATGGGCAGAGAGATCTCAGGGTCCAGGTCCTTGAAAGTTGCTGCACAGCTTGATAGTGTTGTTAAGAAGGCATACGGTGTGTTAGCTTTTATTGGGAGAGGGATTGCGTTTCAGAACCCTGAGGTCATACTGCAGCTGTATAAAATTCTGGTGCATCTGCACTTTGAGTGTTGCATATAGTTCTGGTCATCGCGTTATAGGAAGGATGTGGAAGCTTTGGAAAGGGTTCAGAGGAGATTTACTAGAATGCTACCTGGCATGGAGAGAAGATCTTGTGAGGAAAGGCTGACAGACTTGAGGTTGTTTTCATTAGAGAGAAGAAGGCTGAGAGGTGACTTAATTGAGACATATAAGATAATCAGAGGGTTAGATTGGGTGGACAGGGAGAGCATTTTTCCTCAGATGGCAATGGCTAGCACGAGGGGACATAGCTTTAAATTGAGGGGTGAATGCACTGCCTGCAACAGTCATAGACTCACCCACTTTAAGGGCATTTAAATAATCATTGAATAGGCATATGGACAAGAATGTAATAGTGTAGGTTAGACGGGCTTTGGATTGGTTTGACAGGGTGGCACAACATCAGGGGCTGAAGGGCCTGTACTGCGATTAATGTTCTATGTTCTATACTTCCTGTATTTACATCCAAATCATTTACATCAATGACAAAAAGCAGTTGATTTGATCTGATTTATTATTGTCACAGTATAGAGACACAATGAAAGGTATTGTGCATATTAGCCAGACAAAACATAACTTACATAAGTACATCAGCATTATATAACAGAATGCAGAACATAGTGTGTAACAGCTGCAGAGAAGGTACAGAGAATGGTTAACCCGACCATATGAGAGGTCAGTTTGTAAGTCTGATAATTGCCGGGAAGAAGCTGCTCATGAATCTGTTGGTACCGTTTTCAATTTTTTTTTCTGTTCTACCCTTGGAAGAGGGTGGGAGAGAGTATAACTGGAGGGGGAAGAGTCTTTGATTGTGTTGGTGGCTTTCCTGAAGCAGTGGGAAGTGTAGATAGAGCAAATGGAGGGAAAGTAGGTCTGCATGATGGTTTGGGCTGCATTCACTAATTTCTGTAATTTCTTGTCATCTTGGGCAAAGCAGTGCCATACTAAGCTGTGATGTATACAGATGGGATTATTTCAATGGTACACCCTCTACAAACTGGTAAGGGGTTATTGTGGACATGCTGAATTTCCTTAGCCTTCTGAGGAAGTAGGGTGTTGGTGTGCTGTCGTTACTGTAACATTGATCTGGATGGGCCAGGACTGATTGCTGGTGATATTTACTCCCAGGAACTTGAAGCTGTCAACCACCTCCACCTCAGCACCATGAGTACAGATAGGGGACTGTCCTCCACACTGTTTCCTGAAGTCGATGGCCATCTCCTTCATTTTGCTGACATTGAGAGAGTGATTGTTGTCTTTACACCATGTCACTAAGCTGTCTATCTTTTTTCCTGTACTCAAACTTGAAAATGAAGTTAAAGCTGAATTTGGCCGAACAGTCATGAGTGTATAATGAGTATAATATAGGACTGAGTATGCAGCTTTGCACCAATGTTGAGGGTTATCGTGGAGGAGGTCTTATCACCTATCCTCATTGATTGCTGTCTGTGGGTCGGGAAGTCGAGGATCCAGTTGGAGAGGTGGGAGCAGAGTCTGAGGTTTTGGAGTTTGGAGATGAGTTTGGTTGAAATTATGATACTGAAGGTGATTCATCAGCTGTGGAAGTTTTTACTTCCTTACAGTTTACATCAATATTCTTTCACTGCACAACTCCCACATATTGGCCCTTCAATAATACCATTATTATGACAGAGAGTTCACCCTGAACAAAGAACAACGAAAATTACAGCACAAGAACGGGCCCTTCGGCCTCCAAGCCTGCGCCAATCCAGATCCAATATCTAAACCTGTCACCTATTTTGCAAGGATCTGTTCCCTGTCCATTCATGTATCTGTCTTGATACATCTTAAATAATGCTGTCTTGCCTGCCTTTACCACCTCCTCTGGCAATGTGTTCCAGGCACCCACCACCCTTGAGTAAAGAACCTTCCACACATGTCTCCCTTAAATTTATTCCCTCTCACTTTGAACACGTGACTCCTAGTAATTGAGACCCAACTCTGGGAAAAAGCTTCTTGCTATCCACCCTGTCTATACCTCTCATGATTTTTTAGACCTCAATCAGGTGTCCCCTCAACCTTCATCTTTCTAATGAAAACAATCCTAATCTAGTCAACCACTCTTCATAGCTAGCACCCTCCATACCAGGCAACATCCTAATGAACCTCCTCTGCATCCTCTACAGAGCATCCACATCCTTTTGGTAATGTGGAGACCAGAACTGTATGCAGTATTCTAAATGTGGCCAAACCAAAGTCTTATACAACTGTAGCATGACCTGCCAACTCTTGCACCTAATACCCCGTCCAATGAAGGAAAGCATGCTGTATGCCTTCTTGGCCACTCTATCGACCTGCCTTGTAACCTCCAGGGAACAATGGTCCTGCACACCCAACTCTCTCTCTCTACATAAATTTTCCCCATGACCTTTCCATTTACTGTGTGGTTCACCCTTGAATTGGTTCTTCAAAAATGCATCACCTTGCATTTGCCCAGATTGAACTCCATCTGCTATTTCTCTGCCCCACTCACCAATCTATCTCTAGTCTGTTGTATTTGCTGACAGTCCCATTCACGATCTGCTACTCCACCAACATTAGTGTTATCTGCAAAAATGCTAATCAGACCACCTATACCTTCCTCCAGATCAGTTATGTATACCTGTGGTCCCAACACGGATCCCTGTGGAACACCATTGTCACAGTTTTCCATTTTGAGAAACTCCCTTCCACCACTACTCTCTGTCTCCTGTTGCCCAGCCAATTCTTTACCCATCCAGCTAGTCCATCCACTGGACCCCATGCGACTTCACTTTCTCCATCAGCCTCCTATGGGGAACTTCATCAAATGCCTTACTACGGTCCATGTATATGACATCTACAGACCTTCCCTCATCGATCAACTTTGTCACTTCCTCAAAGAATTTGATTAAGTTGGTAAGACATAGCTTTCCCTGCTCAAAACCATGTTGTCTATCACTGATAAACCCATTTTCTTCCAAATGGGAATAGATCCTACCCCTCAGTACCTGCTCCAGCAGCTTCCCTACCACTGACGCCAGGCTCACCGGTCTATAATTACCTGGATTATCCCTACTACCCTGCTACACGAGCTTTCAGAGCACTGCTCATTCATCAGGTAGCTGTGGAACAGGATTATAAGACACATAAGAATTTATAGCAAAAGATTTCAGTGTCATGCAACTGAAATGGCGTATTGAACAAAACTAGATTGCTGTTAAGTCTTTCAGCTTTTTGAATGGGTTGGAGGTTTTGGTTCATTAATATGTAAATCCCAGAATTTATTTTAAGTTGCATTCTTGACATAACTGAAGGTTTTATAAAAAAAAGGTGACATCTCAGTTCAGAAAATGCATTAAAGGTGTGAGGTTAGAGTTCTGTCTGCATCCCAGTCTTGAGTAAGACTGGTTCTATTTCCAAAGTAAGAAATTAGAAAACGTTACAGGGAGTGATTGCCTGCAGGGACTGCCTGCAGATTGTGTGTTTTTTGAGCAAAATAGAACGTATCTGCAAATATAATTCAGCAAATGCATTCTCCGTCTTTGAGGATGCCAGAGCTCGGGATTTGCAACAACGCAAACAACGCAGAGTAATCAAGCAGAGGCTGACAGCCAAGATTGGAACCTATGAGGATGGCCTCAACTGGGACCTTGGGTTCATGTCACACTACAGATGACCCCACTTCACTCTGCATACACACACACACACACACATTCAAGCAGACCCTCTCGCATGCACACGCTCTCTCTGTAATACAAACACACACAGATATACCCCACACACTCACACCCACGTACACATCCTCTTACAGGCTTATATTCCATCACATTCACATACACACTTTACCAAGCATGCACACATGCAAACACGCACTCTCTCACATGCATGTACACTCATACGCACACACTCACATGCACACTGTCTCTCTCTCTTTCATGCACAGAGACACACATATAAGTCTATGGGGTGTATTTGCATTTGCTGTATTATATTTGCACATACATTCTATTTTGCACAAGAATCACACAATCTCCAGGCAGTCCCTGCAGGCAGCCAATCCATGTAATATTTTATAAATTTGTACTTTGGAAATAGAACCAGTCTCACTCAACATTGGGATACAGACAGTCTCTAACCTCACACCTTTAGTGCATTTTCTGAGCTGATGTCACCTTTTTTTATAAAACATCAAGTTATCTCAAGAATGTGAATTAAAAGCTCTGCGATTTATGTATTAATGAACCGAAATCTGCAACCCATTCTAAAAAAATGAAAGATTTAACAGCAAGTTAGGTTTGTTCAATATAGTATTTCAGTGGCATGACACTAATCTTTTGCGATAAATTCTGTGTGTTATGATCTTTTTCCACAGCTACCTGATAAATGAGCAGTGCTCCAAAAGCTAGTGCTTTCAAATAAACCTGTTGGACGATAACCTGGTGTTATGTGATTTTTAACTTTTTCCACCCCAGTACAACACCAACACCAACATCATGGCTATTATTTTCAGATGTTGCTTGACTTGCTGAGTTTCTCCAGCACTTTATGTTACAAAGATTAATTCAGGTTATTATTGAATTGCATTGCAAGGGTAGGTCCCACAACTGAACTCAACACCATCAGAAGATCCATTTTTTGAGACAGACAATTCAATCTGCCAAAATATTAAGCAATTGATTTATCTGTCATTGCATGATTGTGCTAATATTGAATATTTAGAGAGAAAGGAGGAGAAAGTGAGGACTGCAGATGCTGGAGATCAGAGCTGAAAATGTGTTGCTAGAAAAACGCAGCAGGTCAGGCAGCATCCAAGGAGCAGGAGAATCGACGTTTCGAGCATGAGCCCTTCTTCAGGAATCACGCAACCACACAATATTTAGAGAGAAAGCCAAGGTAAAGAAATCATAAACTTTGTCAAGAAACATCTTATTGTGGCTTCACTCTGCCATTGGTTCGATAAGTTCCACAACAGACAGCAAGATCATGTGACTTCATATCACTTCCAAAAATGATGTACACTGTTTCAATAGCATTCTGCATACTTCAGCTTCATGTATTACACTACAAGAACCACAGCAGAGATGTGGAAATTATAATTTTAAGTGTGAATTTCTATGATCTGGAATTGCATGCCTGAATATGTAATGAAAGCAGATTCAATAATAACTTTCAAAAAGAGGTGAATGTAGAAATGATCAGAGAAGTAGAAAGGAATGTTGTAGTAAAGGGGCCAAAACCCCTCAGTTAGAAAGAATTCAGGAATAATTGAGGGCCTATAATGCTCCTGGGTCCATATTATTGAGAGATAAGACCATGGGAGCTATGACAGGAGCAAATATTTAAGTTTATAAAGTGAGGTTTGGACTGAGAAAAGCTGGATATTGATGCTAAACCTGTAAAAAGCATTAGGTCAGCCCACCCCAGCTTAGTACCTTTGAAAGGATTTGAATGTATTGGAGAGAATAAAAATAAAGAAGTTTTCTTTATTCCCTTGTGGGATAGCAAGACCAGCATTTATTGGCTGTCCCTTGTTGCCCTTGAGAAGGTGGTGGTCCGCTGTATTTTGACAAGATTGGGAATTTGCAAAGCAACATGTCAGGCAGTCTGGATGGGATACATCTTGGCTTATTGTCCAAAGTAAGGGTAAAAATTCCAAATGACTTGGGCAACATCTTCCAATCCTCCTTCAAGATATGGGTGATTCCAGAGGTCTCGCTGATTGCAGATGTCATAGCCCTGTTTGCAAAAGGGGAAAGAATGTCAACCTTCACCCTCATGATCCTGGTTGGAGCATGTTTAAAGACAATAATCTAGTGCAAGACTATTCACATTTGGAAACGTATGGGCTCGTAAATGGAAGTCAGCACCGTACAGTGCACGGGTTGGGTTACGAGTATACAGAGCTTACTGAAGAGCAGGAGGGCACTTCATTTCCACCTGGACTCATCCATGATCACAGTCAAACCCCTGCCCTGAACTCCTCCAGTCACCTCTTCTCAGTGAGTGCTCAGAGTGTTCTCGCTGACCCTACCAGGAATTTCCCACTTCCAATAAAGGAGAGTTGGTGGATCCCATCAAGTGTTAAAGAGGATTTTGCAAACCTTTCTGTAAATGAGTGCCTGCCGTACAGATACGTCTGGTCTCCACAATTCTGCCTCTTGAGGCTCACATGCACCACTGGTACATTCTCAGTCCCCCACCTCCAGCATCACATTTTAAAATTGGGAACAAAATCTCAGAATACAGAAGGTCTTGTGGATCACAGCCAAAGTCAACGAAGTTGGTTTGACATTTTTTTTGAGGATTGGAGTTTATTAAACTTTCCCAGGGAACATTTAATGGATGGAGAAGATCTTGTCATGGTGTGAATATTTCTGTGTTGTGTTTTGTGTTTGATACATTAAATAGCATTTATCATTCTGTGCTATTCTATCATTATGTTTGATTTTTCCACACCAATGTTTTCACAACTAAAATCTTTCCTAGAGTTTTTCATTGACGGACTCGGCAGACTGCTCGTGGGATCGTGTAATGATGTCATCATTGGCCATCAGGCGTGCCAAAGTACAAACAATGCCACACTGAACGCAATTGAACAAAAGTGTGCAAAGTTTTGACAGCCCACTACGCATGAAACAAATTACAAACTTTCACTACATTATTTCAAAAACCACTTAAAATGTTACACCAGATTTAACCTCAGGTTTCTAATCAGCACTGACAACATCAAACTCTATCCTATCACTATCTCTTTTGGCCTCTCCACTCCCTCGGTGTTGTCGAGCTGTTTCTGTGACACTGTTTCTGGATGCAGTGAATTTTCCTGCAATTCAACATTTCTTCTTATTTGTTCTTGGAACGTGAGCATCAATAGAAAGGCATTAGCTTTTGACCATCACTAATTGTTCTTAAGAAGGTAGTGGTGAGGCACCTTCATGTGCTGCTGCAGTCTATTTGGTAAACATTGGAACCCAGCATGTGGAAGACGGAAGCTATTTTCTTTTTCTCCCAGGTAGATAGGATAGTGAAGAAGGTGTTTGGTACGCTTTCCTTTATTGGTCAGAGGATTGGGTCAGGAGTTGAGAGGTCATGTTGTGACTGTTGGTTAGATCATTTTTGGAATATTGTGTGTAATTCTGGTCTCCCTCCAACTGGAAGGATGTTGTGAAACTTGAAAGGGATCAGAAAAGACTTACCAGGGTGTTGCCAGGGTTGGAGGATTTGAGCTATAGGGAAAGACGAAATAGATTGGGGCTGATTACTCTGAAATGTTGGAAGCTGAGGGGTGACCTTATAGAGGTTTATAACATAATGAGGGACATGGATTGGGTAAATACACCAGATATTTTCCCTTGGGAAGGGGGAATCCAGAGCTAGAGGGCATAGGTTTAGGGTGAGTGAGGAAAGATTTACAAGGGACCTAAGGGACAATTTATTCATGCAAAGGGTAGTGTAAGTATGGAACAGAGGAAGTGGTGGAGACTGATACAATGAGAGTTTTTTAAAGGAATCTGGATGAGTATATGAACAGGAAGGTTTAGAGGGATATGGGCCAAGTTTCAACAAATGGGACCGAAGGGTGTGTTTCCGTGCAGTACATCTATATGTCTCTGCGACGAATGTCATCTCTCAACTGTAAATTCTTCCATCACCATGTCATCCAAACTGCTCAGAACCTTTGTGTCCTATTTGACCAGCAACTGAGCTTCCAGGAACATATCCAGTTCCTGCAACAGTAGTGGACTCGCTGATATTAAGGGCATTTAAATGGGCATTGGACATACATATGATAATAATGGAACAGTGTAGGTTAGATGGGCATCAGATTAATTTCACAGGCTGGGGCAGGGCCGAAGGGCCTGTACTGTGCTGTAACGTTCTATGTTCTACATCCTATCAATGACCACAACAACTTAGTTTCTTCTTAGTCCCTTCTTCAGCTGCTGAACACTTTTGCTAACACCGGCTTTGATTGTTCAAATACTCTTTAAATCTCTTTGAATCACTCCTTAAAATCTGAGAAGTTACCTTCCATTATTTACACGAAGTGATATTTTGTTTGTTGAAGTTCTGATGAGTGCCCTGGAGCATTTCATTATGAAAGGAGCTACATAAATGGTTGTATTTGATTGTAATTCTTTGAAGCACTTTGGGCCATCTCACTATCCTGAAGATGCAAGTTTTTTTTTAATGATTAATTGTCTTTGCAATTCATGGCACAAGATGTACATTACATTTGGATAAAGCATAATGAATACTGCAGCTCAGTTTAAAGTAACCATAATATTTGTATAATAGGTAAAGGTCTTTGGTAGATTATGTTTTGAGTCAGCTACTTAGAAAACTCGGATATTATATATCTGTTTAGGAATGACTACTACTTGTTGGCTTTTGCAGGTCTAGACTAATTGGTATTTTATTTTGCCTATATTCCTGTTTCATCTTTTTCTTAGTCAACACACTGCTAAAAATTCACTTTTTTCCAGTATCATCCATTTTATTTTCCATTTATTAAACGCTGTCCATTTTACTTTCACATTTAAAGTTTGTTCCCTAGAACTGAGACACATGTTGCTTGTGATTAATCAAATATTCCTCATGGCATTTCTCAGCAAGTGGGAAGTGTGACAATGCTTTCACTTGAAAGTGGTTATTTTGCCCTAGGTTTCTTTTGAAGAGGGGTTGTAAAGGCAGTGGTGGTGAAGTAGCTACGGAAGCTAGTCTAAATCAATCATTTAGTAGGGCTTTAGGCTTTTTTAAAAAAAAAAGTTTAATAATGATAGGGGAGTGACCAGTTCCCCAGATCAAGCTTTCTAGTTTTTTCTTAGCTGTGGCAGTGAGAAGCTGTTTTGGTCCCAGAAAAGTTGGTTTCAAAAAATCTTCAGTAAATGATTCCTAACTGTGTCTTTCCCTGAAATCCCTCTTGCTGTTGTTCCCTCCTGTATTGGGAAACTGCATGTAAGAATCTGTGTCTGAATATACCATTTTGCCAAGGGTTGTGTTTATATAATGTTACAATATTGGAGCAGTTAATTAGTAATTGGTACTGAATCTATTAGTCGCTTAAGTTTTCCACTAGTAAGTTTTTCTAAATTCCTCTTTCTTTTGTTTGCATGTTAACAAGAGTGTTTAAATAAATTGCATTTGCTTAATGTCAAGTAGTTGAACCAGTTACATCACATCTGGAACAAGCACTTCACATCTACTTTTAAAATAAAAAAAAGTCAGGGTCTCCACTACTGTCTTAAACTGTTGTGAGGGGTCTGGTTTGGTCCCTAACAGAAGTCAGATATCTCACTGATTTATGTCTTCTTTGGTTACATTTGCATCTATGTAATTTGTGAAATTCCCTCAAATATAAGAGCTGCAAGAACAATTATCTGTCAGCCACATCGCAATGCGGTCAGTTGCCACAGTGAAACAAACCTCAGAATTCCTTGTATCTCCTGTGGAGGGATCATGTTCCATTAAACTGTGGAAATATTGGCATGAGTATTCCAATAGGAACAATAGTGATATAATCATCATTTGGCATTAATAGCTAATAATGATAGGACTTGGAATGTCATGTTGTAGCTGTACAGGATGTTGGTTCAGTCACTTTTCAAATACAGCATTCAATTCTGGTCTCCTTGCTATAGGAAGGATGCTGTTCAAAGGGTTCAAAAAAGATTTACAAGGATGTTGCCAGAGTTGGAGGGTCTGAGCGATAGTGAGAGGTTGAATAGGCTGGGGCTGTTTTCCCTAGAGTGTCAGAAGCTGAGTGGTGACCTTATAGAAGTTATACAATCATGAAGGGCATGGCTAGGATGAATAGTCAAGGTTTTTTCCACAGGGTATAGGAGCCCAAAACTCGAGGTCATAACATAAGAGGGGGAAGATTTAAAAGGGACCTAAGGGGCAATATTTTCATGCAGAGGATGGTGCATGTATGAAATGAGCTGCCAGTGGAAGTTGTGGAAGCTGTACAATTACAACACTTGAAAGGCATCTGGATGGGTATACGAATAGGAAGGGTTTAGAGGGCTAAATGCTGGCAGATAGAAGTAGATTAAATTTGGAGAAATAGTTGGCATGGATGAGTTGAATCAAAGGGTCGGTTTATGTGCTGTACATCTCTATGACTCTGTGTTTAGACAGGTAGAATTTATTCTACACTGGTGCCTATCTTTGCCAGCCACCTTGGCATTTATAGCACATATTCTGTAAACTGAACAAAAGATTGAACCCAAAACCAAACTAAAAGCTCCCAGCCTTATCTTTACTAGATACATAGAATACAATCAGAGCATTGCTTCATGAAATTTTCCTATAGATTCACTTCATTGTTATCAACGACAATGTCACAGCAAGATGAAATTGTGTTTCTATAGAGCGGTTAATGTAGTAAACAACTTTAAGGTGCTTCATGAGGTCATTATAAAGCAAAGGAGATATTCCAGCTGAAGACCAAAAAATTGGACAAAGAAGTAATTTTCAAGTCATGGCATAAAGGACAGAAGAAAATTAGTAGAAAGGTTTAAGAAGGGAATTGCAATGAAGGAAAGTCAACCAGTGTTGGAGCTGTTTGTGCGTTTTAAATCTCTAATTTATGCAGAGATGACACAAGTTTCTACAGATGTAACAGGTCCTATTTAGTCTTTTAAAATTTCTACTTTCATGATTCACATTCTAGCTTCTAGATGTTTCTACAGCTTTGCTCCCTTTTCCCAGTGTCCCAGTTTGCAGGGCACAGGGTGTATCAAAAGTAATAAACTTGCAATTAAACATTGAATAATTGAACACCACAGGAGTAATTAAGGTCAAGAATGCTGAAGTGGCCAGTATTAGATTAATGTGGATATTTGGGACTGGTAGTAGCTGTACCATTAGATAAGGTGGGGCAATGGACAGATGTTAAAATAAGAATGGGAATATTAAAATTGAAATCTTGCGTAACCTATACCAAAGTACATCAATGTGTACAGGGTGTTGAGTGATGCATCTCAAAGTGAGGACAGGAACATCAATGTTTAGAACACACACCCAGTTTGGGGTGAGAATATGAGAGGTTGCCCAAGGCATGTTTGAATATGTAAGTAGCAAAGATGTGAATGAGGATTTCACAAGTTGATGAGCTGAGGCAATGGTGAAGGCAGGCAAAATCATTGAGAGAGGAAAAATCAGTCTTAATAATAGAATGGATGTATAGTGAAGTCCATTTCATGGTCAATTATTTCAAAAAACATCACCAAAGTTGTGAAAAGTGTGGATTGGCTCACACAATTGATGAGAAGAAGGATCAGGTCAGTAGCTAGAAACTTATGTTTTTTGATGAGGGATAAAAGGAAGGTTTTGATGGAAATGTCTGCTGAATCAATACAAGAAAACCAGTAGCTTACACCCAGGAAAGGCATTGGCAGAGGGTACCGCTGAAGTACAGCTGGGTGTTATCAGCATACAGCTGGAAAGCAATGCTATATTGGATGGTGTCTCTGAAAAGTAGTATGTAAATGTGAAATGTCAATGAGCCAGGATAAATCCTAGGGTCAGACTAGAGGTAATTGTTTGTGAATGGGAAGTGAAACCAATGCAGATCATCCTGCAACTGTGGTTGATGGATGAGAATGTAGACAGCCAAGTGCAGTCATATCCAACTAGACAATATTGGAGAAGCTCCTGGAGCTTGGATTTCCTTTGGTTAGTACAATAGCTAAAACTAATATTTAATCAACACTTTTCTAAGGGGTAACAATTGTTCAGACAATTGCCTGTCACAGAAAAAGAGCAGCATATCTTTCTCTTACATTCCCACCTCTGCATCTTTTTCACTAACAAACTGTTTAACATTTCTGCTATGCTTTCTCATTCCACAATTTGAATTCTTTATCCCAGATCATTCCAACAATCTATTACTAACAATTTTACCTTTCATATGCTTTTATGTCATATATATTTATTTTCTCCCTCTTCCTTTCTTGTCCTGCTGTTGTGAACAACAAGAATTTGTGATCCACACTGGAACTAATGGCTGTGAATGTAGATTTTATGGGAGTAGAAAAAAAATAAAAAATAAGAACTCATAGCAGTCAATTTCACGTTATGTGCAAGTGAGCATAGGAATAAGAGGATTGAGCAAATGAACAAATGGCTGACAGTTCAACATATATGGGAGTTCTTGATGTGCCTCCTAATGTGGCAATGCTGATGTTACCCCTTATCATATCAGAAACTAAGTGCCCATATTGCAATATTGAAGAATCCTAAGAAAACATTACAGCTAATTATTATATGCAATTATTACGTTCTTCAAGCATGTAAGTATCAGCCAACATTAACTATCACATTACAACAGAAAGGAATTAAACAGTATGTTTTCAGTAGCATTGCATGCTTCAAGTGCTGCAAGCAAAGATGAAATATGAGACCTGAATACCCTCAGGCCACATGCTATATTGATGATAACATGAGCATGTCTGTTCAAGGTATACTGACATACTGACTGCGAGACATTACAAGCAATACTAAAGTAGATAAGATCTGTACAAGATGGATGAATTACACCTTAACAGCACAGAGACTAACGCCTGTGATTAATGGTGGGAGTGGTTCAAATTAGACTGTTAGGCAAATAGGAAATTCAGATTGGAGGGATCCAAACCTTGGACAGTCATGAGCAAAATTAGAAAACAAAGTCAAACAGGATCAGAATACATATTCATGCTAAAACAAAACAAAGTTAAGGACGCTATATTGGAATGCATGCAGTACTTATCAGAAAGTAAAAGATTTGAAGGCACAAATGAAGATAAATCAGTGTGATTTAATTGCCAACAGCAAATCATGGTTACAGGGTGATGAAGACTGGGTCATGAAAATTCAAGGATATTTATCATTTGAAAATATAGACTTAAAGGAAAAGGAGGATGAGCAGCACACTTAATATGGGATGAGACCAGTGAGAAAGAATAGTATTTCAAAGCATTTCAGTGTAGAATCAGTTTGGGTGGATTATTTGGGAGAACTATTGATAAGATTCCAGATAATAATGATAACGTTGGGGATGATGCAGAAGATTAGATATATGTATAGTGTAGCTGATACATTAATAATAGGCAACTTCCATTTACATAAAAACTGGACAAATCTAACCAGCACTAACATTATGGAGACTGAATTCCTGGAATATGTATGAAATGTGTTTGTGAAGCAGTGTGTTGAAGAACTAACTAGGGATTGGGCTATGTTAGACTTTCATAATGAAATGAGATTACACAATTACTCTGGGGTGGCATAGCAACTCAGTGGTTAGCACTACTACCTTACAGCACCAGGAGCTCGGGTTCAATTCCACCCTTGGATGACTAGCTGTGTGGAGTTTGCACATTCTTCCTGTGTTTGCGTGGGTTTGCTTTGGATGCTCTGGTTTCTTCCCACAGTCCAAATATGTGCAGATTAGGTGGACTGGCCATCCTAAATTGCCCAGAGTGTCCAGGGATGTGTGAGCTAGGTGGATTAGCCATGGGTTACAGGGATAGGGTAAGGGGGCATGGGTCGAGGTGGGATGCTCTTTGAAGGGTTGCTGTGGATTCGATGAGCCAAATGGCCTGTTTCTACACTGTGGGGAGTCCATGATCTATCAATAAAGAAGCCTTTGGTAAATATTTGACCAATATATGACCAAAGTTTTTATTAAGCTTGAATATAACCTAGTTCATCCTGAAACTAACGTCTCAAATCTGAGCAAAAGGAAATATTGGATAGTGTTGTAGAGCAGAGGGGCATAGGGGTTCAGGCACATTATTCTTTGAAGTTTGCCTTACATATGGACAGGGTTGTTAAAAAGATGTTTAGGACATTTGCCTTCCTTGCTCAGTCCTAGGTGTTGGGAAGTCAAGTTGAGGTTGGACAGGACATTGGTGAGGCATCTTCTGGAATACTGTGTCCAGTTCTGGTCACCCTGTTATAAGAAGGATATTATTAAGGTGGAGAGGGCTCAAAAGAGATTTACCAGGATGTTGCCGAGTATGGAAGAGTTAAGTGATAAAGAAAGGCTTGCTAGGTTGGGACTTTTTTCACTGGAATGTAGAAGGTTGAGAGGTGATCTTACAGAAGTTTATATAATCATGAGGTGTATAGATAAGGTCAATGGTAGCTGTCTTTTCCCTCAAATGAGGGATTTCAAGACCGGGAGGCACAGTTTTAAGGTGAGAGTGGAGAGATTTAAAAAAGATATGAGGGGCAAATGTTTTACACAGAGGGTGGTTTGCATGTGGAATGATCTTCCTGAGAAAGTGGTGGATGTGGGCACAGTTACAAAATTTAAAAGACATTAAGATAATACACGAATAGGCAAGGTTTACAAGGATATGAACAAGAGGAGGCAAGTGGGGCAAGTTTAGTTAGGACTATGTTCGGCATGGACTGATTGGCCCGAAGGGTCTGTTTCCGTGCTGTATGACACCATGACTCTATGAAAATATAGAGACCAACTTGGATTGGGAAAATACATTCAAAGATTTGATAGTGATAACCAAAGGCTAGTGTTTAAATAGTTATTATACAGTCCATAATAAGCAAGAATGTATCCCTCTAAGATGCAAAATCTCAGGAAATGTGAATCAATCATGGTTACAAAAAGTTAAAAGGAATAGCTTATAAAGTTGCCAGATCAAGTGATAAACCTGAGGACTGGGATCAATTTAAAATCCAGAAAAAGATGTCCAAGAGAATGATAAATAAAATAAAAGGCTAATATGAATGCAAACTAGGGTGAAGTGTAAAGTTGGCTGGTTAAAGTCTCTTTAGCTAAGGTAAGTGGGTGACATTATAGATGGAGATGGGCATATTTATAAACTAGAATTGGGAAGTGGTAGAGAAACTAAACATTACTTTGTATCTGTCACTGCTTGATTAGGGACAGCCAGCACGGATTTGTGAGGGGTAGGTCTTGCCTTAAAAGTTTTATTGAATTCTTTGAGGAGGTGACCAAGCATGTGGATGAGGGTAGGGCAGTGGATGTAGTGTACATGGATTTTAGTAAGGCATTTGATAAGGTTCCCCATGGTAGGCTTATGTGGAAAGTCAGGAGGCATGGGATAGTGGGAAATTTGGCCAGTTGGATAGAGAACTGGCTAACCGGTCAAAGTCAGAGAGTGGTGGTAGATGGTAAATATTCAGCCTGGAGCCCAGTTACAAGTGGAGTTCCGCAGGGATCAGTTCTGGGTTCTCTGCTGTTTGTAATTTTTATTAATGACTTGGAAGAGGGAGTCGAAGGGTGGGTCAGTAAATTTGGAGGCGATACGAAGATTGGTGGAGCTGTGGATAGTGAGGAGGGCTGTTGTCAGCTGCAAAGGGACTTAGATATGATGCAGAGCTGGGCTGAGGATTGGCAGATGGAGTTCAACCCTGTCAAGTGTGAGGTTGTCCATTTTGGAAGGACAAATAAGAATGCGGAATACAGGATTAATGGTAGTGTTCTTAGTAAGGTGGAGGAGCAGAGGGATCTTGGGGTCTATGTTCATAGCTCTTTGAAAGTTGTCACTCAGGTGGATAGAGCTTGTAAGAAGGTCTATGTGTATTATCATTCATTAGCAAAGGGCTTGAATTCAAGAGTCGTGAGGTGATGTTGCTGCTGTACAGGACCTTGGTAAGGCCACATTTGGAGTACTGTGTGCAGTTCTGGTCGCCTCACTTTAGGAAAAATATGGAAGCTTTGGAGTGGGTGCAGAGGAGAATTACCAGGATGTTGCCTGGAATGGAGAATAGGTTGTACGAGGATAGGTTGAAAGTGCTAGGCCTTTTCTCATTGGAACAGCCAAGGATGAGGGGTGACTTGATAGAGGTTTATAAGATGATCAGGGGAATAGATAGAGTAGACAGTCAGAGACTTTTTACCCGGGTACAACAGAGGGGAAGGGTACAAGGAGACATAAATTTAAGGTGAAGGGTGGAAGGTATAGGGGGGATGTCAGGGGTAGGTACTTTACCCAGAGTGTGGTGGGGGCATGGAGTGCGCTGCCTGTGGGAGTGGCAGAGTCAGAATCATTGGTGACCTTTAAGCGGCAATTGGATAGGTACATGGATAGGTGCTTAAGCTGGGACAAATGTTTGGCACAACATCGTGGGCCAAAGGGCCTGCTCTGTGCTGTATTGTTCTATGTTCTATGTTCTAACTGTCTTCACAGATGAAGGTACTGAAAATTTCCCAGAAAAACTCGGGAACGTATGACTTTGTGAAAATGAGAAACGAAAAGAAATTAAATGAATGAAAATGTAGTATCTGCAAAATCAGTTGGGATGAAGTTTAACAAATTGTCTGGGTCAGATGAATTATTTCCCAGATGACGAAGAAGATGACTATGGAGGTAAGTTGCGCAGTGGAGCTCATCTTTCAAATATCTATAGATTCTGAAACCTCTTGCGGTCTGTAAAGAAGGGTATGTAGTGTCCTTGTCTCCATTTAAGAAGGGAGGGAGAAAGAAAGTGGACAACTACTCATCTGTTAGTTTGATATCAGTGGTGTGTTAGAATCTGTTATAAAGTATGAGATAACTGTGAGTATTTTTAAATAACCAGTTCAAATCTGTTACAGTATAGCTCTGGAACAGGTAGGACTTAATCCCAGGTGCCTGGCTCAGAGGCAAGTACACAGTCACTGCACAACAAGACCTTTTTAATTTATTTTAATCAACTTGCTCAAATGTGTTATGACACACCTGGAACCGAGATGTCTTAGCTCAGAGATAGAGACATTATCACTGAGTCATAAGAGCACTTGAGCTAATTGGATTTAGAAAATAGTGGTAAGATTGGAGGCAGAATAACAATTAAATGTTTATGAAACTGAAATCATATTTGACAAATCTGATGCAGTTTTTAGAGGGTGCCACTTGTAGCATAGGTAAGGACAAATGTAGTGTTTCTAGATTTTGATAAGCCCCTCACATGAGGTTAATAAACACACTTGGAGCACATTGGATTGGAAGTGATACATTGTCTGATGAAAGATGTGTGATTTATTCGTATGATATCAATTCTTATGAGTTTGGATTTTAAAATAGTGACATATGAGAGCTAGTTTTATTTTTGTGAAGGGGATTAAAAATTAACTTGGGCAGTGTTTCCAGAGCCATGAATTCAAACTAAAATGCATATCTTGGCTTGTGAGTGGAAACTCGTTTATTTTCAACAGAGGCAGGGCTTTATTATCAGAGAAAGAAACCATTAAACTCTTCGCAGAAGGTAAGATGAACAGCTTTCTTCTTACTTAGTCTGAAAGAGACCTGAATGAAAGCAAATATGTGTAGTCCTTCCAAGAAAAGGAAGATTGTTCAGAGCTGTTAAAGAAATAAATTAGTTTGACAAAAGAGTGTAGAATTGTAAAACTTTTGGATGAGGAGGAGTTGGTTAGAAGTCTGCATTGGTTGTTCAAAGTTGAGTAAGTCTGAGATCATAGTTGTGTGAGTGGTCAAGGGGAAAGCTTTCCTAGTTCATTCAATTGGAACTGAGAAGAAGCAGTAAAGTCAACCTGACACATTGTACAGGAGCAAAAGTTTATAGATTTTGATGAATTGTTAAATGCTAGAGTTGATTTTGTTTTGCTGCATTTTTGAAAGTTTTCAAACAATGTTGTGTAGATAACTTACTTGTCTCATTTCTGTTTCTTTAGTGCAATACACTTTTGTTTTATTGTAAAAACCAAATGTGTAGCCTTGACTGTGTGGTATGTACACAAACTGCAGGTGTTCAGTATTCCTGTTGTATATCGAGCTTTCATTTCAACAAACTAACAGTTCAATGCACCAGCACCGTTCAAAGGGATAATCAACTGCTTTGATGTTTGTTGCTGATTCACTTCTGCAACCCTTGATTGAATTGTCCGAGTATTCAACGTGTTGAATGTAAGTTCAATGCTGAAACGTACAGGGATTGGTGTCCTGACTTAATTTCTTTTAAAACACATAATGAGACTGACTTCCTGGGACGTAGTAAGATTTTGCTTACACAGTGAAGATTTTAAAACCGAATGTAATAATCATGATCTCCATTTGGAAGCATTGGAAAGGGTGCACAGGAGATTTACCAGGATGTTGCCTGGTATGGAGAGATAGTCTGAGGGACTTCAGGCTGTTTTCATTAGAAAGAAGGTTGAAAGGTGAATTAATAGAGACATTTAAGATGATCAGAAGATTAGATAGCGTGGACAGTAGGAGCCTTTTTCCTTGGATGATGATTGCTGGAATGAGGGGTCAGAAGTAGTTTCTTTATTCAGAGAGTAGTAGGGACAGGGAACGCCCTGCCTACAATAATCGTAGACTCACTAACTTCAAGGACATTTAAATGCTCATTGGATAAACATATAGATGGTAATAGAAACGTGTAGTTTAGATGGGCTTCAGATTGGTTCCACAGGTTGGTGCAACATCGAGGGCCGAAGGGCCTACACTGCACTATAATTTTCTATGTTCTACATTCTATGTTGGTGGTTTCTGGAAATTGGTCTTGGCTGAGCAGAAGTGATCAGACCTTGACAAAAGTTGGGAAGTTCTACAAAAGTCTTGGCTGAAGCTAGCTGCCTAAATTTGCTCCTGAAGAAAGGGAATATTATAGAACTGTTAATAAAAAGGTGATCTTAATATAATGAGTTTGACTTGAAAGTTCTAGACCAGATGTGCTTGGTTAAAATCCTGAATACGTTATTTGAAACTGAGAACATCAAAGCTCAATTATATGAAAATTCAAAGGAAGAGGTTATCAGAATTGAAGTTACAGTTCAAATTAACCCACTGGACGTGACAGAGAAGGAACTCACTCTCCTCGACATAGTGTAAAGGAATGATGTTAGGATGAATGGGATTGTAATTTACCATATATATCAAAAATGTTTAAACTTGCATTATCTGTTAATAGTTTGGCTTATCCCATTTTGGATGTCTTTGTTTGGTTTCATTTATTTAGACTTTAAAAAGAAATTGGGAGAGAGGGCTACTTCATTTGAAGCATTGTCACCCCTATTTCCCTTCTGTCAGTACCTGCTCCTGGTTTCTGACCCGGGATTGAACCATTTCCTGTGGTTCAGAAGCCCTCAGGGAAGATCAAGCCTAGTGCTACTGTGATTGGTGAAGGAAATGTGGTTATGTGTTCTCTTCACACGGGTAAGCTTTTTTAAAAGTCTACGACAAAATCACTTTTATGTTATCCTTGGTTGAAGTACCTGGCTGTACCTGGCAGTGGGGGTGAAGATCCTTCACATTGCACACTGTGGTTGCTGATAATTCCAGGCAGGAAGCAAGACCCTCTAAGAGTATCTTTCTACCAGCCACTCCATGCCCACCCTGTCTGTTGCTGGTGTCATGTCATGTTCAAGCAATTGAGCTGGTTCCTGTAGACTGCAGTTGTGTGAATACCAACTAAAAAACCTTTTAAATTGGTCTGAAGTACATCTGAAAATGTTCTATCTTCTACATGCTGTGTGTGATAACATACTTCTTCTGGAGAGGGTGCAGCATTAACACAGTTCGAAAGGAGCTTACCGCGCTGAGACCCTTAAGACCACAAGATCTTAAAGCACTCAGGAGTCTAACGAGATGAATGGGAGGAGAAAGGGAGTGACCGTGCAAAGGTTCCCACACTAGCAGTTCAGGTAAGGAGGCAATTAGCCTCAAAGTGTTCCAAATGCTTGTCTTCTCTTGACATTCCTGTCTATTGGTACAAAAAACAATTCTTAAATTCTTACATTTACAATTCATTGTGGGAGTGCACTGCCATCAGGTTACATGGATGAAAGGAATGTCAGGACTGCTGCTAACATTTTCATCACATGTTTACTCAGTCCAAACATGATTAGTCAACGCAGTCTGCATTCACGACTGGTCTTTGATATGGCTTTCCTTCGAGTTCAGGTTTAAGATGGGTTTGGCATCAAAGGCACATTGTGTTTATACATAACTTTGTAAATTTTATCTGTGGTACCGGTGCTGTACTGGTCCAAACCGGTTCTGAAGGTTACTGTTAAATCTGCTTGCGTAAAGGGGTGAAGATTCTTCTATTTTTCTGCCTGGAAATCCCAATTAACTACATGCATTGATTTTTATCCCCACAGTCCTGAATACATTTCCTCTTCAAGTATTTACCTAATGTCTTTCTGGAAGTGGTTTTGACACCTGCTTCCAATACCCTTTCAGAAAATTATTCTTCAATATGCCCCGAACTTCCACGGTGCCACATTCATGCTATCTCATGCTCAGCAATGCTGATCAGTGCTGGACACCTTTCGGGATTTACACCACTGGCACAATAATTAAACCTGAGTCACACGTCAGTTCAAATGCTGTAAGCTAGGAATTGTCAATGACAGTTTGTGTGTGTGTGTAGATGTGCAAAGGAGATAGCCAATAGAGATAAATAGGCACCCAAGTTGGAGGTCCTGGTAGATGGGGTGATGGAATCTATTGTTGTCCTCTTTCTTTAGGACCATCAGGGAAGACCACACACCAGACTTTGCCAGCCTGGTCTGATGTTTCATTCAGGATTGGTGTAATTTCCAGGGTCCAGAGAAGTGCAGGAAGAAGGTTAATGACCTTCCACCATCTGCATGGGAATGTGCAACCATCTTCCCTCTGCTTCCCCAAACTCAATCTAACTCTGCCATTGTACCCAATTCCCACTAAGGTTCATGTCTTAACATTCTCATTATTGTGTGCAACGTTTTTCCTCAATGCTTTCACCATCATCAATCCCAAAAAACGAATACCCCTCATGTCCTCTGCACTTCCTACTCATTCACTCACAACAACTCACATTTCCCCCATCTGCACCAAAGCCACTTTTATTTCAATCAGTGTCCGATCTTGCTTCTAATGGCAAAAAACAGCTCTCAGTGGGACAGAGGAGGCAGAATTGGGTGATGTGGTGCCTGACATTCATTCGCACAGGAGAAAATCCCATGCATTTGCAGGAGAGGGTGCAGACCATTGATGCAGTGATGCCAAGATCTCCATTGTCTGCCAACCAAGATTCATTGTGAAGTGCTCTGCTGCTGTCCTATTACCACCACTGTGAGTGTTTTCTCAACATGCTGAAGCCTCTGCATCTGTCACTCAACTCATTTCTTCTTTTGTCTTCTACATGCATCACAGACATCCTAGCAACACCATCCCAGAGGAGACCAGTCCCTCCAGTTGCCACTACATCCTCCACCTGCGAGAAAGAAGCCGCAGATCATTCAGAGCAAGCCCTGACAAGGCTGTTTCCTGCATCCTACACTGGCTCAAATACTGACACTCGCATGGCGAGATCAGAGCTAACCAAGAGCACTGTCTGATGAACATATCACTGAATTGTCTCTTGCAGCAGGCTGAGGAAGAAACCTACGCTAGTCAGAGGACTACCAGAGGTCAGTCACCTGCACAATCCCAATGGGCCAATGTGAGGGAAATCAGAAACAAAATGGCTCCTTAGTAACATGATCATTCAACAATAATATTTACAGTTGAATCTGTTTGAAAAGCAATTTTAGGCCCTCATACAGCATATAAATGTGCAATTGTGGAGTGTAGGTGACACTGAGAGGTGGCCTGTGATTATGTTTGCGTCCCAGACATTACTCGGGCTGATTTGTAATGATTGACTGTTGGACTGAGGTTTACAAAGTTAAAAATCACACAACAGCAGGTTACAGTCCAACAGGTTTATTTGGAAGTATACACTTTCAGAGCACTACTTCTTTGTGAGGTCGCTAGTGGGGCAGACCATAGGATACATAATTTATAGCAAAAGATTGAAGTGTCATACAACTGATGCGATGTCGAGGGGCATGTTTCCAAGTTTGAGGGTTGGATCTTGGATGAGGTGAGGGGAGGGGATATGAGGAAACTGGTGAAATTAACATTGATGCCGTATGGTTGGAGGGTCCCAAGGCAGAAGCTGAGGCATTCTTCCTTCAGGTTTCCTGGATTGGATGGTGGCTTGGATTGGAGGTGGAGGAGGCCTAGGACTTGCATGGCCTTGGTGGAGTGGGAGGGGGAGTTGAAGTGGTCGGCCACAGAACGATGGGGTTGTTTGGTGCACGTGTACCAGAGATGTTCCCTGAAATATTCTGCGAATTGGCGTCCTGTCTCCCCAGTGTAGAGGAGAACCACATCAAGAACAATGGTCCGTGCAGATGAGGTGTTTGGAGGTGCAGGAAAATCTCTGCTGGATGTGGAAGGAGACCTTGGGGTTTCCGATGGAGGTGAGAGAGGAGGTGTTGGCGCAGGTTTTACACCTCTTGCAGCAGCAAGGGAAGGTGCCAGGAGTGGAAGGTGGTTTGGTGGGGGGAGGGTAGATCTATCGAGGGAGTTGTGAAGGGACTGGTCTCTGCAGAATGCTGATGGGAGTGGGGAGGCGATGTATTGAACGATCCTAGATTGCTGTTAAGTGTTTAATCACTGAGAATGGAGATGCAGGTTTCAATTGTTTCTATTTCCAAACTAGGAATTGATAGAATGCCACATGGACTGTCAGCCTACAGATTGTGTGCACCCCATTGATCCTGCAGCAGGCACAGAGGAATTCATCAAACGCATGAGACACTGGGAATTCTTCCAAGATGTCAGCAGCAAGCCAGATGAGACAACTGACGAACCGCAACAGTTGTCAGAGAGACCCATAGTGGAGTGACCAAAGAAGGAGTTGATTTGGACCCCTCTGGAGGGCCGCTGCCCTTGGCTTGGCATGTCGACTCAAGCCGTCAGGAAATGTGTAAATAGCAGATTCATCAGCCACACGGTTGAGCACAACATCATACGATCACAAAGCAACACTATCCATGCTCTCAGAACCAATCGCAACATTATCATCAAATCAGCTGATAAAGGAGAAGCCATCATCATTCAGAATAGAATGGGCTACTGCAAGGAAGTGTACCGACAACTGAACAACTAGGAACACTACAGGCAACTACCAGCTGATCTGACTAAACAGCACACCCATGAATTAAACAGATTGATCAAGACTTTTGATCCAGTTGTTCAGAGTTCCCTATGCACTCTCATCCCATGTACTTCTCATGTAGGGGACTTCTACTGCCTTCCAAAGTTACACAAAGCCAACACACCTGGACGTCCCATCGTATCAGGCAATGGGACCCTGTGTGACAACCTCTCTGGCTATGTCAAAAGCATTTTGAAACCCATTGTACAGGGGACCCCAAACTTCTGTAGTGACACTACAGATTACTTACAGAAACTCAGCATCCACAGACCAGTTGAACCATGAACATTCCTTGTCACAATGGACGCTTTGGTACTCTACACCAGCATCCCCCACAATGACAGCATCGCTGCAACCCCCTCAGCACTCAACACCAACACCAGCCAATGTCTAAGCATCATCCTATAACTCATTCGCTTCCTTCTTGACCACAACATCTTCACCTTTGACAACCAGTTCTTCATCCAGACACACAGAACAGCCATGAAACAAAATCTGCACCCCAATATGCCAACATTTCATTCACATGTTCGAATAAGACTTCTTTGCTGCACAGGACCTCCAACTAACACTCTATACCAGACATTTGACAACATTCTCTTCCTCTGGACCCAGAGTGAGGCATCACTGAAACAGCTACATAGGGATATCAACAAGTTTCATCCCATCATCAGATTTACCATGGACTACTCTTTAGAATCTGTATCATTATTGACTTTCGGTGGGATGTCACTCATGTCCCTCTACACATTAACAGCACAGAGGTGGAACGAATAGAGAGGGTCAAGCTCCTGGGAGTGGTTATCCACAACAAGCTTTCTTGGACACTTCATGTGAACGCACTGGTTACAAAGACCCAACAGTGTCACTTCTTCCTCAGGCAGCTGAGAAAATTTGGCATGAGTGCAAATACCCCTTGCCAACCTTTATAGGTGTGCCATCGAGAGCATTCTGCCTGGATGTATCACTACCCAGTATGGCAACTGTATCATTCAAGATCGGAGACGATTACAGAGAGTGGTGAACTTGGCCCAGACAATCACAAAGGCCAACCTCCCATCTATAGAATCCATCTACCAGGCCCGCTGTCAAGGAAAGACCGCCAACATTCTCAAAGATCCATCCCACCCTGGCAACGCCTTTCTACAACCTCTAGCATTGGGGAGAAGATACAGAAGCCTGACCACATGCACCAGCCAGTTTTGAAACAGTTTTTAGCCTACTGTTGTTAGAATACTGAATGGACTCACAAACTCTTAGCATTCACCTGTACCTATGTTTTTGTTTTTACCGCCGTTTACCTATTATTTACTTATCCATCCTATTCAACTATGTGATCTGCCTGTATTGCTCACAAGATAAAGCTTTTCACATTGCCTCGGTACACGTGACAATAAATTCAATTCAATCTAATTCATTATTGGACGCACGTACCTCCATCAAGGACAGGCACTCAGTACCTCACTCGACCACAAACCCATGGATAATCTCACAATGCTACACTTCTCCCGCTTCCACCCTAAATATAATAAAACAGCCATCCCTGACAGACAAGTCCAATGCATACAAAGGATCAGCTTAGATGAGGGAGAATGTGACGGACACCTGAAGGTGCTGAAGGACGTCCTCATTCATCACACTCGTGCACACGCACACGCACTCTCGCACTCTCTCTCTCTCACTCACATACACGCACACATGCATATAGGTCTATGGAGTGAATTTGCATTTGCAGATTTGTACTTGCAGATATGTTCTATTTTGTTCAAAAAGCAGGCAATCTATAGGCAGTCTGCCCATGTGACAGATTATGAATTCCTACTTTGGAAATAGAATGGGTCTGACTCAAGGTTGGAATACAGATAGACTCTAACCTCACACTTTTAATGCATTATCTGAACTAAGATGTTACCTTTTTTTATAAAACCTAAAGTTATCTTGGGACTGTGACTTGAAAGAAGCTCTGGGATTTACATATTACTAAAGCAAAACCTACAACCCCATTTAAGTGAATAATGACTTAACAGCAATCTTGGTTTGTTCAACACATCACATCAGTTGAATGATTCTATGATCTTTTGCTATAAATTCTGTGTCCTATGATCGTGCCCCAATAACTACCTGATGAAGGAACAGCGTTCTGAAAGCCTGTTGAAATAAGCCTGTTGGACTATAATCTGGTATTGTGTGATTTTTAACTGAATTAAAAACACAAAGAAAAGCTTCATCCTTCTGTCAAGAATGAGACAGCATTAAAGGAAGAGGTCTGTTTTGCTTATGTCTAACCATTCAACGGTGATTAATGCAGAAAAGTGAAGTCATTTGCAATTTAAATCAAATTTCCAATTTAAGACATAGAACATAGAACAATACAGCGTAGAACAGGCCCTTTGGCCCTCGATGTTGCACCGACCTGTGAACTCACTTAATCTCATACCCCTACCCTACTCTATCCTATCATCATCCATATGCTTATCCAAGGATTGTTTAAATCTCCCTAATGTGGCTGAGTTAACTATAATTCCATGCCCTTACCACTCTCTGAGTTATAAACCTGCCTCTGACATCTGTCTTAAATCTATCACCCCTCAATTTGTAGTTATGCCCCCTCGTACAAGTTGACCTCATCATCCTAGAAAAAAGGCTTTTACTGTCTACCCCATCTAATCCTCTGATCATCTTGTATGTCTCTATCAAATTCCCTCTTAGCCTTCTTCTTTCCAATGATAACAGACTCAAGACTGTCAGCCTTTCCTCATAAGACCTTCCCTCCAGATCAGGCAACATCCTGGTAAATCTCCTCTGCACCTTTTACAATGCTTCCATGTCCTCCCTGTAATGGGACGACCAGAACTGTACACAATATTCCAAGTGTGGCTGCAATAGCGTTTTGTATAGTTGCAGCATGATATTGCAGTTCTGGAACTCAATCCCTCTACCAATGAAACCTAACACACCGTATGCCTTCTTAACAACACTATCCACCTGGGTGGCAACTTTCAGGGATCTATGTACATGGACTCCAAGATCCCTCTACACACCCACACTATCGAGAATCTTTCCACTGACCCAGTATTCTGCCTTCCTGTTATTCTTCCCAATGAGTATCACCTCATATTTAGTTGCATTGAACTCCATTTGCCACCTCTCAGCCCAATTCTGCAGTTTATCCAAGTCCCCCTGCAACCTGCAACATTTTTCCATACTGTCCACTACTCTACCAACTTCAGTGTTATCTGCAAACTTACTAACCCATCCACCTATGTCTGTGTCTAAGTCATTTATAAAAATGACAATCAGCAGTGGTCTGAAAACAGATCCTTGTGGCACCCCACTAGTAACAGGACTCCAGGCTGAATATTTTCCATCAACCACCACTCACTACCTTCTTACAGAAAGCCAGTTTCTAATCCAAACTGCTAAATGTCCCTCAATCCCATGCCCGTGTATTTTCTCCAACAGCCTACCATGTGGAACCTTATCAAAGGCTTTACTGAAGTCCATGTAAACCACATCAACTGCCCTACCCTCTTCCACATGCTTGGTCACATTCTCAAAAAACTCAATTAAGTTTGTGAGACATGACCTGCCCTTGGCAAAGCTATGTTGACTATCTGAAATCAAATTGTCGCTTGCTAGATGATTACAAATCCTGTCTCCTATAATCCTTTCCAAAACTTTTCCTACAACAAACGTAAAGCTCACTGGTCTATCATTACCTGGGTTGACTCTGCAGTCCTTTTTGAACAAGGGCACAGCATTTGCAATCTTCCAGTCCTCTGGTACTAAACTTGTAGATAATGACGACTCAAAGATCAAAGCCAAAGGTTCCACCTTCTCCTCCCGAACTTCCCAGAGAATTCTCGGATAAATCCCATCTGGCCCAGGGGACTTGCCTACTTACACTTCTTCTAGAATTGGTAACACCTCACCTTTAAGAACCTCAATCCTTTCTAGTCTAATATCTCATATCTAATTCTTCTCCTCTACAGTATTATCCTTTTCCTGAGTGAAAACTTAGTTTTGACCTCGGCCGATAGAACACAATGTAAGTCCAGCTGGTTTGTCTTTCAAAGCTGAATAACGAGGAACCTTGATTATCCAGCATTTGATTATGCAAATTTGGAATATCCAGCAGGATTGCAAGGTCCCGATGCTTGGCTAAACTGTGTTGTCCAGCATTTGATTATCCGAACATTCAATTATTTGAACAAAATACTCCCCGCCCGTGTCATTCAGGTAATCGAGGTTCCTCTGTACTCTGCAAACAACGTTACATCTCCTGATATCAATGGAAACACAAAATAAACTAGACATTCAAATTCCTTGACACCAACCTAATTGTCAGCATCAATTGTTTTTGGTTAAAATGACAATTTCAGTGCTAATGAATGTTGCCTTTCTCACACTGATTTCACAAAGTTTGTCTCAATCTGTCATCAGGGAATCATAGTAGTCATTTTTGTTCTGCTTTTGACTTCATCAAAAATCACTTTTGTTCATGAAGATATCAGGGGTTAAATCAGGTGATAAATTTGAATATTGAGTGTCCATGGTTAGCATTATCAAAACACTACCCCAATATGAAAATATGTTGATTTTAATGGATTTGTGATCGCAGTTACCTAATAAAGACAGTTGATTATTTGTAGCAATTTTCTGATAATTTATTGAGGTTGCTAAGAAGCAGCAGGTCATATATGATACATTAGTTAGTTAGATTAAAAAGCATAACAATTGGGGATAGTTCACTGATATCAGAAGACAGAAAGGTAATTGGAGAACCGATTGGTCTCACTAATGTGGGGAGGCAGTGTGGAGAACCCATCCTACTCTCTAGTTGTTGGTGTTCGGGCACTCTTCCCCAGGTCTTCCTGCTCTTCTTCATTTGTCTTCCATTTCCTTAGGAGCACTGCTTGATGAAGACTGCTCATTGGGCACAGCCCAGTTAGACCGCTTGCCTACAAGGTCTGCTTGGTGAGAACTCCCTAAGAAGAATGTCCCTTTGCCTCCAGAACTTAATGCAATATGATATTTCCAGGGCAGACTTTCTAACTTGTTCATCCTCTCTCAGCTGGTCTTGCACTGAACTTCCATGTTTGTGGCTGAGTGTTGTTTTTATTGTCGTTTTCACAGAGGGTTTCTCTTTGTGAGACCTCATGGAGTTTCTCACTGCATCTTACCAGACCCACCTCATGAACTACTCTCGTCACCCCTGTAGAGCTCCTCTCATCTCATTCCATCCCCATTCTCTGACTCAATTTATTTGAAATTACTGCGGCCAGGGTATCCCGAAATAAATCAACATCCCTGTCTCCAATGCCATCTTTAAAAGGCTGTTGTGCACCAGGATAAGCACTGTCAGCCCATATGCCTGGACATGGGGAAACTGCCTTTCCAGGCTGGGATCTGGAAGTCCTGGTGCAGACACAGCAGGTCCACTTCTCCCAGGCTCAACAGTGGAGACCACAATACCGCATCATTCCAGCCCGGTCCAAACAGTCCACCTCGTTCAGTGCAGTCTCAGCCATCTGGAGGAATGCACAGCATCTCCAACCAAAGCTCATGTGTGCTCATTATTGCCTTCAACCTCTTCCCTTCACTTGTTCTCACCTGCAGATTTTTACTTGAGAGGATAATATTTTGCCACTCTTAAATTACTCTCCAGTGCATTTCTGTCCTTGGCATCAGTAAGTTTTGGACTAATCCCAGACCTGTAATAAGTCCACTCTTTCAGTAAACTTTGACCAGTGCCACTTCTAATATATCACATGAGATCTTTCATTAACATCTTGGAATACAATTTGAATCCAGGTGGAAACTCCCTTACTTTCCTCAGTAGCAAAGTTTGTTAAAGGGGCCAATGGTCACCATTTCATTTGATTCAAACTCCTGATGGCTATTTTCATCAACAGTCACACCTGAACAGACACTGACCACATTTAATGCCTCAGACACAGACCTTGCAACTTAAATTTCTGGGGAAGGCCAGAGTAATGATTTTCCTTGACCTGTTTCTCCACAGTGGAAGCCCCTGTGATGGTTTCCCACAGATCTCCGAATCAGATCTCTTCTTTTTACCATCGAAGAAATTTCTGCTTGCTCGACCTGGATTCTCTTTCCTCCCCAGATTGTCTGAGAGATATTTACCTCGTCAGCACATCACTCTGATCTGTGACAGCATGCCTGAGTTTATTGTTCGATGAGTTGTTCTTGTTGTCAGCCAGAATTGCTGCTTGTATGGGTCCTGTTACTCACTGTTCCTCAACATCCACCTAGATTTGTCAGGGTATTAAGTTTTTTAAGTTTGAAGTTACTGAATTTTTTTGAAGTTTTTCTTTAAACTTTTTGAATATTTTAATGAAGTATTTTGATTTTTTTGAAGTTTTTGAATCCCTCGAGGGGAATTACCACACAATGCTTTTCACGGGTGACCTCAATCTTAAGTGCACATAATGTGATGATAATCTAGCTTTCAGAGATCTGGTTTGTCCGGTTTTCTTTTAGTGAGAGATTGGGGAACTGATGCCGAGCAACCAATGAGAAGATATTTGTGAAGCCTTGGCTGTGTTTTGAACAAGTTGGGACAAAAGAAGCAACTTGAATGTGTATGGTCATGTTCCCACCAACAGAACCAGGAATTTTAAGTTTATCTTTCAGCTGTTGCTGTTGGGGTCTTGAAGAGGTGGAATGTTTTCTCCCCCTTTCTTGGATACAGCCAAAAGCTGGGGATTCTCTGTGTGCTATGGTAGTTACATGTGAGGCAATTCTGTTTTTCTGGACTTGCCTTTATG
This sequence comes from Chiloscyllium punctatum, assembly GCF_047496795.1. Taxonomy (NCBI): domain Eukaryota; kingdom Metazoa; phylum Chordata; class Chondrichthyes; order Orectolobiformes; family Hemiscylliidae; genus Chiloscyllium; species Chiloscyllium punctatum. The sequence goes on along the minus strand of NC_092780.1, from coordinate 23,180,761 downwards.
TTTATGGGAACAATTACTATTTAGTAGTAATCCATTATTTAGTTAAGTTTTCCGGTAGAGTTAAGTTATTCCAAGTGCTTCTTTTTGTAGATCATCTACAGTGTTTGAATAAATTGTGTTTTGCTTAACATCAAGTAGTTTGACCAATTGAATTGCATCAGACACACAGCTCCTGACATTTACCTTTTAAAGAAAACAAAGATACGGTCTGGAACTACCTTCTTAATGTATGTTGAGAGGGTGAGTCTAGTCCATACAATAGCCACTGATCAAGGCCAAGCTGCTTAAACTGTTCAAATTCCAGGAATATCTGGTCAGGCTGTTTCTTTAGGATGGGGATGTTTTGCACATACATGCCTGGCCCCAACTGGTACACACTTAAAATAATCCATTTGCAAGTGTGTCACTCAGAGTAGTTAGTGCCACTTTCCTCTAGTAATAGCAGTGTGCATTGCTTAATATGCCACTCTAGTTGCTGTGTGAATTTTCAGTCGAGATAAACAAGCTATCCACCTCCTCCTCATCAAACTCAGGGATTGAAATGACAAATCTGAATACTTTAATTCTTAGATCTAAGTTGGGTGCAGTTCGCTCAAGACAGTGTCCTTCTATTTCCTTTCTCAGCTTGAATTGTTGCAAAATGAACTCCTTTTCTTTTTCATGTTCCTTTTCATGGAATTCCCTTTTTCCATTACCCTTTCTTGGAAACTCCTTTTGTTTTTCTTTTTCCCCCATCTCTTACTTTGTTGATCCTGAATTTTTCTTTTCCTTCCTCTAATTCTTGTGTTCATTATGGTGGGTGGCCTGGTGGCACAGTGGTTAGCACTGCTGCCTCACAGCACCAGAGACCTGGGTTTAATTCCTGCCTCAGGCAACTGTCTGTGTGGCGTTTGCACATTCTCCCCGTGTCTGCGTGGGTTTATTCCGGTTTCCTCCCACAGTCCAGAGATGTGCAGGTTAGGTGAACCGGCCATGCTAAATTGCCTGTAGTGTTAGGTGTATGGGTCGCTCTTCGGTGTGGACTTGTTGGGCCTAAGGGCCTGTTTCCACACTGTAATCTAGTCATTGCTGTTCCAATTTGAATTTATCTGTTTCACTATCTTCAGATTCCAGCACTAGATATTTTGTCTCTAATTTTGTTTTTCCTAGATTTCCGATGGAGTGCCAACTCTAAGTGGTCAACTATCCCTTTCACTTAGTTTCATTATTTTAAGGGTGTGGTCACAGCTGGCTAGAGCAATATTTATTGTCCATCCATAATTAGAATCATAGAGAGTCATTGTCATATTGCTGAGAAACAGGTTCTTCAGCCCATCATGGCTATGCTGAGCAACAAACACCAAGTTACGTCCCTTTTACCTGCACTTGGTCCATAGCTTATGAAACCCTGGCATTTTAAGTGCTGATCCAGATGCTTCTTCAGTGTTGCGAGAGCAACTGTCTCCACCATCCTCTCAGGCAGCACATGCCATATATCTACCATGCTCCAAGTAAAACAAAATTTCTCAGATCTCCTCTAAACCACATAATCCTCTTCTTAACCTATGCCCTCTGGTCTGCCATGGGGAAAGGATTCTCATGGTCAACACAGTCTATGGCTCTCATAATGTTGTTACATCAACTAGATCCCCTCAGCCTCCTGTGCTCCAAGGAAAACAAGCCCAGCCAACCCAGTCTCTCCTCGTCACTGAGAGTTTTCATCTTAGGTAATGTCTCCTCTGCACTGTCTCCAGGACAATCATCTCCTTCCTAGAGTGTGGCAACCAGAACTGCACACAGTGTTCCATCTGTGGATTAACCAATGTTTTATAAAATTGTAACAAGATTTCCTTGCTCCAATATTCTCTGCCTCTGCTAATGAAGACAAGCATCCCCTGTGCCTTCCTCACCACTCTGTTGACATGTGCTGACACCTTCTTGGATCTATGAACTTGAATACCAAGGTCCCTTTGTTCCTTAGTACTCCACCGTTCTCTGTGTATCTCCCTCCCTTAATTAGACTTCCCAAAATACATCACCTCATGCTTATTGGGAATAAATTCCATTTGCCATTGCTCTGTCCAATTTATCAGCTGATCAATGTCAGTATTTAGCTTGAAACAATCTTCCTTATTATCAACGTGCAATCCCAATTTTCATATCGTCTGCAAACCTAGTATACATACAAGTTATTAATGTACATAATAAACAGCAAGGTATATCATTTGTCACCTGATTTCAGTTACAAAATCAACTTCCACCATCTTCTTTGGCCTTGTATTTGTAAGCCCGTTTTGGATCCTGTTTGCCAACTTGCCTTGGATCCCATTGGCTCTTATCTTTTTGATCAACCTTCCACGTGGGACCTTATCAAAGACTTTACAGAAGGCCATACAAACCACATCAACTGCACAACCCTCATCAATGTGCATTGTCACCTTTTCAAAAATCTCAGCTAAATTAGTCAGACAGGGTCTCGCTCTAACAAATTCATGCCAACTATCCCTGATCAATCCCAACTTTTCCAAGAAAGATAAATTCTATCCTTCCGAATTTTTTCCAATAATTTCCTGACCACTGACATCAGACTAACTGGTCTGTAATTACCTGCATATCGCTGCTGATCTTCTTGACATTAGCTATCCTCCAGTCACCAAGCCCCAGCAGTTTACTCCCTTGCCTTCCATTGCAACCTGGGAGACATCTCAGGGGCTTTTTGCACCTTCATGCCTGCTAAGACATCTCGTAGATGTTCCTTATTAGTCTTCATGTGCTCTAGAAGAACACCATACCAATTGAAATCTCCAGCTACAACATCTTTCTCTCCTGTGGGCATGGATTAAAAATATTCATTTAAGACCTTATCTAAATCCAATGGCCCCTTTTATCTTGAGTAGCACCCACTCTTTCCTGACAATCCTCTTACTTTCAATATACTTAGAAAAAGCCTTTCAGATTTCCTTTATCCAATCTGACAAAGATTTATTTGCCCTCCTAATTTCTTTTTAAGCACCCCTTCTACACTTTCTACACTTCTGAATGGCCTCCCCTGTTTTAATGTGCTGTACCTGACATATGATTTGTTCTTTTCCTTTACTATTCTCTCAATATCCCTTGGCATCCAGGGTACCCTGGATTTGCTTCCATTGCCATTCACACTTACAGAAGGAAGCTGGTCCTGAATGCTCACAATACTACTCCCATTTTCCAAATGTAGACGTACCTGCAAGTAACTGTTACCGCTCTATGCTTGCCGGATCCTGACAAATGATATTAAAATAGCCTTCTCCCAATTTAGAGACTTAAATTCTGCACTATTCTTATCCCTTTCCATCATAACTTTGAAATTGAGGGAGTTTTGGTCAATATCCCAAAAATGCTGACCCATTGAAACTACATTCACATGACTGGCTGTATGCCCTCAGATTAGGTCTCTCACTTCCCCATCTCTCGTAGGACTGACTGTACTGGAACAAAAAAAGCTCCCATGTATGCATAAATAAAAACTCCCCCTGTCTAAACCTTTCACACTAAGATGATCGCATTTACTGTTAGCAAAGTTAATATCTCCTGTAAGTATACTACTGTTTCTCTCACACCCTTCCGTGATTTCCTTACATATCTGCTCCTCTATCACTCTTACTGTTCAGAGACCTGTAGTAAAGTCCCGGCAAGGTAATCATCCTTCCTTCAATTTTGTCTGAGTGACTGCAAAAATATCATGTCCCATGTGCTGGACAATGCTGTACGTTCATCTACTGACCAGTCAAATTCCTTGCACTAATATGAATACAGTTTAGATTTCTACACCACTCATGTGTCTTGTCTTGCTCATGTCTTCTGTGCCTCCTACATTTGTGATGATGCTGCCCCCTTAACAAAGTTATTTTGCTCTTGGTTTTCTCAAGAGGGGTTGTAAAGGCAGAGGTGTGGGTATTTCTGAACTGGCTATTTTAATAATACTCCCTAAACCAACAATCAGAGGAGGTCTTTAAACAGACCTTTTTTTTAAACAGTTGTACAATGAAAGGAGAGAGTCCAATTCTCCCAGCTCAAGGTTATTTTTTTCTAGTTTGGTTTAGTTTGAAGCTGCTGGTCAAAGAAAGCTGCAGGGAAAAGGATGCCCTGATCCAACAGAGGTTTTCTGACTGATTGTCTCCCTGATATCTCTGCTTTAAGAACCTCTGTTTGATTTTACTGTTTTTGCCAAGTCAGTGTTTATGGGCATATTGCAGGAAAGTGGAGCAGCATCATTACTTTGTGACAGAGTCACTTGGGATTTGAGATAGGTTAAGTTCTTCTAAACTACATTTTCATTTGCTTGTGTTTCATTTGGTAGTTTGTAAATAAGTTGTGTTTTGTTTAAAACTGAGTGGTTTGACCAGCTGCATCACTCCTGGAATATCCATCTTAGAGCTGCTCAAAAGAACCAGAAAGTTTAGGGTCTGGGTTACCTTCTCGAAACATTTTGAGGGGGTCTGGTCTGATCAATAACACACTCTCCTAGCATTCCTTTGATATCTGATTGGACTTGGCTCCTGATTTTTACATTTACTCTGTACCCCAAAGCCCCATACCGACAGCAAACTAGCTTAAAACTATCATAAAGGAAGAGATAACTGAAGAGTCAATCCTAAAGTTGGAGATAACTGAACATTTGGAAAAACAAAGCTCAATTCAGCATGGTTTCATGAAAGGAGAAAATGAGGACTGCAGATGCTGGAGACCAGAGTGGAAATGTGTGGTGCTAAAAAGCGCAGCAGGCCAGGCAGCATCCAAGGAGCAGGAGAATCGATATTTCGGGCATAAGCCCTTCTTCAGGAATCGTTTCATGAAAGGCAGGTCATGCTTGACAAACTTGATGGAGTTCTTTGAGGATTTGAGTAGCAAGGTGAATGCTGGGGATCTGGTGGATGCAGTATATCTAGGCTTCCAGAAGACATTTGACAAGGTGACACATAAAATACTAATCCAGAAGTCTAGATTGCAGAGGATTAGTTGAAAAGAAGTTTGGTTGATTGACAGAAAGCAAAGGGTTTGCATAAATGGGATCTTCTCCGGATGGTGAACAGTAACTAGCGAGGTGCCGTAGCATTCATTTCCCGATCCTCAACTATTTATAATCTATATAAATGATCTATAAGAAGGGACAGAGTTAACATAACAAAATTTGTGGATCATACTAAAATGGGTAGGAAAGCAAATTGTGATTGGGAGGTAAAAAAGTTTACAGGTGGATATTGATAGTCAAGTGGAATGGTCTATAGTCTGGCAGATGGAGTTTTATAAGGACGAGGTTATCCTCTTTAGCTGGAAAAACAGAAGGGCAAATATTATTTAAATGGGAATTAGATTCAAAGTGCATCAGTGCAAAGGGATCTGGCTGTCATTGTGCAGAATATCTTCAGCAAATCCAGCAAAAACAGTAATTATCACACAGTCTCTAGAGGGAGAAACGTAAATCATTGCAGTATGATCATTTTCCTTCAGCCTGAATAGCGGTCTGATGGGATCCACCAAGGGGATGGATGTGAATGATGAGACCCAGGATTTATGCAGCTCTCTTATTGTTTTCAACTCTGTAAAAGACTGTGTAGGTGATGGCCCACCCCATTTTCTCTGAATGTTTTATCTTCTGGAGGAAGACTTGCACTCACAAGGAAAAGGTAGAAATCCCATCCTGGTGGTGATCAAACTCTTATCAGTCCTGATCATTTATGCCAGCAAATTGTTTCTGGGAATAGCAATCTTTGTGGTCTCTTTAAATTCTCCATCCATAAATACATCCAGGATGTTACTGATGCCACATTCTCGTGTATTCATGTACGTCCCCCTTGATGAGAGTCAAGCAGTTGGGGCATTGGGATTTTCCACCATTGCTGGCTTCCTCCATGTGCAGGGTGTTATAAATTTCATTCATGTTGCTTTGACAGCATCTCTTCACCACTCTGTCATGATTGTGAAAATAGAAAGCTTTGACTTCTTTAATTTTCAAATAATTTGTGATCATCTATTCCAGATTTTGGAGGTCCATGTGATTATATATTGGGAGTTGCCCTAACTCTCACATATTGGAATGTTCATGATTTCTTGCCTCCTTCCAGGTTCCATACAGAAAAGGCTTCTGAGTGATCAGTGTACTACCTCCAGACAGGGCCGATGACACATTTGCAAAATTCTCAAACTGATTCAGAACAACGAATCAACACTGGAAGCAACACTTCAACCAGGGTCACAGTGAAACTCATCTCTGGCCTCCTGAAGACAAGGATCTGGGCCACTCTATGAGTGTTTGCATTAATGGCCGTACAAGGTGCCCCTTTGACATGCTCAATCCTGAAACTGGAGCCAATGAACAGGAAATGTCCTGAATGCAGACAAAATGATGGATTGACAGCAATCTTCTGAGGATAAGAGTTCAATTCCCGCCTCAGGCAACTGACTGTGTGGAGTTTGCACATTCTCCCTGTGTTTGCGTGGGTTTCCTCCGGGTGCTCCGGTTTCCTCCCACAGTCCAAAGATGTGCAGGTCAGGTGAATTGGCCATGCTAAATTGCCCGTAGTGTTAGGTAAGGGGTAGATGTATGGGTATGGGCGGTTTGCGCTTCAGCGGGGCGGTGTGGACTTGTTGGGCCAAAGGGCCTGTTTCCACACTGTAAGAAATCTAATCTAATCTAATAAAGACAGTCAATTGTTAACAGAGAGGGCTGTCCAGGACAGCAGGACAGATCAATGCAAGAGGCCAGAAACAGCCTTATAAGACCCTGATTCTTGAACTGGGCTTGGATTCACATAATTTTTTTGTGATTTTTGTTTGTTTAAGCAATTCTCCATTTGTATGAAGTACAAGGTGACCTTATGCTTACACAATTCTTCATCTCTTGTGTTGCTGAATAAATGTCTTGTTATCAATGCGAGTATGTGTGAGATATATTCACTTGATTCCCATTTTAAATTATGTACAATTTCACTTCATTGCCTCCATGTCAGCCAAGAAACAATATTGTCTAATCACTATATAAGGAGGATTACAGATATTGATCCAAATGGAAAAAAAATCTCTTTGACGCTGCAACAAATTCTTCATGCACTGAGTAATCAATGAATGCATGGATCAGATAAAACAGTGGTTGCAAAATTCTTGAAACTATTTTAGAAAGCATTGTACACAATAGCCAGGGAGGTGTGGGAAAATGAAGAGTCGGCTAAATGATAATTCAGAAGTTGGTTAGTAATACTTTGTAATACTCAGTCATGCAAACAGCTCTTGTTACCATTCACTTGGGATTTGAGATAGGTTAAGTTCTTCTAAACTACATTTTCATTTGCTTGTGTTTCATTTGGTAGTTTGTAAATAAGTTGTGTTTTGTTTAAAACTGAGTGGTTTGACCAGCTGTATCACTCCTGGAATATCCATCTTAGAGCTGCTCAAAAGAACCAGAAAGTTTAGGGTCTGGGTTACCTTCTCGAAACATTTTGAGGGGGTCTGGCCTGATCCATAACACACTCTCCTAGCATTCCTTTGATATCTGATTGGACTTGGCTCCTGATTTTACATTTACTCTGTACCCCAAAGCCCCATACCGACAGCAAACTAGCTTAAAACTATCATAAAGGAAGAGATAACTGAAGAGTCAATCTTAAAGTTGGAGATAACTGAACATTTGGAAGAACAAAGCTCAATTCAGCATGGTTTCATGAAAGGAGAAAATGAGGACTGCAGATGCTGGAGACCAGAGTGGAAATGTGTGGTGCTAAAAAGCGCAGCAGGCCAGGCAGCATCCAAGGAACAGGAGAATCATTGTTCTGCACATAAGCCCTTCATCAGGAATGGGGTGTTGGGGACTGAGTGATAAATGGGTGGATGGGGTGGGGCAGGGGAGAAGATAGCTGAGAAAGCAATAGGAAGATGCAGGTCGGGGAGTGATGGTGCTAGGTTGGAGGGGAGAGTGGATTGGATGGGTGGAAAGGAAGATGGACAGGTAGGGCAGTTCAAGAGGGTGGTGCCGAATTGGAAGGTCATTCAACCAGTTGAGCGCTTCCCTGAGACCCGAACTAAGCAGAACAAGTGTAATTCAGTTGTGTAACTATGAGTTGTACACAGCCTTCTTTGGCGTGCTTTACAGCTTCTCAGACTTCGCTGAGATCCCCCTACACAAAGCCATCGCTGTACTAACACATCTGTCAGACTCAATAACACAGCACCTGTGTAGTTCAGCAGCCTTTCGCAGGGAAGCCAATGGCAGCCCTACACAATTTATGACACAGGGAGAGCAAACCAAAACAAGTCAACCTCCTTATCCCTATCACTGGCTTCATCACACAGAGATATTAAAATAGTCAATGACCACCAACATTTCTCAATTGTTCCTAGCCAGACTTTACAAATAACATATCTTGGCTCCTAATTTCTAACTTAAACAAAATTTTCCAATTATTATTAACAAAGTAACTGGCAGATCACACGGAAAAAAACAAACTACAAAGAAACTGCTTAAGACTTGTTCCTGGATGCTTAATTTTGATCCTGTCCAGTAGGCACTCTTAAATTAGCCTGTAATCTCTATTCACCATTGTAGAGACGCAGGAGGACTTGAGAAACCCGTACTGTATAACCGAATAGCAAGAATTATACATTCAACTGTCTTCCAGTTTTCTTTCCAGTTTTCTTTCCAGTTATATTAGCTGACAAAAAAAAATTGCATTTGGAAGTTGACATTCTTATATTGAGTTATATGAGTATTTATGTGCTTCAGGTAGCAGCAATTTTTCTATTGCCTGTTTCTCCCCACACGAAAATAGTCATGATTCTTACAATATCGAATTGCAGAACTGGTTGCGTTTAATCAATGAAAATATCAGAACCCCAATTCTGTATTGAGAAGGTAAGAATAGAGTTTTATTACATCTCTTCAAAAAGTCAAATTCCAGTGTTTTGGATGACTGATTCCAAATGAATTACTTTAACAGATCTTGGATAAAAGAAAACTATTTTTTAAACAACATTTTAGATCACGTTCATTATTAGCAAAAAATGAAATGGAAAAAGGCATACTTATGCCTCTGACGAGAATCAAGTTGCTGTTAACAGGAAGGGCTTCTGTTTTTTACATGAGCAATGCAAAAGAAAAGATCAACAAAGCAGAATAAAATTAAAATGTAACTTGATTTGAACTTTCAATGAAGCCGATCCACTGCTGACCTTCCCACTGAACACAAGTGATCTATTTCCTCACTGAATATTCCCCATTGCTCTGTCATTCTGATTATTGTGCATATATGAATGCATGTCTCACTGGATAAGAATCTCTCTTTTGAAAATCTCAAATGTTGTGCAATGGCTTGCACATCAATCTGTCATTGGACAGCAACTGGGAGAGTTGAAGCAATAACAGGGTGGGGACATAGATTTGAACATTAGCACGCAGCCCTTTATTATTTTACTTGCCCGCTCCTGATTCCACTTGGTGTGTACAATCCCAGGTGTTATGCTGTAACAGCTTTGAATAATTAAAGACACAGTTCATTGGTGATATTTGGAAGTCAGAAGATCAGGATGACTATAAGCAGTGCAAATGGGTGTCCAGGTTCATGGACTCTTTTGTGAATGCCCTATAGGGTGTAGCAAGTGGCAAGGGGGAGGTCTTTGGTTTTAGTAGCAATGGACAAATCCTGCTGTTGTGAGAACGAACGTGTGGCTAATGGTGACAGAGGAGGCAAGTAGCAGGCATGTCACCACCAGGTTGTGGATATAGTGCCTGTAAATATTTCCATGATGTGACCAGACCAGGGAAATAAAGCAAGCATCAAACATCTGCAGTACATCCTCTTTGATTCATTTGTACTTCATTCACCGGCAGATGGGACTTTTTATTCCCAATGATGGTTTTATTTTTCCTTATTCCTTCCTCTCTTTATCAGCATCTTTTTGCCCATTTACATGTTCAAACCCTCAACCTCACTTTGCTCACATTCTCACCTCCTGCTTCCTCCTGTCACTACTGCCAGTCACCCCAATCTACTGTAATCTGTTCCTACCTCATTTGATTCTCCTGATTCTCACCACACATCATTAGATGGCACTATCAACATGGTGGTCAAATATACCCGAGTCCCACTTGTGGTTCATTTGAAATAATTTCACCCTCACAGTGGGCACTGTGCCATTGAATAAAACTGTGGCATGGAATTAGCAGAGCACAGAAAATACAGATCCAAGCATTCAGGAAAGAATCAGCACATAATTGTTGAGGAGGATGGCATCATCTTGCAATTGTGTCATAGTATAAAATTAATTTCAGTGGTTTACAGTTTGAACTGAATCAAACAATTGAGTTTCACATTTCAGAGCACGTATGAAGTAAGATAGAAGCTCAAAACTCCAAAACTAGCATAAAATGTGCAGTTTCGTTTGAATGAATCTCTGAAAGTCTCTGGGATTCTCCATTCATGAGTTAATAATTCCACCCTCAACAACTATAGAAATGAATCAGTTATAAAATAGACATTCAAGGAGTTTCTAATTTTGATTTTTTTTGAAACTGTCTTTTCATTTAACACTAAAAGAAACTTAAAGCTGTCATTAAAAAAAGGTACTCATTCATTGTGCAATTAAATTTCCCAAAAAAACAAAAACTGATTCACAGGGAAGTCATCCAGAAAGCTCATCTGAGACAAGGGGAAGTATTTACAGGTATGAGCCTTCCATTTTTGAACATGTACTTCACTGTTCAAAGAATAGAGTATTTTCATTTAATGATTTTCCTTTGACTACCTAATTAGAAATATGCACTCCATGTCTTATAGGTGTTTTGGGAAAGAGAAGAGATGATTATATTTAATTGGGAGCAACAATTCATGGTAGTCTATTGTGAAATACTTGATGTTCACTTTGTCATACACAGGAAAACAATTCCACCTTTCAGATCTGTTGTTCTAGTGGAAATCAACATGGCATCTATACTGCAACCTCCACATATGAACCTCAATATCCTTGCATTGGTCAAGTGTTATTTTTGAAAGTTGCTTTGAACATTCACTGATTTAATCCACATTCAGAAGGCAATCCTATATTTAGTTAATAAAACTGCAAACAATCTCAATTACTGTATGACTGTGCATTGTCATGTTACATCAGACTGTGTCAATAATTCCATTAACAATACATGAGCATGTGCGTCTGTCGAGCTTTTTGTAGCAAGCTCGATAATCTGAACCATTTTGGAACAAATTCAAACGGGACCTTCTTGTGAAACTTTGGAAAACAGGAAACACATGAGACTTTGATCTGTTTAGGTTAAACTCAGGTTTCAATTCTCAACAGATCTAATTCAAAGATATCTAACATACATTCTTTCCATTTTTCCCACCCATCATTAGCAGAATCCATTCTTTTTTGATCTGTATTTTCAAATTGGGCAAAGTATTGTTATGATTGTCAAACCAAATTTTGTGGATAACATTTACCACTGCAATTATGTTTTACTCTTAATGATTGCAAACATTTTCAGAATGGTGAAGCCTTTTGAATTATGGCAATTAATGATAGTGTATGATAAGAAAGCTCTATTCTGTATGCATAATGGGGGGCTATTTATTTAAATGTTCTACATTCTGTATTTGTTAACTATAGATGCAGGTGTGTGCAATTTAGCCCACAGTCTTTGGCTTCTGGACTATAGAGTATGTCTTCCTCACTGTGCTGATTTTGGAAAGACCAGTTTTACCTTTTGGATGATGGATTGAAAAATAGGAAAAGTTACTGCTTTGCACCAAGGAAACTGTGGAAGTCGGTGTTTGTAGTTTGTAGTTTGTAGTTTTAAAGAGAACACCATTCTGCATTGCATCTCCAGTGTTGCCCTAGTTAAGCAGTGGGAGAGAATACCCAAAACTCCATGACTGTGTGTCCAGGGCGACACATTATTTTGCGCAAGGACGTGTGTGTGTGTGTGTGTGTGTGTGTGATCTATTTCCCTTTTTTCTAATGCCTGCTGGTCTGGAGATGCAAATTTGAATCCAGCCACAGCGTATAGTGGAATTTGAATTCAAGCAAGGATCTGGAATTAAGAGTCTAATGATTACCATGTAACCACTGCTGATTTTTGGAAAAATCCATCTCATTCACTGACATCCTTCAGAGAGGAAAACTGCCATCCTTCCTTGGGGGTCCTACATGTGACTTAACATGTGTTGCCTGCCCGGTGCCAGGGTGCAGGACATCTCTGACCGGCTTGAAAGGATATTGGAGTGGGAGGGGAGGATCCAGTTGTTGTGGTCCACATTGGGACTAACAACCTTGGCAAGGGTAGGATGGAGGACCTGTTTGGGGATTATCAAACACTAGGAAAAAAATTAAGAAACATGTTCTCAAGTGTCATAATCTGTGGATTACTACCCAAGCCATGTAGAAATTGGCCTGGGGCAAGAAAATTCGGGAAGTAAACACATGGCTAAGGGTATGGTATGGGAAAGAGGGTTTCTATTTAATGGGGCATTGGCATCAGTTTTGGGACTGATGGGATCTGTACCAATGGGATGGTCTCCACCTGAACTGATCTGGAACCAATGTTCTCGCGAAAAAGATAAATAGCATAGTCACTCGGACTTTAAACTTGTGAGTCAGGAGGAAGGGAAAGGGAAAGCAGCAGGAGGTATGGTGAAAAATGCAAAGGTAAGCAGCAGGTTAGCATGTATGCAAGAGGGTTTAAGTTCAAGGTAGACTATGAAAGAAGCAAAAATGAAGGATAACTCAGGAATATTAGAGACATTGTGAATCATGGAGGTACGAAAGCTAGCATAAAGGCACTTTACCCTGAATGCTCATAGCATTTGTAACAAAGTTGATGAGTTAATGGCACAAAGCTTCATGATTAGATTAGATTCCCTACAGTGTGGAAACAGGCCCTTCAGCCCAACAAGTCCACACCGATCCTCCAAAGACCAACCCACCCAGACTCATTCCCCTACTTTTACCCCTTCACCTAACACTAGGGGCAACTTAGCATGGCCAATTCACCAAACCTGCACATTTTTGGACTGTGGGAGGAAACCGGAGCATCCGGAGAAAACCCACGCAGACATGGGGAGAATGTGCAAACTCCACACAGACAGTTGCCTGAGTCAGGAATTGAACCTGGCACTCTGGCACTGTGAGGCAGCAGTGCTCACCACTGTGCTGCCCTTCATGAATGAATATGATTTGATAGCCATCATGGAAATATGGTTGCAGAATGTCATGACTGGGAATGAAATACGCAGTGGTACCAGACTATTCTGAATACTCTTGCTCCTAGTTCTTATGTTCTTACGTTCTTATTTTAAAGCGCTAAACATGGACGAGTTCGACAGCTGCCTACAGCTCTACCATTCTTTGACTCAGTCGCCAGGATGCAAAATTAGAAAGAAAATGGCCATTCGTTAATAGAACAATGTTTAAATCTAGTCTGTGATACTTGTTAGTCACTCTGTATAACTTGCTTTTAAATTGTGGGTGTCTCCTAATTGTACCTATGCACCTTTCTGTTGATGGCTCAATTGATATCTCCTCATCTCTTACTCAGGCGTATTGATCCAGTAGCGACAGGTGTTGATGTGGTAACTGTTATTCCTGATCCATTTCAGGAATGGTAAATTGCTGGAACTGATGGTTACTTTGTGCTGGTCATGAGATCACTTTTACCTGATCTGCTGTCTACAGTGAAAAAACAGGTTCTCTAATCAAAAATGTAAACAGAGTGCTGGGGAAACATGGCAAGAATAACTGCCCTGATATAAAATATAAATAGAACATGTTAGACAAGCTCAGAGAATCAACTCCTCTGACATAAAAAATAAGCAGAAAATGCTGGAGAAGCATCTGTGGCAAGAGAAACAGAGTTAACATTTTGAGTTATTTATTCATTTTTAATATTCATTTATTCATTTCTGTAGGATGTGGGTATCACTCTTTGGCCAGCATTTATTGTCCATCCATAGTTGCCCCTTGAGAAGGTGGTTGTGAGCTGCCTTCTGGAACCACTGCAGTCTACCTGCTCTGGGTTGACCCACAATGCCATTAGGGAGGGAATTCGAGGATCTTGGCCCAGCCACAATGAAGTAACTGTGAAAGAGTTCCAAGTCAGGATGGTGAGTGGCTTGGAGAGGAACTTGAAAGTGGTGATGGTGTTCCCATAAATCTGCTGCCCTTGTTCTTCTAGATGGAAGTGGTCATGGGGTTGGAAAGTGTGGTGTGAGGATTTTGATGGATTTCTTCAGTACATCTTGCAGACGGTACACACTGCTCTACATTCGTGTTGGTGGTGGACAGAGTAGATGCATGTGGATGCACTGTTAGTCAAGCTGGCTGCTTTGTCCTGGATGGTGTTCAGCCTCATGAGCATTGTTGAGTCTGTGTTCATCCAGGCAAGTGGGGAATATTCCATCACACTCCTCGCTTACGCCTTGTAGGAGGTGAGTTACCTGCCACAGTATTCCAAGTGCCTGACCTGCTCGTGCCACTACATTTATATGGAGAGTCCAGTTGCATTTCTGGTAAATGGTAACCCCCAGGATTTGGATATCAGTGGATTCAGTGATGGTATTGAATGTCAAGACCATGGTTAGATCGTCTCTTATTGGTGATGGTCATAACCTGGCATTTGTGCAGCACGAATGTTACTTGCCAGTTGTCAGCCCAAGCCTGGATATTATCCAAATCTTGTTGCATTTGGACACAGAGTGCTTCAGTGTCTAAGGAGTTGTGAATGGTGCTAAACATTGTGCAATCATGGACGAACAATCCAACTTCTGACCTTTTGATGGAGGGAAGTCATTGATGAAGCATCTGAAGATGGTTGAGCCTAGGACACTACCCTGAGGAACTCCTGCAGCTGAGAGCTTTGACCTCCAACAACCACAACCATCTTCCTATGTGTCAGATATAACTGTAACCACCGGAGAGGTTTCGCCTGGTACCCATTGATTCAGGTTAGCTCAGGTTTTTTGATACTAATCTTGGTCGAATACAACCTTGATGTCAAGGGCTGTCACCCTCACCTCACCTCTGGTATTCAGCTCTTTTGTCATGTTTGAACCAAGGCTGTCATAAGGCCCAATGATTCTCCTTCATTTCTTTATTTCAAATTTCCAGTATCTGCAGCATTTTATTTTTATTTGAGCAGCTTCTCTACAAGTACATGCATGCATGCAGCTGTGTGGATCTACCTCAGCATTGACATTCACTCCATATGACTGAGCTGACGGTGCTGAGCAGAGTTCTTAATTTCTCACTTGGGCTGAATTGGAACATCAAGAACATTTCCACTTTGACAGTGCTTAGCTCTGATTGTTTTATGTGTTTTTTTCAGCTGCTTGGCTGTTTTATCAAAGTGACATTTGTCTTGGTCTCATTCCACCATATCTCCATCACTGCTTCTGGATTCACTTGATGTTTTTGCCAACAGAATATTAGTTTGGGTGTGGTGTGACATCAATGTTTGGACTGGACTATTGTCCAAGCCTTCAGTAGGTTTAGGAGCCAATTGCTGCAGATGCTGGAATCTATACTAAAAACAACAAATGCTGAAGACCACAGCGGGTCAGACAGCATCCTGGAGAGAGAGCAAGTTAATATTTTGAGTCCAGATGATTCTTCACAAGAGCTGAAGTGAAGTGTGGAGGGCACAGCATTTTTGCATTAAATTGGGTGGGGGTTCCTGGTGGAGATGGTGGGTGTAGGGTGCTGGTGGAGAAAAGATGTTGATGGTTCAGATAAAGTAATCAAAATGTGAGAACAATGGTGTGTCTAACTGCCAGACTTGGAAGAACTGTCAGCCCCACTGGGATGGGAAGAGAGGAAATAATAACAGAATGTAACGAGGTAAAAGAACGAGAAGAATTGGGAGTTGGTTCACAATCTGAAGGTGTTGAATTCAATATTAAGTCCAGAAGGCTCTAAAGGGCCTAGTCTGAAGATGAGATGTTATTCCTCCAGTTTGCACAAGCTGGAAATTGTCATTCGCAGCAAGTCCAGCCTGTATGTGACGCCTGACACACAGGAATGTACACGGCTGTTGTGGATCTATCTTAGCATTGACATTCACTCCATATGACTGAGCTGACAGGAATGTGGTTAACACTTAACTGCCTTCTAGGTAATTAGGGATAAGCAATAAATACTGGCCTAGCCAGTGATGGCCTCATCCCAAGAATAAATAAAGGAAAAAAAGCTTTCCAGATGACATTTGCTTTCCTTCATTTAATTGCAATAATCTTGTTGGTTAACAAATGTCCTGGAGATTTCCACAGCCTCTAGCTCTGACTGCTGGGCTCCTATAATTTCTACATTTGTACTTCTGACCTCATTTTTTGCAGCATATCATTCAAGAAATCTCACTCTGATGTGAACCATCTTACTCAATTATTACTCCCATACATTATTTGTGTATAGCTTGCTACTGACAGTATCCTATAGCTACTGTGTACTCTTCCCCTTACAATTCAGCCAGTCAACCTTTCTGTGGCGTAACGATCCTAATCAATCTTTACCAGGGAAGGATTTAATGTTGTTCCTTCTCTTCCTCTCTCAGACCACCTTGTTTAAGCAGACTTGATGTTTTGTTGTCATTGATAAAATACTGTTTATATATCAGATAGGCTGCACCCTATAGTTCTAAATGACATAGCTGAAAAGGTAGTGGAAGTTTTAGTAGAGTCATAGACGCATAGAGATGTACAGCACGGAAACAGATCCTTCAGCCCAACTTGTCCCTGCCGACCAGATATCTCAACTAGGAGAAAGTGAGGACTGCAGATGCTGGAGATCAGAGCTGAAAAATGTGTTGCTGGAAAAGCGCAGCTGGTCAGGCAGCATCCAAGGAGCAGGAGAATCGACGTTTCGGGCATAAACACTTCTTCCTGAAGAAGGGGTTATGCTCGAAACCTCGATTCTCCTGCTCCTTGGATGCTACTTGACCTGCTGCGCTTTTCAAGCAACACATTTTTCAGACCAAATATCTCAACCCAATCGAGTCCCTCTTGTCAGCACCCGGCCCATATTTCTCCAAACCCTTCCTATTCATATACCTATCCAAATGCCACTTAAATGTTGCAATTGCACCAGTGTCTACCACTTCCACTGGCAGCTCATTCGATACACATACCACCCTCTGTGTGAAAAAGTTACCCCTTACGTACCTTTTATATCTTTCCCCTCTAATCCTAAACCTATGCTCTCTAGTTCTGGACTCCCCCACCCCAGGGAAAAATATGAATAGAATATAAACCATGCCCATAATGGTTTTGTAAACCGCTATAAGGTCACCCCTTAGCCTCCGACGTTCCAAGGAAAACTACCCCAGCTTATTCAACCTCTCCCTATAGCTCAAATCCTCCAACCCTGGCAACATCCTTATAAATCTTTTCTGAACCCTTTCAAGTTTCACAACATCTTTCCAATAGGATGGAAGCCAGAATTGCACACAATATTTCAACAGTGGCCTAACCAATGTCCTGTACAGCCCAACATGACCTCCTAACTCCTGTACTCAATACTCTGACCAATAAAGGAAAGCATACTAAACGCCTTCTTCACTATCCTATCTACCTGTGACTCCACTTTCAAGGAGCTATGAACCTGCACTCCCTAGGAGTTTACTATTAAGTGTATAAGTCATGCTAAGAATTGCTTTCCCAGAATGCAGCACCTCACATTTATCTCAATTAAACTCCATCTGTCACTTCTCAGCCCATTGGTCCATCTGATCAAGATCCCGTTGTAATCTGAGGTAACCTTCGCTGTCCACTACACCTCCAATTTTGGTGTCATCTGCAAACTTACTAACTATACATCTTATGCTCACATCCAAATCATTTATATAAATGACGAAAAGCAGTTGAACCAGTACCAATCCTTGTGGCACTCCACTGGTCACAGACCTCCAGTCTGAAGGATCCTGAAAGCCTTCTTAGCAATTGTTTCAACTTGCTTGGCCATATTCTGAAGAATCATACATGTGAATCCCAAGTGCCCTCTGCTCCTGTACTCCTGTCAAAGTTGTATCATTGAGCTTATATTGCCCTTTGTGTTCCTTCTGCCAAAACGCAATACCTCATGTTTCTCTGCATTGATTTTCAGCTGCCAGGTTTCTGCCATTTAGCCAACTTGTCAGTGCCCATCTGAGGTCACTCAGCATCATTCTTGCAATTCACTATTCACCCATCTCAAAATCCTTTATATAAATCAGTTCCACAAAGCACGAAATTTTTAGTTGTAACTAATTGACTAAAAATGTCAATTTTGTGAAAAAGTTTAGAAAGGAATATTCAGAATCAAAGGAAGAGGAATGAAATTTCATGTCAGGACAGAGAGCTTTTCAAGTAGACACAAGTGAATAAAATGAGTATTTGTGCATTTCAGAGAAGTTAGGGAGATATTTGTATTTCCAACTATTCTATTGTTTTAGCTTATCTATAAAGTCAAAAAACTCAGTACTGTCTCAAGCATTTATTCACAAACTGATTGATCACTCAGCACAATTTCTTTATTTCAAAATATCCTCAAAGAATTGAGACTGTTGTTAGATTCAACCAAAAGGAGGAAATGGGCAGCCTAACGTCCTCTCCTTCCATAGCTCCAGATTCACTCTAACTTTCTGCATTGAGACCATTATCTGCACAGAGTGATTCTGTGGAATCTTTACCACCAAGAGGGACCAAGGCACCAGCTGCAACACCAGAAGAAGAGCCAGGTGATGTTAAGCTGAGAGAAGTATTCTAAAAGATCTGAAGCTTCATTTAAATTTAGGTTTCAAACAATTTTTAAACAGTGGTTATTATAATAAAAGGCAAAATGTGATATTAGACTCAGCAGTGAATGTTTCAATGTAAATTTCAATATTGGTCTGAATAAAACCAACATAAATCTTAATGGTTTCCTCACTACCATAATCAATTTAGTTGCTGCATTCCAGGATCCCCTGGGAATTCTTGGCTCAATTGGATCCCATTTGTCCCATAAGCTCTATGAGGTTAGCCATATGTCATAAGAACATCAGAGCATGAAAAATAGGAGAAGGAGCCAGCAATTCAGACTCTCAAGCCTGTCCGGCCATTCAGCAAGGTCATAGATGATCTATGAGAAAATCATAATCCTGAAGAAGGCCTTATGCCTGAAACGTCAATTCTCTTGCACCATGGATGCTGCCTGACCTGCTGTGCTTTTCCAGCAGCACATTTTTCAGCATAGATGATCTATCCCAGGCCTCAAATCCACTTTCACGCCAACTCATCATAACCCCCAACTCCTCAACATATCAAAATTATATCTACTTTAAAAATCCTCAAACATCTTCACTTTAATTACTTTCAGTGATCTCATCTCCACAACTCTCTGGGGTGGAGAATACTAGATGTTCAATTGTAGTACTGTGTACCGTTGTGGATGCCACGTTATAGAAAAGGTTTGCATTGAAGGGAGTGCAGAGCAATTTACAAGAATGGTCCCAAGACTCAGAAAATTCACTTATGAGGATAGATTGAAGAAGTTAGGACTGTACATTTTGGAGAAAAGAAGGCAGAGAGGAAATTGACAAGAGATTTTCACACCATGAGCAGCTGGGTAGATTAGATAAGGAGAAGGGATTCCCACTTGAAAAAGACTGAGAGGGCATAGATATAAAGTGATGCCCAAAAGAGGTAAGGGTGATATAAAGAAAGGCTCTTCATGTAGCAAATAGTCAGGGTTTGGAAATGTGGTGGAAGCAGGTTCAACTGGGGCATTCAAGAAGGCACTGGAAGATTTTCTTGGATAGATTTTATGTGCAAGGGTATGTGAACAAAGCAGGAGTTTGGCAGTAGATAAATTATGCCTGTTTGAAGAGTTGGTGTTGGCACAATGGATCAAACGGTCACCCTTTGAACCGTAACAGTTCTGTGTTTCCTTTATTCTGCAATGTAAGAAGAGTATGGTCAAGTCTTAAAACAAACAGGACGGTGAGTCAGCCCAGCAAATCAGACATTTTTGCTTCCTTCATATTTGCTTTGATTTAATTTGATTCAAGTGACAGAAACAATATTAGAACCATGCTCACAAAAACGGTATTCAAGAAAATTATGGGTTTATGCGCCTCTAATAATAGGTTCAAAATATTACGTGATGCTCATTAAACCTCAAAAATTGACACTTAATTTCTTTTTAGAATGAACTCCGTTAATTGAGAGTGATATTTTCGGTCAGTTGATGAAAACTTGTTTCTGTTGTGTCTTCTGATGGAGAAAGCTACTCAAGAAACAATATCAATCTTCTCATATCAACAACTATAATTTCATAAATTACATCATGTCTTCATGTTGATCAAGAAAACACTTTATTTGAAAGAACATGTTTTCAACATTTTAATATTGTGCAAATATAAGTTTCATGTAAACCAGATCATTCTAAACATCATAGTAAATCAGGACATTAAAATTTAATAAATGTTATAATTGATACCCCAGTATTTATATTACTAGAAATAGAGCATGATAAATTATTGTTTGATCTATGTGCAGTAATTGGTTAATGTTTACTGAGAATGATTTCCAGACAGACTAAAGAAAGAAATTTTGGTTGACAATAGCTTCCTGGTCACCACTACTGAGACAAGATTTTAAACCCAGTTATTAATGGTGTGTAAATGTCATCATTCCCAAAGATGGAGGAACCTAGCACATCAGCGCAAAAAACAAAGCTAAAGCATGTGCCTCCATCTTCAGCCAGAAGTGCTGAATGGATGATCTCATTTGGCTTCCTCCTGAGCTCTCCAGCAACAAAGATACTAGTCTTCAACCAATTTGATTCACTCCACATGATATCAAAGAACAGCTGGAGGTACTGGCTACTGCAAATACCTTTCAACAGGCCCAAAACTGCACTGAAGACTTGGCTTCAAGTACTGAATGCATCCCAAACCATGCTGTTTTAGTACAGTTAAAACACTGGCTTAAAAATGTTGAAAATTGCCCACATCTGTGTCGTCGACAAAAGCAGTACAAATCAAGTATTGCATGGTCATTCTACTTTTGATCATCATTGAAGTGGTGGAAGGTATTGTTGACAGTGGTGTCATGTGCGTCTTGGAACAGAATGATCTTATCATTGAAGCTCAGTTTCAGTTTTGTCATGACCACTCAACTTCTAAACTCCACAAGCTTTTTTTATATATTAGAATTATTAATCCATAACCATATCATTTCATCTGCTGAGTTGGAGTCTTCATCTTCAAACCAGAAACTAAGAATGTTCCTGGTTCTCTCTCAACAATCTCACTAGAAGTAACAAATAGAGGAAATCTTCACAATTGTCATTATGCTCTAGCTACACATGAAGTGACCAGCCAAATTCTTAATGTATTATTTTCTCCTTCCCAATCAATGATTCAGTGTTCTAAATGTCTTACATTATGCCTCAGTGTTCTTAGAAGTCTGTTTTGATAAACCTGAGGTGAAAAGCTTCAACAACTTGTCTTATTTTCATCAGTACTGATGTTCTATACTACCAAGCACAACTTCTAACAAGGGAATTCACAATGTCTTTAGTAAAAACCAACATTGAGAGGTATACAATCCAGTAGATTTGAAGTTCTCAATATCTCAATCTTCTTTTCATCTATCTGCACCATCCCGTGCTATTTTCAGGTGTTAACATTGAGAGATATTCCTTTGTAGCAAAGAAAATATCAATAAGAACTCCTATTGGTCCATTGCATTGATTCTGATGGAAAATTCTTCTATGTGAACATGAGATGTAAACATTACTCAACTTGGCTGAACTTGTCTCCATGGAAAATGACATGTTTACATTTGCAATTTGTGTTCATCCAAGAGTAATTGCCAGTTGAGTTGTGTACATGGTGAGCCTTTGATGCCATGGAATTATGGAGTGATTTGCCTGGGTCTTGACCTATGCAGTGGATTCTGAGGGCACAGGGAATTTTGGAAAAAATGCAAGAGTTCCTTCTTAACTGCAGTATTCACTGTGCACATCAAAACAAAGTATATTTGTGTCATGAATTGCAAAGACAATTAATTATAAAAAAAAGTAACATACACCTTTAGGATAGTGAGATGGCCCAAAGTGCTTCAAAGAATTACAATCAGATAGCATCAACAATCTTCATTTATGTAGCTCCCGACATAATGAAATGTTCCAGGGCACCTCATCAGAACATCAACAAACAAAATATCACTTTGTGTAAATAATGGAAGGTAACTTCTCAGATTTCAAGGGGCGATTTAAAGAGACATTTGAGTTTATTGTGAAAGAAAGTTGAAGGATATTTGCCAGCACAAAATAAAGAAACTGGGAATGCATAAGAGGACAGACTTGGAGGAAATCAGAATACTTAGCGGGATTTCAAGCCTGAGGAGGTCACAGAGATAGTAATGAGTGAGAATATGAAGTGATTTTGAAACAGGGTTGAGAATTTTAAAATGAAGGAATTGATGAATCAGCTGCCATTGAGGGTGTGTGGACATGGGATTCTGAATAAACAGGACATGAGCCTGTCACAATAAGGCCGAAAGAATTCTGAATAAATTCACATTTATGGAAGGTGGAAGCTGGGAAAGCAGTCTGGAGAGTACTTGAACAATCAAAGCCGGAGTTAGCAAAAGTATCCAGCAGAACTAGGTCATTATGGTCATTGATAGGATATAGAACATGCAGCATAGAACATTACAGCACAGTACAGGCCCTTCGGCAATGCCCCAGCCTGTGAAATTAATCTGATGCCCATCTAACCTACACTGTTCCATTATTATCCATATGTATGTCCAATGCCCATTTAAATGCCCTTAATATCAGCGGGTCCACTACTGTTGCAGGAACTGGATATGTTCCTGGAAGCTCAGCTGTTGGTCAAATAGGACACAAAGGTTCTGAACAGTTTGGATGACATGGTGATGGAGGAATTTACAGTTGAGAGATGATGTTTGCCATAGAGACATAGAGATGCACTGCACAGAAACACACCCTTCAGTCCAACTCGTCCAAGCTGACCCGATGCCCTAAACTAATCTGGTCCCATTTGTTGACACTTGGCCCATATCTCTCTAAACCCTTCCTGTTCATGTATTCATCCAGATGCCATTTAAAAGCTGTAATTGTATCAAACTCCACCACTTCTCTGGCAGCTCATTCCATACACGCACGATATGTGAAGAAATTGCCCCTTAAGTCCCTTGTAAATCTTCCCCACTCACCTAAACCTATGTCCTCTAGTTCTGGACTCCCCCATCCCAGGGAAAATACCTTGTCTATTTACTCTATCCATGCCCCTCATAGTTTTATAAACCTCTATAAGGTCACCCCTCAGCCTCCAGGGAAATCAGCCCCAACCTATTCAGCCTTTCCCTATAGCTCAAATCGTCCAACCCTGGCAACACCCTGATAGATCTTTTCTGAACTCTTTCAAGTTTGCAACATCCTTCCAGTAGGAGGGAGACCCAGAATTGTACACAATGTTCCAAAAATAGTCTAACCAATGTTCTGTACAGGAAGGTGCCTCGCCACTACCTTCTTAAGAACAATTAGTGATGGTCAAAAACTAGCGGCCTTTCTATTCGTGCCCACATTCCAGGAACAAGTAAGAAGAAATGTTGAATTGCAGGAAAATTCACTGCATCCAGAAGCAGTGTCACAGAAACAGCCTGACAACACCGAGGGAGTGGAGAGGCCGAAAGAGAAAGCAATGGGATAGAACTTGATGTTGTCAGTGTTGATTAGAAACCTGAGGTTAAATCTTGGTGTAACATTTTAAGTGGTTTTTGAAATAATGCAGTGCAAGTTTATAATTTGTTTCATGCGCAGAAGGCCGTCGAAACCTTGCATATTTTTCTTCAACTGCTTTCTGTGTGTCATTTTTTGAACGCTGGTGCGTCTGATGGCCAACGATGACATCATTACACGATCCCACGAGCAGTCTGCCGAGTCCGTCAATGAAAAACTCTAGGAAAGATTTTAGTTGTGAAAACATTGGTGTGGAAAAATCAAACATAATGATAGAATAGCACAGAATGATAAATGCTATTTAATGTATCAAACACAAAACACAACACAGAAATATTTACACCATGACAAGATCTTCACCATCCATTAAATGTTCCCTGGGAAAGTTGTGTTTAATAAACTCCAATCCTCAAAAAAAATGTCAAACCAACTTCGTTGACTTTGGCTGTGATCCACAAGACCTTCTGTATTCTGAGATTTTGTTCCCAATTTTAAAATGTGATGCTGGAGGTGGGGGACTGAGAATGTACCAGTGGTGCATGTGAGCCTCAAGAGGCAGAATTGTGGAGACCAGACGTATCTGTACGGCAGGCACTCATTTACAGAAAAGTTTGCAAAATCTTCTTTAACACTGGATGGGATCCACCAACTCTCCTTTATTGGAAGTGGGAAATTCCTGGTAGGGTCAGCGAGAACACTCTGAGCACTCACTGAGAAGAGGTAACTGGAGGAGTTCAGGGCAGGGGTTTGACTGTGATCATGGATGAGTCCAGGTGGAAATGAAGTGACCTCCTGCTCTTCAGTAAGCTCTGTATACTCGTAACCCAACCCGTGCACTGTACGGTGCTGACTTCCATTTACTAACCCATACTTTTCCAAATGTAAATAGTCTTGCACTAGATTATTGTCTTTAAACATGTTCCAACCAGGATCATGAGGGTGAAGGTTGACATTCCTTCCCCTTTTTCAAATAGGGCTGTGATATCTGCACTCAGCAAGACCTCTGGAATCACCCATATCTTGAAGGAGGATTGGAAGATTTTGCCCAAGTCATTAGAATTTCTACCCTTACTTTGCACAATAAGCCAAGATATATCCCATCCAGACTGCCTGACATGTTGCTTTGCAAATTCCCAATCTTTTCCAAATACAGCAGACCACCACCTTCTCAAGAGCAACAAGGGACAGCCAATAAATGCTGGTCTTGCTATCCCACAAGGGAATAAAGAAAACTTCTTTATTTTTATTCTCTCCAATAAGTTCAAATCTTTTCAAATCCCTGGTACCAAGCTGGGGTGGGCTGAACTAATGCTTTTTACAGGTTTAGCATCAATTTCCAGCTTTATAAAATATTGCATGGATTGACTGCCTGCAGGGACTGCCTGGAGATTGTGTAATTTTTGTGCAAAATAGAGTTATCTGCAAATATAATTCAGCAAATGCATTCTCCATGGATTGATAATGAACTGACGGGCAGCAGGAGACAGAGAGTAGTGGTAGAAGGCAGTTTCTCAAAATGGACAACGGTAGCAGTGGTGTTCCACAAGGTTCCATGCTGGGACCACTGCTGTTTGTGATACACATAAATGATCTGGAGGAAGGTATAGGTGGTCTGATTAGCATGTTTGCAGGTAACACTAAGATTGGTGGAGTAGCAGATCGTGAACGGGACTGTCAGATAGTATACCAGAATATAGATAGATTGGAGAGTTGGACGTAGGAATGGCAGATGGAGTTAAATCCGGGCAAATGCAAGGTGATCTAATTCAAGAGTGAACTATACAGTAAATGAAAATGTCATGGGGAAAATTGATGTAGAGAGAGATCCGGGTGTTCATGTCCATTGTTCACTGACAGTGGCAACGCAGGTTAATAGAGTGGTTAAAAAGGCATACGACATGCTTTCCTTCATCGGACAGTGTATTGATACAAGAGTTGGCATGTCACATTACAGTTGCATAACAGTTTCGTTCAGCCATATTTGGAATACCGCATACAGTTCTGTTCACCACATTTCCAAAAGGATGTGGATGCTCTGGAGAGGGCGCAGTGGAGGTTCACCAGGATGTTGCCTGGGATGGAGAGCTCTAACTATGAAGAGAGGTTGGGTAGACTAGGATTATTTTCAGTAGAAAGATGAATGTTGAGGTCTACAAAGTCATGAGAGGTAAAGGCAGGGCAAATAGCAAGAAGCTTCTTCCCAGAATGGGGTGTAAATTACTAGGGGTCACGAGTTGAAAGTGAGAGGGGAAAAGTTTAAGGAAGATATGTCTTTATGCAGAGAGTGATGGGTGCCTGGAACACTTTGCAAGAGGAGGTGGTAGAGACGG
This sequence comes from Chiloscyllium punctatum, assembly GCF_047496795.1. Classification (NCBI taxonomy): domain Eukaryota; kingdom Metazoa; phylum Chordata; class Chondrichthyes; order Orectolobiformes; family Hemiscylliidae; genus Chiloscyllium; species Chiloscyllium punctatum. The sequence goes on along the minus strand of NC_092780.1, from coordinate 23,154,710 downwards.
GGACGAAAGCGTCATTTAAGATGTATCTAGACAGGTACATGAATGGGCAGGGAGCAGATCCTTGGAAAATAGGTGACAGGTTTAGGTAGAGGATCTGGACTGGCACAGGCTGGGAGGGCTGAAGGGCCTGTTCTTGTGCTGTAATTGATTGATGAGGGAAGGGCTGTAGATATCATATACGTGGACCTCAGTAAGGCATTTGATGAAGTTTCCCATGGGAGGCTGATGGAGAAAGTGAAGTCGCATGGGGACCAGTAGATGGACTAGCTGGATGGGTAAAGAATTGGCTGGGCAACAGGAGACAGAGAGTAGTGGGGGAAGGGAGTTTCTCAAATTGGAAAACTGTGACAATGGTGTTCCACAGGGATCCGTGTTGGGGCCACTGCTGTTTGTGATATAAATAACTGATCTGGAGGAAGGTATAGGTGGTCTGATTAGCATTTTTGCAGATAACACTAATGTTGGTGGAGTAGCAGATCGTGAATGGGACTGTCAGCAAATACAACAGACTAGAGATAGATTGGTGAGTAGGGCAGAGAAATAGCAGATGGAGTTCAATCTGGGCAAATGCAAGGTGATGCATTTTTGAAGAACCAATTCAAGGGTGAACCACACAGTAAATGGAAAGGTCATGGGGAAAATTGATGTAGAGAGAGAGAGAGAGCTGGGTGTGCAGGACCATTGTTCCCTGAAAGTTACAACGCAGGTCGATAGAGTGGCCAAGAAGGCATACAACATGCTTTCCTTCATTAGACGGGGTATTAGGTACAAGAGTTGGCAGGTCATGCTACTGTTGTATAAGACTTTGGTTCGGCCACATTTAGAATACTGCATACAGTTCTGGTCTCCACATTACCAAAAGGATGTGGATGCTCTGTAGAGGATGCAGAGGAGGTTCATTAGGATGTTGCCTGGTATGGAGGGTGCTAGCTATGATGAGAGGATGAGTAGATGAGGATTGTTTTCATTAGAAAGATGAAGGTTGAGGGGGCACCTGATTGAGGTCTACAAAGTCATGAGAGGTATAGACAGGGTGGATAGCAAGAAGCTTTTTCCCAGAGTCGGGTCTCAATTACTCGGGGTCACGAGTTCAAAGTGAAAAGGGAAAAGATACATGAATGGGCAAGGAGCAGAGGGATACAGATCCTTGGAAAATAGGTGACAGGTTTAGATATTGGATCTGGATTGACGCAGGCTTGGAGGCCAAAGGGCCCGTTCTTGTGCTGTAATTTCCGTTGTTCTTTGTTCAGGGTGAAATCTCTGTCATAATAAGGACAGTTGGTATTACTGAAGGGCCAATATGTGGGAGTTGTGCAGTGAAAGAATACTGTTGTAAACTGTAAGGAAGTAAAAACATCCACAGCTGATGAATCACTTTCTGTATCATAATTTCAACCAAACTCATCTCCAAACTCCAAAACCTCAGACTCTGCTCCCCCCTCTCCAACTGGATCCTTGACTTCCCGACCCACAGACAGCAATCAATGAGGATAGGTGATAAGACCTCCTCCACGATAACCCTCAACATTGGTGCAAAGTTGCACACTCAGTCCTGTATTATACTCATTATACACTCATGACTGTTCGGTCAAATTCAGCTTTTCAAGTTTGCTGATTACAGCAACAAGGTAGAGTACATGAAAAAAGATAGCTTCGTGACATGGTGTAAAGACTACAATCACTCTCTCAATGTCAGCAAAATGAAGGAGATGGCCATCGACTTCAGCAAACAGTGTGGAGGACAGTCCCCTATCTGTACCCATGGTGCTGAGGTGGAGGTGGTTGACAGCTTCAAGTTCCTGGGAGTAAATATCACCAGCAATCAGTCCTGGCCCATCCAGATCAATGCTACAGTAACGACAGCACACCAACACCCTACTTCCTCAGAAGGCTAAGGAAATTCAGCATGTCCACAATAACCCCTTACCAGTTTGCAGAGGGTGTACCATTGAAATAATCCCATCTGGATACATCATAGCTTAGTATGGCACTGCTTTGCCCAAGATGACAAGAAATTACAGAAATTAGTGAATGCAGCCCAAACCATCATGCAGACCTACTTTCCCTCCATTTACTCTGTCTACACTTCCCACTGTTTCAGGAAAGCCACCAACACAATCAAAGACTCTTCCCCCTCTGGTTATACTCTCTCCCACCCTCTTCCAAAGGTAGAAGAGAAAAAATTTGAAAACAGTACCAACAGATCCGTGAGCAGCTTCTTTCCGGCAATTATCAGACTTACAAACTGACATCTCATATGGTCAGGTTAACCATTCTCTGTACTTTCTCTGCAGCTGTAACAAACTATGATCTGCATTCTGTGCGATTGCCCTGATATACTTATGTAAGCTATGATTTGTCTGGATATTATGCACGACAATACTTTTCACTGTATCTCAATATGTGGCAATAATAAATCAAATCAAATCAACTGCTTTTTGTCATTGATATAAATGATTTGGATGTGAATACAGGAAGTACTGTTGAAAAGTTTGCAGATGACACCAAAATTTGTAGTGTAGTGGACAGTGAAGAGGATTACCTCAGAGTATATCAGGACCTTGTTTAGATGGGATGATGGGTCAAGGAGTGGCAGGTGGAGGTTAATTTAGGTAAATGTGAGGTGCTGCATTTTGATAGGGCAAACTAATGCAGAACTTATATACTTAATGTTAAGGTCCTGGGAGTGTTGCCAACAAAAGACCTTTAAGTGCAGGTTCATAGTTCCTTGAAACTGGAGTCACAGCTGGACAGAGTATTGAAGAGAATGTTTGGTGTTCTTGCATACATTGCTCAATGCATTGAGTATAGGGGTTGGGAGGTCATGTTGCAGCTGTATAGGACATTGGATTGGCCACTTTTGAAGTACTGCATTTAATTTTAGTCTCTCTGCTACAGGAAAGATATTGGGAAACTTGAAAAGGTTAAGAAAAGACTTATGAGGCTGTTTCCAGGGTTGGAAGGTTTCAACAATAGTGAGAGGCTGAATAGTTTGGGGCTATTTTCCTTGGAGTGTAGGGGGCTGAGGGGTAACTTCATAGAGGTTTAGAAAATCACGAAGGGGCATGTATAGAGTGCAAAGCTATGGTCATTTTCCCAGGTGAGGGGAATCTAAAACCAGAGGGCACAGGTTTATGGTGAGAGGGCTAAGATTCCAAAGGGACCAGAGGGGCAACTTCTTCATGCAGAGGGTGGTGCATACATGGAATAAGCTGCCAGAGGAGGGAGGGGAGGCATCTGGGTGGGTATATGAATAGGAAGGGTTTAGAGGGATATGGGCCAAATGCTGGCAAATGGGATGAGATTAATTTCCAAATCTAGTCCACTTGGTCAGGTTGGATTAAAGGGTCTGTTTTCGTGCTATACATCTCTATGACTCGAAGTCACATCTTTGCCAAGGAGAAACCTTTTGAGGGTGGAATGCAGCTGTAACTCTGGTCATTCTTCATCATTGGTAGTGATGGTTTGTGAAGGAGGCTTGGGATTAAAGCGATCTGGAAGGTTAGACTTTGGCCTGTCACTATCTGGATGCTCCCTTTCTCTGGCCGTGTTTTGGCCACTGTCGGGTCAATGTGCTGACTGGAAATTTCCAGTCAGTTCAGGAGAGGAGCTTTAATTGATCACTTCCATTCTAGACACAGCCTGGCACAGTGCTGAGAATGGACAGGGCAGCTGGTGGAAGGATGCTTTGTGCCCACAGTCCTTGGATCCCACCCCACTTTGTCACAAACGCCTGACCCATGTTCATGGTACTTTTTGGCTCCTTAAGGGAGTTACTGAAACATGAAAACAAACAAATCAGAATAAAAGTTGATTATCACCAACTCTAATGAGCATAGCGATGGAAGAGCAGCACAACTTAATGGCTCACTTACCTGAATGAGCTACCCTGGCTAATCGAGGATCAAATCCAACACTCAATATCTTGGATGTCCTGGCCAGAAAGAAATTGACCACTCCACTGGTTATCACACAGTTTGGAAACCCATCCAAGGGATGAAAGCCCCCACCCTTTGAGAACAAGCATTCTCCGTCATCAGGATTTCCATATTCATACCACAGCCTAAAGTGGAAACGATTACCGTTTACTGAGCCACCAACCTGTAAAGATTATATTACATCCAATTAGAGAAATGGAATATAGTTTCTTTTCTCAATGATTTTTCATTCTATTACCACAAGATCTCCTTGTCAGTGCTTCCTCAGTGTTTCCTGTTGTAAGCCCACTTCAAGGCTATATAATTGTTGTGAGTCTTCGAGCAATCCTCTTGCTGAGAACTGGAGAACCATGGAAGAGGGAGACAATCCATTACTTCATGAGGGTCCAGGACACCAAATGTTCAGCTCATGACCCCACTTGGTTCCTGATACTCACTTTCGGAAGCTGGGGTTGATATTTCCATCACGTGATCACAGTCAAAGAACCAAATATGTGTGAAATATCCTTCCTTCCTCCCTTACGAGAGTTGTAGAATACCTACAGTGTGGAAGTAGGCTATTCGACCCATTGAGTCCACACTAACCCACTTAAGAGTATCCCAACCAGAATCACCCCCTACCCTGAATTTCCCATGGCTCATCCACCTTAACATCCCTGGATACTATGTGCAATATAGCATGGCCAATCCATTCAACCTGCACATCCAAACTCTGCAGGAGGAAACTGGATCACCCTGAGCAGACCCATGCAGATATATGGAGAACGTGCACGCTCCACATAGACAATCGCCTGAGACTGGAATTGAACCCAGGTCCCTGGTGCTGTGAGGCAGCAGTGCTAACCAGTGGGCCACCATGCCTCCCTTCCTTGCTGACTTGGCCCCTTCCTTCTTTTCCTTATTTCCTCCCTTCCTTCCTTCCTTCCTTCCTTCCCATATCCCTGCCTTCTCTCCCTTCTTTTCTAAGATGTTTACACCAGAAGACATAGGAGCAGAATGGACCATTCAGCCCATCAGGTCTGCCTTATCATTTGATGAGATCGTGGTTGATCTGATAATCCTCAATGCCATTTTCCTGCCTTATCGCCATAACACTTGATTCCTTTTCTGATTAAAATTTAGTACATCGGTTTTGAATATAATTTATGGTCCAGCCTTGACAGCCCTCTGAGGCAAAGAATTTAATAGATTCACTGCGTTTTGAAAAAAATCCTTTTTATCATTGGACTTAATGGATGACACTTTAGTCTGAGATTACACCTTCTGGTCCCAGACTCTCCCACAAGAGGAAGAAATGTCTTTCCATTTACCCTGTTACACCCCCTAAGAATACTATGTTTTAATAAGATTATCTCTCCTAAACTCTGATGTGTGCCAGCACCATCTACTTAACCTTGCTCCATAAGACCTTCCCTCCATGCCTGTAATCAACCGAGTGAACTTTCTCTGGATTGCCTCCAATGACACTTCATCTTTCCTTCTATAAAGGAACCAAATCCATTCACGGTATTCCAGTTGTGGTCTGGCTGGTGTCTTGTATATTTTTATCAAGACCTCCCTATTTTTCTAATCCCTTCCTTTTGAATTAAAAAGGCAACATTCCATTTGCCCTCTCGATTACTTATTGAATTTTATTGTCAGCTATTTGTGACGCATGCATGAAGATTCCCAAATCCTTCTGTGGTGCAGCTTTCTGCAGTCTTTTCCTAATTAAATACTACTCAACTCTTGTAATTTTCCTTCCAAAGTGCATTAGCTCACATTTCCCTCAAAATATTCCATCTGGCAAGTTTCCCCATCCACTCCATCTATCTGTAATCACTATAAACTTCTTGTGTTATGCTCTCTACTTATCTTCATATCTATTTTATATAATTTGCAAATTTGGTAACAGTACATCTATTTCCATTATCCTAGTTATTAATATATATTCTTAAAATATATTCTAAATTATTGTGGCCCTAGTACTGATTCCTGTAGCACTCCACCAGTTATAGGTAACCATCCTGAAAGTGCCCCCTTTATCCCAACTCTGTCTTCTATATACCAGCAAAGCCTTTATCCATGTTAATACACAACTCCCAACACCAGGGGCACTTATCTAATGATGTAGTCTGCGTGTTACCTTCCCAGACGCCATTTGGAAATCTCAATAAATTACATTTACTGGTTCCCCATTATCAATGCTGCTTGTTACTTTCTCAAAGAATTAAAATGAATTTGTCGGGGATGATTTCCCTTCCATGAAGTCATGCTGATCCTGTTTGGTTATATTATGTATTTGTAAATGCTCTGCTGTTATACACTTTGCAATACACTCTAACACTTTCTGAATGGCAGATATTTCTTTGTTCCTTTCACCCTCCTTTTCTTATTTCCAATATCTCTGCACCTCTCCCTCACTTTCTTCCTTCCTTTCTCCTTCCCTCTGTTAACCTTTATGAGTTAAGAGCTTGGAAAGATGGGTTTCTTAAATGTCCTCCAATTCTCTAACTGCAAGATGGGAGTTATTTTTCTCGTTGAATGACAGGCTACTTGCTGTCAAACTTACTTGTGTGTATAGATATGAACAAAACATCAATCACAATATTTTATATGCAAATTAAAATTCATTTCTTGAAACATAAAAATGAAATGTCATCAGGTTGAAGTATTTGTGAAACATTGTTCCACTTTCTATCCAGTTCCATTCTTACCATGTCCAAGTTTGTGTTTTCTAATACTTCCACCAACTTTTCCACTTTTGTCTGTTTTGTGAATAAAAAATCTTCATCCACCCAAAGAAAGTATTTAGTTGTGACCTGAGAAGCTGCCAAGTTTCTTCCAGCAAACCATCCCTGTGCAGAATAAAATGGCAAGAGTTTCAGGTTCAATAAATGAGGAGAAATTGTTTCTTTGAAATTGGGTTAGCCGCAATTATGTTACAAGAAGTATCTAGCTTAAAGTGGTCTGAACAATAGACATGGAGTTCATCTATTTTCCAACATTTACTTCCACCCTCATTCTCTCCTACTTTTCTAATTCAGTTAAATGACTTGTAAATTGTCCAATGTTGGAAGGATCCTGTCCAAAATTTGAATGCATACCAGTGGACAGTGACCGAGAGTTTGTCTTTTGGAGAATTGTTGAGTTTTACAATGAGGGAACTATCTCAGAGAAATATCAGAGTAAAGACACAATTTGCCAGTACCTGCAGAACTGGCCTAAAAATTGGCTTAGGTGCTGGGTTACAACTGGACACATAGTCGCACTGGTTTCATTATAGATGGACACCCAATTACGATGTAGTGTAGGACTCAATATCTGCCGTGTGATTGGCTGCCTCTGCAATAAGCAAGGGCTGGGGGATATTGAGTTAACATTACGTGTTACCGTCAGTCACGTGTTATTAAAGATTGTTTGACCCTTTTAAGGGGAAATGGCACTAAACAACAATGCTATGATTTAAAACATGGAAAAATGAAGAAAAATGCAGAAGGAACATCTGGTGCTTGAGGTATTGATTGTATCTGTGGTCAGCAGGAGGCATGCCATTGTGTCCTGGGTAAAGGATGTCCTCAAAGACCACCCTCAGAAAGGGCAGGACATTGGCAGATGTCGGTTGTTGCCATTTAATCTTGAGGACCAAGGAGCAGTGTCACAAGAACCTTAATGAACTCATGTGGGTGCTCAATGTCAGTGAATGTATCTTTTTGGACCATTTCTTTCCCACTACATCACTGACAAAGCACCAATCAAATCATCAAGTCCCTAATACTTACACAGCAGAATTCCCCATTAGTCAGAACTCATGTTGAAAATACAGGTACTCCAACGCACATTCCTCCTGATGTTCCCACTGTGCACCCACCAATGATTGCCTCCAGCTATATAACAATGGCAGGCTAACCTCACAAACACAGTGGTGCACAACATCTGACATTTTGCCTTTCTTATGGCAGGATGTTGCAGCAGACCAGAGAATGGTGGAGAGCTGAAATGGCTTGAAGTAAGTACACCTGCATTTCCTGACAGATATTGTGGCTCTTACCATTGTGACAAGCTATCACAGAACCTGTGTCACTTGGTTTTGCTGAGAACATTAAGGATGCTTTATACAGCTCTCAGCATCGGGTTCATCTTGGTGCTGAGATCTGATGTGACAAGTTAATTGCTGATGGTGCGTCGTTGGACATCATATGTTGTGCCCCATTTTGTCTAAATCAATCCTCCCCTTCTAATTATGCATTTTTCAAACATCCAGGAACTGAGTGCCCAGCCACCAGAGTCCCAGGATTAATGGTAAGAGGAACAGCGTGATTTTGAACACCTAATCTCACCACTTCATCAGACACAAACAATTACTCCGTTTGTGAGACTGCATGTAATTCAGAGGATTTTATAGAATTCCATTCAGTGGGGGTGATGTGAGGTGGGGGCTGTGGGGGGAGGAAGTGAGCAGGCTGCTGGGTGAGGGGAAAAAGATCATTCATGTGGCAGCTCGCCACAGGGTGAGGTCATTGTCAGGTTCTACTGCATACGTGGCAGATGAAGTCCTGAATGGGACCGCAGAGCAAAGTATTCTGATGGACATGTGCACCTCGTTGCTGACCTGCCTGCTACCTCCTGTCCCCATTAAGGACCCTGGAGGAATCGGGTTGCCATGTGATAAATACCATCAGGCAGAGCTTGCAGAGTTCACTGCTACACTTCATCTCCCTGTCATGTGTCCAGTGGTACTATGGAAATCAATAAACTGCCCATTTAATTTGATCACATGTAGTCTTAAATTGAATTAATTTCATTATTTGTGGCAAACCCCTCACAATATTTTTTGAAATAAGAATTAAATGTCAGATGACTTCATTCAATTATGAAGACAAAACAGAAGAAGATGGTGGTGACTGTGACTTCATCAGCAAGCATGACAAGGAAAGCAATGTCCAGTGGCTGCCACACAGCCTCCAGAAGGAGATGGAGCAGGTGAAGATCCACCAAGGAGGTAAAGGAGAAAGATGACATCATGGATCGACAGGCCTTGCTGTCATTTTCTTCAATTCCCTGAAAGATGTCCCTCGCCAAGAACACTAAACTGTGACATCTGCTGGAGCAGGACATGCACTCAGAAGGACTGAGTGGCAATTCCATTCCAGCTCTAGTCTGGTAAGTATTATTTACACTCTGTACCTAACAATAATAAGGTTAGGACCAAGAGCATGGGGGACATGTCACAGAATCAAATTAAAGACAACCAGTTTTGGATTCCAGGGAGGAAGAGAGACTAGAGATGCAACTGGTATTGTACGACTATTGAGGGAATGTAGTTTAAGGGTTAGACAGGAATTATATATTTGTCTCGTAGATTTTAAAAAGTGTTTGATTGGGTTAATTGGATTAAGCACTTGATAGTGCTGAAAGATAACAGAGTACACCAGAGCAATAGGGAACTCAGAAGAAAACTGTACAGGAATAAACAGCAACAAAGTGAGAGTATCCACAACCATGTAACTTTAGAACACAGTCTGACAAAGGATTTGCTTTGCTACTGAGCACATATCGATATGAATCCACATTTGCTGTTCGAATCCTCAATTCGAGATTGATTTGCACTGAAAGCAGCTCACGTTGAGAGAATCAGACCTTGAGGCTCCATGTGATATAAGATGAAGTTTTTTTCACATTTACTTACCTGAGCACCTCAAGAAAATCAGGACTCTGATGTGAATCACACCCCACTTCCTGTTCCCTTGGCATCACCTCTTGGCTGACTCAGTTGGTGAACTGACCAAGTGCTCATCTCTCCAGATCAGGTGAGCTGGAAAAGGCATTGACTTGAGATTTGCAGCTTATTGGATTCATTGTATTAAGCCTGGGACCAAAGATGGCTCAGGATCATACTGCTCTTAGTGGACAAATGGAAAATCTGGCTTGACTGAGGTTTATGAGATTGGTGTCAGAGATAAGCAACTGCAGTTATTGAGCAGAGATTAGAGACATTAGGATTGTTTTCCTTGAAGAGGAGAAGGCTAAAAGGAGATCTGAGGGAAGGTTTAAGGTGACAGTGGTAGAGGAGGTAGGGAGAAATTGTTCCTGCTCATAAAGGGATCGAGAACCAGAGGACATAATTTCAAGTGTTTTGTGAGAGAAGAATACAAAAAAATTGTAACAGGAGTGGACCATCCAGTCCATCAAACCAGTTCTGCCATTCATTGAGATCATAGTTAATCTGTGGCATAACTCTGCAGACCTAATTTTGGCCCATATCCCTTAATACGTTTGTTTAACAAAAATTTATCTGTCTCAGATTTAAAATTAATGATGGATTCAGCATCCACTACTGTTTGTGTAAAAGAGTTCCAAACATCTTCCACCTTTTGTGTGTGGAAGTGCTTCTTAATATCTCTCCTGAATGGTCTGGCCCTAATTCTCAGATTATAGAATATAGAACATAAAACATCCTTCAGCCCATGATGTTGTGCCGAGGATTAAGCCTAATCTAAAATAAAATAACATACACAACCCTCAATTCACTGCTGTCAATGTGCATGTCCAGTAGTCGCTTAAATGTCCCTAATGACTCTGCTTCCAAGACTACCACTGGCAATGCATTCCACGTGCTCACAACTCTCTGCGTAAAAAACCTATCTCTGAAATCTCCTCTATATCTTCCTCCGAACACTCAAAACTATGACCCATAGTGGCAGTCAATCCTGCCCTGGGGAAAAGTCTCTGGCTATCGACTCTTATCCATGCCTCTCATTACCTTGTACACCTTGAGCAGGTCACCTCTCTTCCTCCTTCTCTCCAGCGAGGAAAGTAGGCACTCAGTCAACCTCACCAGGGTTTTGTAGAGCTGTGGCTTTTAAACTCGACCCCCCTGTTAATGAAAGCCAAACCACCATATCTTTTCTTAGCAACCTTATTCACTTTGGTGGCAAATTTGAAGGATCTATGCACTTGAACACCAAGATCCTGCTGTTCCTCCACACTGCCAAGAATCCTGTCTTTAATCCTATATTCAGCATTCAAGTTTGATCTTCCAAAATGCATCACTTCACATTTATCCAGCTTGAACTCCATCTGTCATTTCTCAGCCCAGCTCTGCATACTGTCAATGTTGCGCTGCAGCCTGCAATAGCCCTTTATACTATCAACAGCATCTCCAGCCTTTGTGTCATCAACAAACTTACTAACCCACACCTCAACCTCCTCATCCAACTCATTTAAAAAACAACAAAGAACAGAGGCCCAAGAACAGAGCCCTGTGGGACACCACTCACCACTGACCTCAAGGCAGAATAATTGCCATCTCCAACCATTCTCTGCCTTCTATCAGCCAACCAACTCTGAATGCAGACAGCCAAATCTCCCAGTATCCCATACCTCCTGACTTTAGGAATGAGCCTAACGTGGGGAAACTTATCAAATGCCTTGCTAAAGTCCATATACACCACATCCACTGCTTGACCTTCATCAACCTGTCTCATCACCTCCTCAAAGAACTCATGAAGATTTGTAAGGCATGACCTGCCCCTCACAAAACCATGCTGACTGCCTTTAATCACACAATGCTTTTCCAAATAGTCATAAATCCTATCCCTCAGAATTCTTTCCAAAATCTTGCTGACCACAGACGTAAAACTGTAATTGCCAGGGATTTCCCTATTCCCCTTCTTGAAAAGAGGAACAACATTCGCCTCCCTCCAATCCTCTGGTACAACTCCCATGGAAAGAGATGAAGCAAAAAACTTAACCAGCAGCATAGCAACCTCCTTTCTCGCTTCACAGAGCAACCGAGAATAAATCTGGTCTGGCCTTGGGGACTTATCAATTTTAATGATTGCCAAAATTTCCAACACATCAATTCCTCAATCTCGATCTGTTCAAGCCTGTTTCTCTGCTCCTCAAAGTCTCATTGTACTCCCTAATTCTAGAGCTCCCAACCAGTGCAAATACTTGAGAAAATTATGAGATGAGAAGGAGCTTTTAACCCAGTGATTAGTTAGAATCTATTGTGCATTGGCTGGAAGTTTGGTGTCAACTGAGGTAACAGTTGAAGGACCGGAATTTAAGGGAATTTATATTTGCCAGGAATTGGTGTTGGAGAGACTGGTAGGTCTGAAGGTTGATAAGTCCCCAGGGCCTGATGGTCTACATCCCAGGGTACCGAAGGAGGTGGTTCGAGAAATCGTGGATGCGTTCATGATTATTTTCCAGAATTCGATAGATTCGGGATCAGTTCCAGCGGATTGAAGGATGGCTAGTGTTGTACCACTTTTTAAGAAAGGTGGGAGAGAGAAAGCAGGAAATTATAGACCAGTTAGTCTGACCTCAGTGGTGGGAAACATGCTGGAGTCTATTATAAAGGATGAAATTATGACACATCTGGATAGTAGTAACAGGATAGGTCAGAGTTAGTATGGATTTATAAAAGGGGAAATCATGCTTGTCTAATCTTCTGGAATTTTTTGAGGATGTAACTCTGAAGATGGACGAGGGAGATCCAGTAGATGTAGTTGTACCTGGACTTTCAGAAAGCTTTTGATAAAGTCCCACACAGGAGGTTAGTGAGCAAAATTAGGGTGCATGGTATTGGGGGCAAAGTACTAACTTGGATTGAAAGTTGGTTGGCTGACAGGAAACAAAGAGTAGTGATAAACAGCTCCATTTCAGAATGGCAGGCAGTGACCAGTGGGGTACCACAGGGATCAGTGCTGGGACCGCAGCTTTTCACAATATATATTAATGATATAGAAGATGGTATTAGTAATAACATTAGCAAATTTGCTGATGATACTAAGCTGGGTGGCAGGGTGAAATGTGAGGAGGATGTTAGGAGATTACAGGGTGACCTGGACAGGTTAGGTGAGTGATCAGATGCATGGCAGATGCAGTTTAATGTGGATAAATGTATGGTTATCTGATTTGGTGGCATAAACAGAAAGGCAGATTACTACATAAATAGAATCAATTTAGGTAAAGGGGCAGTACAAAGAGATCTGGGTGTTCTTGTACACCAGTCAATGAAGGTAAGCATGCAGGTACAGCAGGTAGTGAAGAAGGCTAATAGCATGCTGGCCTTCATAATAAGAGAGATTGAGTATAGAAGCAAAGAGGTTCTTCTGCAGTTGTACAGGGCCCTGGTGAGACCACACCTGGGGTATTGTGTGCACTTCTGGTCTCCAAATTTGAGGAAAGACATTCTGGCTGTTGAGGGAGTGCAGCGTTGGTTCACGAGGTCAATTCCTGGAATGGCGGGACTACCTTACACTGAAAGACTGGAGCGACAGGGCTTGTATACCCTTGAGTTTAGAAGCCTGAGAGGGGATCTGATTGAGACATATAAGATTATTAAAGGATTGGACACTCTGGAGGCAGGAAACATGTTTCTGCTGATGGGTGAGTGCCGAACCAGAGGACACAGCTTAAAGATATGGGGTAGACCATTTAGGACAGAGATGAGGAGAAACCTCTTCACCAAGAGAGTGGTGGCTGTGTGGAATGCTCTGCCCCAGAGGGTAGCAGAGGCCCAGTCTCTGGATTCATTTAAGAAAGAGTTGGATAGAGCTCTCAAGGATAGCGGAATCAAGGGTTATGGAGATAAGGCAGGAACAGAATACTGGTTAAGGATGATCAGCTATGATCATATTGAATGGTGGTGCAGGCTCGAGGGGCAGAATGGCCCACTCCTGCACCTATTGTCTATTGTCTATTGTCTAGAGAGCACTAATTTCTAACTTGAAAAGGAAAATATTCAGGGCTATGGGGAAAGGTAGGAGATTGGAATTAAGGTAAAGTGCCTAGAACGCCCATGCAGAAATGATAGACCACCTGACTTGATTCTCTGATGGGGCTTGAGCCTTAGTTTGGATACTATTTGATAATAACCCCACATAAACCTGAGTTGATTTACTGCAACTATTTGTTAATGTTGACGTTACACTATGTGGGCAACAAAAGTGAGGACTCGGTAATGGCATCATATAATATTAAATCATTGAATTCTGCTTTCAAATCAAACTTCTGTTTGAAGTCTGTATAAATTGAATACAGAAATCTTTACTATACTTTTGCGAATGGCATGATGTATTGTTCGATGTGGGGTCCTTCAATCTTTTCAGGAACTTCACTGTCATCTGCAATGATTATCGTCATGTTTGGGTAAAAGTTCCGAATGCTGTCTATCAAGATTCGAAGCTTATGATATCTTAAAAATGTCTTTGTTGTTATGGTTACCAAGGAATTGATGTCATTATCTGGAATAAGGGAAGACAATCCAAGTTAGTTGGAGAAACAAATTTTATTTGAAAATATTGATCAAACCTCTAATGTTTTTTTGACCCAAATTGAAACCAAGTTTACCTGGTCCAGGATCAAACAACCGTGGCATTGGGGGCTGCCTGATAATAATCGGAAATTCAGCAACATGTTCTTCAAACTGAAAAGACACTTTGTGCAGAGAAAATGTAAATAAGGTTCAAAACAGTTTTCTCAGATGTATAAAATATAAACTGATTGTAAAAAACTTAGCACAAGATATTTAAGAAACGCAAAAAAACAGTCTATTCCAAATGATATATCTTAAGGTTAAACCAATTACTAAAACTTTCGTGCCAAAAGTTTGGTTATTCCATGACAGAATAGGTGGTTAACATCATAACCATTTAACCTCTTGGTCTTTTCTGGGTTGTCAAATCAATGTTTTTTTTAGACATTTTGTTTCTGTTGACCTTCCTTTTGAATTCCTTTCACAAGATTAAGGAACAGGATGATTTTAGCTTCAGTTTTACATTCGAGGTTGAGTACTCATCTGCAGGGAAATATCAAGTCTCTGCTTCATGTCTCCCCCAAAGCAACATCAATGGAAGTGACGTGTTTAGCAAACACACTAAATCCTCTCAATCATTGGTACAGTGTGTGGGAATAGCAATGGGCTTCCAGTCCTGAGATAGTGACTTAAACGACTTAACTGTCTTCCAGTTTGAAAAGGACACTTTTACCTTCCTGATCAGTGCAGTCCTGTGTTCTGTGGATATTTCATTGACTGTGCAGACTGAAGATTGGCATACATCAGTATTCACTGATTACATTGACCTTGATGTTTACGTATTGCAGTAAATGCTATGTCTGCGGAATTATTTGTACATTTTCCTATAAGATTCTATATGAGTGGATTGGTCCAGGATGAATTCTGTGCTGAATACTACTGAGTGTGGGTTTTGTGTTTTGTTTTGAGATATAATTCTGTATTTGTGGCCTGAAAGGCAATGGAAAATGGGCAAGGTTATAAGGAAAGGCAGGAGATTGTAATTAGGTCAAAGTGCTGAGAAAATCCATGATAGACCAAATGGATTGATTCTTTGACGAGCTTGAGCCACACTTTGGGTGGTCCTTGAAAATAATCTGAAATAAACTGGAGCTGATTTTTGTGCAATACTTGCAGTCCACTTTGGAACGGTTAATGATGAAGTTACAGCACATGGGCGGCATAGCTTAGAAATCAGGAATGGTATCATATAATACCAAATCATTGAATTGTTCTTCCAAATCAAATTTACTGTCTGACAACATGGAACCAGAGCCTTTGGTCCAACGTGTCCCCACTGACCAGGTATCCTAACCTGAAGTATTCCCATTGGCCTACATTTGATCCATATCCCTCCAAACCTTTCCTATTCATGTTCCTGTCCAAATGTCATTTAAATGTTGTAATTGTGCCTGCTTCTACCATTTCCTCTGGCAGCTCATTTCATTTACACACCACGCTCTGTGTGATAAATCTGCCCCTCAGATTCCTTTTAAACATTTCCCTTTCCAACTTAAACCTATGTCTATAGCTTTGGACTCCCCTGCTCCTAAAAAAAAACCTTGTCCAATGACCTTATTCATGCCCCTCTTGGTTTTGTAAACCTCTGTTAGGCCACTCCTTAGCTTCCGAAGTTCCAGGGCAAAAAAGATCCAAGGCTATCCAGCCTCTCCTTATAACTCAAACTATCCAATCGAAGCAACATCCATGTACATTTTTCTGTATGCTCTCCAGCTTAACATCCTTCTTCTTGTAGCAGGGCAACCAGAACCGTACACAATAGTTTAAAAACGGTCTCACCACTGGTTGAAGACACCCATAAATGAGATTGATATTGGAAATTTCAAAGAAATCATCAGATTTGAAATGGTAACTATTTTTATCTCCGCAGGTGCTGCCAGACCCACTGCATTTCTCCAGCACTTTACATTTTGACTTCAGATCTCCAGCCTCACTGTATATGGATTAACATTGGAGTTATGTAGGAAGCCAGAATTAGAGAGTTGTATCGATCTTAAACTCGGCCATTTAGACAGACTGAAAAACAGGCAGGGAATCGAAGGATTTGGACCATGCACGGTTGGATAGGATTAATTCAGAATAGCATTAGGTTGACTAGTTAAGGATAGCAGATCTTCCTCCATAAAAGATATAAGTTATGTGATCACCTTTAAATTGGCTTTTTATTCCAGTTGTTTTTATTATTGATTTCAAATTTCACGATCTGCAAAAGTGGATCTTAAATCACCCAGAACATGAGACTGGTATTCTGGGATTACTGGTCCTGAGGTACACAGTCTCCACAGAACTGCAGGATATGAGAGTCGGGATTTGTGTCAGTTCTAACTGAAAAACACCTAACTGAGGTGATTTGCTATTTTTACCATTTAACAAGTGTATAAATAAGTTGCTCTGCCAAAAACTATAAAAAGTTTTAATGCCAAGTCTAAAAGAATTCAGTTTGAATTTAGGATATAATGATCCAAGAATAATTGTAAGAATCACTTTTTTTGATGCCTGCATCATGAACGAACAACGTGGAATAATTATCAAGAAAGAGGATTCATTTCACATACAGATAGAATTGCAAAGCTTGTTTAACACTATATTAACAAATAAAATACTATAGGCTGTACTTACCTATATCAGTTGTACTGATGTGATATTGTTTACTTGTGTAAATAATATATTTAAGTACAGCATTAATGAATTCTAAGCTTGGACTTGTTATTGTTAAAGTTTTGTCACCTAAACCTTTCAATACACCATCTGGGACCTCAGCAATTGTGTTAAATACTCCTTGGGTAGCTGTTAGTTTCACCTAAACAACAAGAAAATGAATAATTAACCTGTGCATTGAAATATGGTGGTGAGTTTCGTAGAATGTTGCTGTATGCATGTGCAATTCAACATCTAAAAAAGTTAGTGACAGTTAATATCTGTGGAGTGAAGGACTACACCATTTACTCTCTGAAATATAATGAAAATGAAGTCCTCCCAACTGCAGGAAAATAAGCTCTGTGTTTCTGAGCTTGAGCAGTGGCTGCTTCCATGTGGCACATCTGTGAGGCTGATTGTTATGTGGATTGCACATTTAGAAAGGTGGTCATACCTCAGCTGATGGGATTGGAGGAAAGAACGGAATGGGTGGCCATCAGACAATCAAAGACAATCAGGCAAGTCGTGCAGGAGTCCTCTGGGGTCTGCCAACATATTGGCTTTCCATTTTGGGAATTCTTAGGAGACTTGGCTCATCAAGGGAGTGCAGACACAGCCAAGCTTCTGGCACAATATGGCATCCTGATTATCCAGGAGGGGAGGATGAAAAAAGTAGGAGTGATAGTGATAGGAAATTTGTTAATAGGATTTTCTGTACTTACTGACATGACTCCAACATGGTATGCTCCCTCCCTAGTGCCAGGGTGAAGGATGTCACTGAGCAGCTGCAGGGCATCCTGTTGGGCGTAAGACTGAGGACATAGTGCACATTGGTACTAAAGATATTAATAGAATGAAGAATGAGGTCTTGCATTAAGAATTTGGGAGTCTGGAGCAGGATGTTAAACATTGTAACTTCTGGATTTCTCCAGTGCCACATGCCAGCAAATACAAAAATAGGAAAATAAGGCAGATGAATGCAAAGCTCAAGAACTGGTGAAGGAGGGAAGATTTAGATTCCTACATTACTGGGACCATTCCTGGGGAAGGTGGCACCCATATAAGCAGGATGATCTTCATCTGAACCTGAGTGGGACCAGCATCCTTCCAGGTGAGTTTGCTAATGCTGATGGGAGGAATTTAAACCGGTTTGGTGGGGTTGAGAACACAGGGTGTTAGTACAATTGGGATACAGCATAATTTAGTAAAGGAACCAAGGCAGAGAGAGATCAGCCCAAGTTGAATTACGTCTGTTTCTTTGTTGGCTACGTAGAACAGTCCATCTTCCGTAATTACACCGGCACCACTCCCCACCTCTTCTTCCGCTACATTGATGACTGCATTGGCGCCACCTCATGCTCCCGTGAGGAGGTTGAGCAATTCATCAATTTCACCAATATATTCCACCCTGACCTTAAATTTACCTGGACCATCTCTGACACCTCCCTCCCCTTCCTGGACCTCTCCATCACCATTAATGATGACCGACTTGACACTGACATTTTTTACAAACCCACCGACCCCCACAGCTACCTGGATTACACCTCATCCCGCCCTACTTCCCGCAAAAATGCATCCCATATTCCCAATTCCTCTGCCTCCACCATATCTGCTCCCAGGAGGACCAGTTCCACCACAGAATACACCAGATGGCCTCCTTCTTCAGAGACCGCAATTTCCCTTCCCACATGGTTAAAGATGCCCTCCAATGCATCTCATCCACATCCCGCACCTCCACCCTCAGACCCCACCCCTCCAACTGTAACAAGGACAGAACACCTCTGGTTCTCACCTTCCACCCTACCAACCTTCACATAAACCAAATCATCCGCCAACATTTCCGCCACCTCCAAACGGACCCCACCACCAGGGATATATTTCCCTCCCCACTCCTTTCCGCCTTTCACAAAGACCGTTCCCTCCATGACTACCTGGTCAGGTCCACGCCCCCCAACAACCCACCGTCCCATCCTGGCACCTTCCCCTGCCACCGCAGGAATTGCAAAACCTGTGCCCACACCTCCTCCCTCACCTCCATCCAAGGCCCTAAAGGAGCCTTCCATATCCATCAAAATTTTACTTGCACATCCACCAATATCATTTATTGTATCCGTTGCTCCCGATGCAGTCTCCTCTACACTGGGGAGACTGGATGCCTCCTAACAGAGCACTTCAGGAAACATCTCTAGGACACCCGCACCAATCAACCACACCGCCCCGTGGCCCAACATTTCAACTCCCCCTCCCACTCTCCCACTCTGCTGAGGACATGGAGTTCCTGGGCCTCCTTCACCACCGCTCCCTCACCACCAGACGCCTGGAGGAAGAACGCCTCATCTTCCGCCTCGGAATACTTCAAACCCAGGGCATCAATGTGGATTTCAACAGTTTCCTCATTTCCCCTTCCCCCACCTCACCCCAGTTCCAAACTTCCAGCTCAGCACTGTCCCCATGACTTGTCCTACCTACCTATCTTCTTTTTCACCTATCCATTCCACCCCCTCCCCCCTGACCTATCACCTTCATCCCCTCCCCTACTCACCTATTGTACTCTATGCTACTTTCTCCCCACCCCCACCCTCCTCTCATTTATCTCTCCACCCTTCAGGCTCTCTGCTTGTATTCCTGATGAAGGGCTTTTGCCTGAAACGTCGATTTTCTTGCTCCTTGGATGCTGCCTGAACTGCTGTGCTTTTCCAGCACCATTCTAATCTAGACTCTGGTTTCCAGCATCTGCAGTCATTGTTTTTACCTTTCAGGTGAGAAAGGCAAAGCTGGATTGTCCCTTACTTTAAAGCTCAGAGTAAGGCTAATGAGTTTGGGCGTGTGCTGACATGTGGAATTGTGATGTTGTTGCCATCACAGAGACATAACTAAGTGAGAAGCAGGACTGAACAATTCAACAGTCCAGAGTATAAGATCTTCAGGCAAGATAGTGGAGGGTGTGAGAGAGGATTAATTATTATTAACTATTATTAAATGCACTAATAATTAAGCAATCGGTGATGAAAGTAAGGAGGGATGATATCTTGAAAGGGTCTTCAAATGAACTTTTGTGGGTACACCTTAGGAATAAAAAGGGGGCAGTCACACTGCTGGGACTGTATTATACATCCTGGTACAGACCATGCACAATAGAGGAGCAGGTACTGTAAAAGGTTTTGGGGGGCAGAGAGAGCTTTTTAATATCATGACGTAGAGCAGAGAGAGAAGAATAGAATACATTTTAATTTGCCATTTCTACCATATACATATTACAGGCAGCACGGTCCACAGTGGTTAGCACCGCTACTTCACAGCACCAGACACCAGGGTACAATTCCCACCTCAGGCGACTGACTGTGTGGAGTTTGCACATTCTCCCCGTGTCTGTGTGCGTTTCCTCCGGGTGCTCCGGTTTCCTCCCACAGTCCAAAAATGTGCAAGTTAGGTGAATTGGCCGTGCTACATTGCCCATAGTGTTAGGTGAAGGGGTAAATGTAGGGGAATGGGTCTGGGTGGGTTGCTCTTCGGAGGGTCGGTGTGGACTTGTTGGGCTGAAGGGCCTGTTTCCACACTGTAAGAAATCTAAAAAAAATCACAACTGATACAGTAAAAACAAGTGTTCCTCCAGTGCCAAGGGTACTTTACAGACAGCACAAACTACACAATCGTACATGGCATATGGTGTGTAAGACGTGCAATATACGCAAGCTATAGTGTAATAGAAGAATGATAAATAATAGACATGTTTCTCACTGCAATTTAGAACATAGAACATAGAACATAGACCAATACAGCACAGAACAGGCCCTTCGGCCCACGATGTTGAGCCGAACTTCTATCCTAGATTAAGCACCCATCCATGTACCTATCCAAATGCCGCTTAAAGGTCGCCAATGAATCTGACTCTACCACTCCCTCGGGCAGCGCATTCCATGCCCCCACCACTCTCTGGGTAAAGAACCCACCCCTGACATCTCCCCTATACCTTCCACCCTTCACCTTAAATTTATGTCCCCTTGTAACACTCTGTTGTACCCGGGGAAAAAGTTTCTGACTGTCTACTCTATCTATTCCTCTGATCATCTTATAAACCTCGATCAAGTCACCCCTCATCCTTCGCCGTTCCAACGAGAAAAGGCCGAGAACTCTCAACCTATCCTCGTACGACCTACTCTCCATTCCAGGCAACATCCTGGTAAATCTTCTCTGCACCCTCTCCAAAGCTTCCACATCTTTCCTAAAGTGAGGCGACCAGAACTGCACACAGTACTCCAAATATGGCCTAACCAAAGTCCTGTACAGCTGCAACATCACCTCACGACTCTTGAATTCAATCCCTCTGCTAATGAACGATAATACTCCATAGGCCTTCTTACAAACTCTATCCACCTGAGTGGCAACCTTCAAAGATCTATGTACATAGACCCCAAGATCCCTCTGTTCCTCCACCTGACCAAGACCCTACCATTAACCCTGTATTCCGCATTCTTATTTGTTCTTCCAAAATGGACAACCTCACACTTGGCAGGGTTGAACTCCATCTGCCACTCCTCAGCCCAGCTCTGCATCATATCTAAGTCCCTCTGCAGCCGACAACAGCCCTCCTCACTGTCCACAACTCCACCTATCTTTGTATCATCTGCAAATTTACTGACCCACCCTTCGACTCCCTCCTCTAAGTCATTAATAAAAATTACAAACAGCAGAGGACCCAGAACTGATCCCTGCGGAACTCCACTTGTAACTGGACTCCATGCTGAATATTTACCATCTACCACCACTCTCTGACTTCGACCGGTTAGCCAGTTTTCTATCCAATTGGCCAAATTTCCCTCTATCCCATGCCTCCTGACTTTCCGCATAAGCCTACCATGGGGAACCTTATCAAATGCCTTACTAAAATCCATGTACACTACATCCACTGCTCTACCCTCATCCACATGCTTGGTCACCTCCTCGAAGAATTCAATAAGACTTGTAAGGCAAGACCTACCCTTCACAAATCCGTGCTGGCTGTCCCTAATCAAGCAATGTCTTTCCAGATACTCGTAAATCCTATCCCTCAGTACCCTTTCCATTACTTTGCCTACCACAGAAGTAAGACTAACTGGCCTGTAATTCCCGGGGTTATCCCTATTCCCTTTTTTGAACAGGGGCACAACATTCGCTACTCTCCAGTCCCCTGGTACCACCCCAGTTGCCCAATTTGAAGTTGTGCAAAGAATTTCAGTTGGGGAAGAGTCTGAGCATACTTTGTTAAGGAGCCTGATGGCTTGGGGGAAGAAACTGTTGCACATTCTGGCCGTGAGAGACCGAATGGTCTGGAATCTTCTGCCAGATAGCAGGAGGGAGAAGAGTTTGAGTGAGGAGTGGGTGGGGTCTTCCACAATGTTCTTAGCCTTTTGGTTGCAGTGTGTGGTGTAAATGTCTGTAATGGAGGGAAGAGGACCCCAACAATCTTCTCAGCTGTCCTCACTATCCGTTGTAGTGTCTTACAATCCAAGACCACGCAATCCCTGAACCAGACAGTGATGCAGCAGCTCAGGGTACTCTCAATGAACCCTCTGTAGAATGTGGTGAGGATGGGGGATGGCTTTCCTCAGCCTGCACAGAAAGTAGAGACACTGCTGGGCTTTCTTGGCTATGGAGCTGGTGTTGAGGGCCCAGGTGAGATTCTCCGTCAGGTGTACGCCAAGAAATTTAGTGCTCTTCACGATCTCCTCGGGGGAGCCGTCAATGTCCAGCGGAGAGTGATCACTCCAACCCTCCTGAAGTCAACCACCATGTCTTTCATTTTGTCCATGTTCAGAGACAGATTGTTGGCTCTGCACTGGTCCGTTCGCTGCTGCACCCTACTCTCTGCATGCTGACTCATCAATCCTGCTGATGGGACTCACTACAGTCGTGTCACCAGCGAACTTGATGATGTGATTCAGCCAGTGCACCGCTGCACAGTCGTGTGTTCAGCAGGCTGAACAGCAGTCAACTGAGCACACAGCCCTCGGGGGGGCCCCATGCTCAGCGTGGTGTTGTTGGAGATGCTGGTCCCAATCCTGACTGACTGAGGTCTCCCAGTCAGGAAGTCCAGGATCCAGTTACAAAGGGACATGTTTAGGCCCAACAGACTCAGCTTTCCAATCATGTGCTGAGGAATGATCGTGTTAAATGTAGAACTGGTCTATGGACAGTGGTCTGACCTTCTTCTCCAGGTGGGTGAGGGCCAGATGGCGGGTGGTAGAAATGGCGTCATATGTTGAGCGGTTGGGACAACAGGTGAACTGCAGGGTGTCCAGTGAGGGGGGCAGCAGGGGCTTAACATTCCTAATCACAAGCCTCTCAAAGCATTTCATGATGATGGGTGTAAGCACAATGGGGCAGTAGTCATTCAGACAGGATGCTGAAGACTCCTGCTGCATGGGGAGGATGGGAGAGGCCCTGAAGCATATTGGAACTATGACACAGCTCAGGGAGATGTTGAAGATGTCCATGAGAACATCCGCCAGAACGTCAGAGCATGCCCTGAGTACTCTGCCAGGGATGCTGTCTGGTCCAGTAGCCTTCTGTGGATCAACTCTGCATAGGGTTTTCCTCACATCAGCCGTGGTAAGGCACAGCACCAGGTCATTGGGGGTGGGGAGGAGGATGGACTCCCTCACTGCCATGTCATTTTGTGCCTCAAACGGTGCATAAAAGCTGTTCAACTCATCCAGGAGGGAGGCATCACCAACACAAGCAGGCGATGCTGTTCTGTGGTTGGTGATGGCCTGGATGCCCTTCCAAATGCTGTGTGTGTCACCGCTGACCTGAAAGGGGCTGTGTATTCTCTGTGCGTGTGCTCTCTTTGCCTCTTTGATGGCCCGGGTCAGGTTGGCCCTCGCTGTTGCTAAGGCCGCCTTGTCATCGGCCCTGAAGGCAGTGTCACGGGGCCTCAGCTGCACACACACCCTTGTGCTCATCTACTGCTTCTGGTTGGGGTGAGAAGTGTTGGTCTTGGATACAGTGATGCTGTCAATACACTTGTTAATGTAGCAAATCCCTGGCACTGTGTACTCCTTGAAGGTTGATGGAATCTCTATCGGTTGCCACTTCCTTGAATACATGCCAGTCAGTATACCCAAAACAGTCCTGAAGAGAAGAAATAACTCCACCCAGCCAGGTTTTCACCTGCTTCAGAATCGGTTTGACACGTCTGACGAGTGGTTTGAATGCTGGGATTAACATAACAGAGCTGTCGCCTGAGGAGCGAAGGTGGGACTAGGGCTCTGTCCTGTATGCATTGGGGATGTTTGTGTAAACCAGTTCCAGCATGTTCTCCCCTCTCATCACAAAGTCCTCATGCTGATGGAATTTAGGGAGCACAGCCTTGAGATTTGCACAGTTGAAAGGTCTAACAAGGGACAGTGCTGTGCTGGTTCTAGTTCTGGGGAGTGAAGCTAAACAGGTGTTTGAGGTGGTAGTGGGAGAGCATTTTAATGATTGTGACTACAAAACAATGTGTTTCACATGTGCCACAGAAAAGGAAAAAGATGGTCTGCAAAATTCGGTGTTTGATTGTGAGAAGGCAGATTTTATTCAAATAGGTGGGCTCTGACCCAGATGGGAATAGGTGAGAACAGTTAGTTCTTGGTCGGTATGCAATGGAAGGGGAGGAGTGAGGCTTCACATTGGAATTGGCAAGAGTACAAGCCCCACTATGTTTCCTTGAGGGTGAATTATAGGAGCAGCAAGCCAGGAGAACCCTGGATATCAAGGAATTTTCAGCACTGGATAAGAAGGAAAAGAGAGGCTTTTCGCAGGTACAAAGGGAGCAAATCAATGGAGGCATTAGTAGAGTATGGAAAGTTTCAGGAGGAACTGAAGAAAATAGTTAGGAGAGGAAAGAGGGGGCCCGAAGAAACACTGGGGGGTAAGATTAAGAATAAAGGGAGATGTTCCGTAACAAAGGAATAAGATAACCTGGGAAGGAGTGTAGCTCATGAGGGAGCAAATAGATGATCTGTGTGTGGAGCTGGAGGACATTGAAAGGGTGTTTAATGAATCCTTCACACTTTAGAGAAGCAAGATGTAGTTACAGGATTCAACACCCGGGACTGTGAGAATCTTGGACAATATCGGGAGTGAGGAGGGAATGGAGGATTTGTCAGGCTTAAAACTGAACATATCCTCAAACTCTGGATGAGTTGCTGTGGGAGACAATGCAGCAAGTTACAGTGGCTCAGACCCAAATTTTAATTCCTCTCTGGCCATAAAGGCTGTACCAGAGGACATGAGGATAACAATGGATCCAGTCTTTCACCACAAATTTATGTCCCCTTGTTATTAATCCTTCAGTGATGGGGAACAGCTACTTTCTGTCCATGACCCCTAAAACCTTGTACACCTCTATCAGCTCCCCCTCAGCCTTCTACTCTCAAAAAAAAACTATCAGCCTCTCTTAATAGCTAAACTGCCCAATCCAGGTAACATCCTGATGAATCTCCTCTGCACCCTCTCCAGTGCAATCACATCCTTCCTGTAATGTGGTGACAAGAATTGCACACAGTGAACTGTCCAAAGTCCTGTACAGCTCCAACATGACTTCCCTGCTTTTATAATCTCTGCCGTGAGTAATCTGTATGCTTTCTTAACTACCCTGCTAACTTGTCCTGCTGCCTCAGAAACCTGTAGATAAGCATCCCAAAATCCTTCCATTCTTCTGAGATGAGAAGTATCCTGCAGTTAATTGAGTACTCTGTTGTCTTGATCCTTCTTCCAAACTGCATCGTGTCATACTGATCAGAATTAAATTCCACCGGAATAATCTGTGTATTATCCTCCTGGAACCCACGATCTTCTTTATCACCTTGCCTCTCTGTCATCAGCAAACTTACTCAGGGGGTTTGGAAAATGGAACTCCAGAATAACCGAACCACAAGGTATTGAATTAAATCTGGAAGATGGTCATGCTAAATCTCAAAATTACTTACCGTACCTATTGTATCTAGCAATGGAGTTAAAGAGAACAATGTAATTTTAAGAATAATTATGAAGTAAAAATACTTCAAAGTTACTCACTATCTGATCGACAACTTTACATTCTATGTCACCTATGCTAAGCTTAAACCTGTTACTGCATGTCTTTCGGAGTTACAATTCCCCAGAGCACAGAACTGAAAGTTTTATGAAACTCATCTTCTCAAAGCTAAACAGTCTAATGAATGGAATATAATTCATCTTCATGATACATGGTCAATGCTAATATTATCTCCAGGTTGGTCAGGTGCAGATCAAACAAGCGTGTGCTCTTTACTTAAAACGGGTGCATTTTAACCACACAAAGCTAGGTTTCTTTATCATGTTGGATGAACAGGAGTGGGGTTAAAGTGTTAAAAGCCATAATCCAATTCAATGGGAGGGGGAGTTGGAGTGTTTGGCCATTGGGCGGAGGGGTTGTTTAGTGCGTGTCCCAGGGATGTTCTCTGAAAAGTTCCGCAAGTTGGGACACATACTAAACGCCAACTTGCAGAACATTTCAGAGAACATCTAAACAACCCCATCGCCCGGTGGCAGAACACTTAAACTCCCCCTCTGACTCTCCCAAGCACATGCAAGTCCTGGGCCTCCTCGACTGCCAAATCCTAACCACCTGACCCCTGGAGGAAGAATGCCTCATCTTCCACATTGGGTCCCTCCAACTACAGGGGATCAATGTCGATTTCACCAGTTTCGGCATCTCCCCTCTCCCCACCTTATCCCAGATCCAACCCTCCAACTCAGCATCATCATCTTGAACTGTCCTAGCCGTCCATCTTCCTTCCCACCTATTCGCCCCGTCCTCCACTCCAGCCTATCACTATCGACCCCCACCTTCATCTACTTATTGCATTCCAGCTAACTTCCCCCTTAGCCCCACCCCCCTCCCATTTATCTCTCAGTCTGCTTGAGCACCCCACAACACCGCCCCCCTAGCCCCCACATTCCTGACGAGCTTATGCTCCAAATATTGACTCTCCTGCTCCCCAGTGGAATTGTTGCCAGGCATAGTTTAAGATCAACAAAAACTTGGAAGAAACAAAGATGTACCTACCATATAGTTCTGTCTACCAAATGCAAACACACCCAAACCTGAAAGAAGAGATTGTGTTTTATACAAAATGGGAAAGTAAAAAAGAATAACATTCATTGCTTTCATGAAACTTAAGTTGATATTCTCACCTGGAATGACAATGGACTGCAGTGGCATTATTTCAACTCCATGGATAGGATAGCTTAGTGGGGAATTGGGTTGAGCAATGATTACCTTCCTCAAAGGTGACTCAGTCCTGTTGAGAAAGATTTAATTATGTGCCATATCATAGATGTAATCTAATTTATTTCATCTGCAACAAATTTGAATTAAATGTCTGCTGATTAATCTGAATCTCTAATTAAAAATGGATTACATTCAAAATAGACAATAGACAATAGGTGCAGGAGTAGGCCATTCTGCCCTTCGAGCCTGCACCACCATTCAATATGATCATGGCTGATCATCCTTAATCAGTATCATGTTCCTGCCTTATCTCCATAACCCTTGATTCTGCTACCCTTGAGAGCTCTATCCAACTCTTTCTTAAATGAATCCAGAGACAGGGCCTCCACTGCCCTCTGGGGCAGAGCATTCCACACAGCCACCAATCTCTGAGTGAAGAAGTTTCTCCTCATCTCTGTCCTAAATGGTCTACCCCGTATTTTTAAGCTGTGTCCTCTGGTTCGGCACTCACCCATCAGTGGAAACATGTTTCCTGCCTCCAGAGTGTCCAATCCTTTAATAATCCTTTATATGTCTCAATCAGATCCCCTCTCAGTCTTCTAAACTCAAGGGTATACAAGCCCTGTCGCTCCAGTCTTTCAGCGTAAGGTAGTCCCGCCATTCCAGGAATTGACCTCGTGAACCTACGCTGCACTCCCTCAATAGCCAGAATGTCTTTCCTCAAACTTGGAGACCAGAACTGCACACAATACCCCAGGTGTGGTCTCACCAGGGACCTGTACAACTGCAGAAGAACCTCTTTGCTTCTATACTCAATCCCTCTTGTTATGAAGGCCAGCGTACTATTAGCCTTCTTCACTACGTGCTGTACCTGCATGCTTACTTTCATTGACTGATGTACAAGAACACCCAGATCTCTTTGTACTGCCCCTTTACCTAAATTGATTCTATTTAGGTAGTAATCTGCCTTCCTGTTCTTGCCACCAAAGCAGATAACCATACATTTATCCACATTAAACTGCATCTGCTATGCATCTGACCACTCACCTAACCTGTCCAGGTCACCCTGTAATCGCCTAACATCCTCCTCACATTTCACCCTGCCACCCAGCTTAGTATCATCAGCAAATTTGCTAATGTTATTACTAATACCATCTTCTATATCATTAATATATACTGTAAAAAGCTGTGGTCCCAACACTGATCCCTGCGGTACCCACTGGTCACTGCCTGCCATTCCGAAATGGAGCCGTTTATCACTACACTTTGTTTCCTGTCAGCCAACCAACTTTCAATCCAAGTTAGTACTTTGCCCCCAATACCATGCACCCTAATTTTGCTCACTAACCTCCTATGCGGGACTTTATCAAAAGCTTTCTGAAAGTCCAAGTACAACTACATCTACTGGATCTCCCTCCTCCACCTTCAGAGTTACATCCTCAAAAAATTCCAGAAGATTAGACAAGCATGATTTCCCCTTTTATAAATCCATACTAACTCTGACCTATCCTGTTACTACTATCCAGATGTGTCGTAATTTCATCCTTTATAATAGACTCCAGCATCTTTCCCACAACTGAGGTCAGACTAACTGGTCTATAATTTCCTGCTTTCTCTCTCCCACCTTTCTTAAAAAGTGGTACAACATTAGCCACCCTCCAATCCGCAGGAACTGATCCCGAATCTATCGAACTCTGGCAAATAATCACCAACGCATCCACGATTTCTTGAGCCACCTCCTTCAGTACCCTGGGATGTAGACCATCAGGCCCCGGGGATTTATCAACCTTCAGATCTAACAGTCTCTCCAACACCAATTCCTGGCAAATATAAATTCCCTTGATGTTATCATAACAGCTGAATTACTTCCCATTAAAAGTAAATAGTGATGCCAGTTCTATGAATGGCAATGTATTTCTATGAGACTTCTTTTGGAGACAGCAGAACTTTGCTCTTTTTCTAAAATTTGGCCTTTCTCTCAAAGGGATAGTAATCTAGTTTTACCTGTAAAATCTAGAACTGGTACTTGCTTACTTTGGTTACCATAAAAATTTTAATGAGGCTTGGTGTTCAAATTTCTTGTCATCTGGACAACAATGTTCAATGGATTATGCATTAAGGCCCAGCTGCTGAGTTTTTGAACTGGCAAATCAGTTTTTCAAGTTTCTTTAAAAATTGTGACAGAATCAGATGAGGCCTCTCTTGATGTCAGGAGCAATTCGCTACACTTTTTAACTGATTTCTGGGTGCGAGGTGAGATTCTCGCTAACGAAAAGTGAGTTGCCTCTGAAAGGGGATTATGGCTTGTTAATGGCCTTTTTAATTCCACATCTTGCATTAATACTATTCAGCATCCCATCTTACCACCCTTGTGAACAAACGAGATAATGAGAATTCTCGACATGGCGACAGAATGGGTACCTGGATACAGGGTTGGTTCACACACAGCAGGAAGCCATGTTGCCATGGGAACAAAGCTCAGGAAAGTGTTTCTGGGACTGGAAACTGTAGGCTGAGGGGAAAAGGAGGAATGACAGTTCTGAAGGGAGCAACAGAATTTGGAAAGGCAGGTTACAATAAAGCATGAAATGGGGTGTGCTGTAGTTTGTCCATAGGCAGGAGTCTGGCTTCAGGAGGGGACACTGTATGATTTTACCTGGCATGGTCACTACATATGCCAGAGACTGGGGAGAAAATTGGGCAGGTTCTTGTTGGTGGATTTGGGAGTGCACCTGGGGAAGTATGGTGCCTGTGGGGTTCATGAGAACAGTCATTAGGAAAGAATGGGCCTGGAACTGGACATGTGGAACTGGAAACCATTGACCAAAGAGTGTCACTATCACATTGCCTCACTCTGAAAGCATGCAATGAGAAAGAAAATGGCTACAGGCACACCTGGAATTGGCATTTTAAGATGTTTGACCTGGAGGGGAGGGGGACTCCCAGACGCACTCATGAGATGTCCTTGAGAGAACAGCAACATTACACATAGACCTATGCCCTGTCAAGAAAGCAGACCTGTAGGCCTCCTGTCTGAATGCATTGGCTCCCTGTACGCTGCACATCCCTGTCCCACACATCACTGAGCACCTCATTTGTGCAAACACTTCTGAACATCGAGGTCAGGGAAAGAGTGGCAATATTTGACCACAAGGGACAATGGTAGGAGCAGACCCCATTGCTTAATATCGGCCTTTTCCAACTTGCTTCAATACTACAGCAGCTGGGTCTTAACATAGACATTGATCTGGGGATGTTGACACCATCACATTCAGGGTACAAGAGAGACTGAAACAATTAGATTGGTTGCAATAAAAAAAATTCATGCAGTAGTGATATTTATAAAATGCAACGCTACCCGTGCCACTAAGATATTCTCAATTGTATTGTTTTCTTTCTTAGTGTCTCAGTCCCATCCCAGGGTCCACAGGTGAGATGGAGGAATAGAGGGATAGAGTATCTGTTTGGCAGTGATGCCCATTGGGTGACCCTGAGTGTGTTTGTGACTGAACAGTCCAGGCATGCAGAGGGTCTTCTTGTCAAAGGCCAGGGGATCCTGCTCACCTTGAATTTCCAAAGGTTGGAGGGAGGCAGTCAGGGTGGAGGTGAAGGGGTCAGCAATTTCTGAATTAAACTGAATAAGTCTTCTGAAGGGTCTGTGCATATGCATTCTCCTCGGTCTGACTGCCTCCTGGCATCTCCTCATCTTCTTCTGAGGAAAGGGCATCTCATTTGCTCACTCAGTTCACCATCCCCTGTCACGATGCCTTTGGTCCTGAGAACCATTGACTATTGACCAATAGGACAGTGGAGGGCAGGGTCTGTGTGTATCACCAAGGAAGCCTGAGAACATGGCTCATGAAGACCAAATAATTGCAACCTTGAGAAGCTGAATCTCCACAGGGAAGCTGTTCTTCAGAAGCTTCAATGCCATGAAGGCCAGTGTCTTGCACACACTTGTCTGGTGATCCTGTTCTCACCTGTGAATGAAACCCCTGATTGCTGAGGCCACAGGGTCCTCTCATGCCTGGGACTGAGTAGTTGTTTCATCTCCAACAGTGTGCCCATTACCAGTGGCTTGGCGTGACTTTCTTAACCAGCTGTAACACTGTCAAGGTGAGATGATGGTGAGATCCTGTTGAAGAATTGAAACACCGTTCTTCCCTTCTCCAACATATTCTTGAATGAATGCTGTCACTGGACAGGATAGGTACAGAATGCCCATGCTCATCCAGTTGCACAAATACCTTTTCAATATGTGGCAAGATGCAGGTTTCCAGTGGGTATGTAGTGAGTTTCAAGAGAGTTGTTCTAGGAATGGTGTGCGGTAAGATGGGGCTCAAACTGGACAAGAAGGGTGCCATGGGGTGAGATAGGCAGTTAATGAGGAATATCTGGTCAGATGCAGCAAGCGATTTTGTGGTACAGTGGTTACCACTGCTGCCTCACAGCACCAGGGACATGGGTTCAATTCCACCCTCTGGCAACTGCCTGTGTGAAGTTTGCACATTCTCCAGTGTCTGTATGGTTTTCTCTGGGTGCCCTGATTTCCTCCCACAGTCCATGCTAAATTGCCCAAGTGTCTAGAAGTATGCATGGGAATTAGCCATGGGAAATGCAAAGTTACAGGGATGGGGTGTCAGGGTGGAATGTTCTTCGGAGGGTCAGTGTGGACTCAATGGGCCAAAGGGCCTGCTTCCACATTGTAGGGATTTTATGATATTGATTTCACTTTTGTCAAAAGATTTTCCAAAAGACTCAACGAAGTTGACACTTAGCCAAGAAAATGTAAGATTCAGCCAATTGTATTTTGTGAATCACCCAAGTGATGCTCTAAATTTCTCACTGGGATATCTTCACCGCTTTTCTCTCTCAGTTTCTTTGCTAACTTTGCATACTTGGTGATTCCAACTTCCATGTAAACCCAACATCCTCATTCTGAGATCGCTCTGTGCTACTGGCCTTTGATCCTCCCTGAATCCCCTCTCTTTCTACATTTGAATATGATAATGGATCTTACAGCTGCCCTCTCAAACGTGTTACCTCATCTGACCTTACTCCATTTATTAAAGCTGACGAGTGCAGTTAAGCAATTCATTTTAAAACTATTTAAAATCCATAGTAGCTAGTTAAACAGATTTTATCAGATTGCCCCTCATCTTTTGACATTCAAGTGAAAACAAACCAAGTTTTGTCCAATCTCTCCTCAGATTAATACCCTCCTAACCAGGCAAGGTCTTAGTCAATCATTTCTGGACCCTCTCCAAAACCTCCTTCTGAGAATGTGGTGACTACAACTATACACAATGTCCCAATTATAGTCTAACTAAAGTTCTGTTTCACTATAACACGACTTGTTAATTTTTATATTCCATGCCCTGATCAATGAAGACAATCATGCCATCTGCCTTCTTGATCATATTATCCACTAGTGCTGCCACTTTCAGGGAACTGTGAACCTGTTTGCCTAGACCTGTATGTTGATGCGACTTCGGGTTCTACTGAGGATGCAACTGTATACATTACTCCTGCATTAGATCTCTGAAAATGTATTGCCTCGCATTTGTCTGGATTAAACTCTATCTGTCATGTTTTACGCCCAAGTCTCCTGCTTATCTACATCCAGCTGTATCCTCTGGCAATCCTCCTCATTATCCACAGTGCCCACAATCTTTGTGTCATCTGCAAATTTACAAATCAGGCTACCTACATTCTCCTCCCAATTATTTTATGTCAATAGCAAATATTAGGGGTCCAAGTACTGATCCACCACTGGTTACAGAAATCTGAAAAACACCCTTCTGCTGCTACTCTCTGTCTCTATGACTAAGCTAGTTCTGTATCTATTTTACCAGCTGACCATGGATCCCATGTAACTTTATCTTTTTTATCAGCCTGCCATAAGGGGTCTTGTCAAATGCCTTGTGAAAGTCCACATGGACAACATCAACTACCTCACCATCATCCATCATCTTTGTGCTTCCTCAAAAAACATGAGACATGATCTTCCCACACAAAGTCTTCGTGCCTATTGCTAATGAGTGCATATTTTTCCGAATGTGAGTAAATCCATTCCTAAGAAACTTCTCCAATAATTTCCCTATCACTGACATCAAACTCATTGCCTGTAATTTCCCAGATAATCTCTGTTGCTCCTCTTAAACAGTAAAACCATGTTTAGTACTCTCCAGTTCTCTGGGACATTCCCTGTGACTAAAGAAGATACAATGATTTAATACAAAGCTCCAGCAATTTCCACCCTCACTTCCTTCATCATTCTGGGACAGATCCCATTAGGTCCTTTCTACATGAAGCTTTTAAAATCACCCAATACCTCTTCCTGTTTTTATTCACATGTCCTAGAGTTTCAACATAACCCTCCTGGGACTCACCATCCATCATATCCTTCTCCTTTGTGAATACCGATGCAAAGGACCATTGTTAAGGATCTCAACCAGTTTCTCTGGCTCCATGCATAAGTTTCCCCCTCTTTCATTGAGTGGATCTATCCTTTCCTTCGCTACCTCTTGCTCCTCAGATGAGTATAAATTGTTTTGGGATTTTCCTTAATCCTCTTTTCCAAAGCTATTTCATGGACCTTTTTGCCCTCCTCATTCCTCATATAGGATCCTTCCTGTTGTCTTTTTATTGTTTCACGGTTCTTTCTGTCTTCCGTTTCCTAAACCTTATGCTTGTCTCCTTTTGCTTTCTACTAAACTCTCAATTTCTCGTGTTTCCCAAGGTTTCCGAGTTCATTGTTATCTTTCATTTTCACAGGAACATGCTGGTCCTGAACCCCAATCAACTATCTTTTCAAAGATTCCCACATTCCAGATGTGGACTTCCCCTCAAATAGCCACTCCAATCTACATTTCCCAGTTCTTGCCGAGTACTTCGATAGTTAGCCATCCTCCAATTTAAACCTTTCAACCAACAACTACTTAGCCATAAGTAACTTAAAACTTACAGAATTAGTGTCACTGTTACTGAAATGCTTCCCCACTGTAACTTCAATCTGCCGACTAAGTTCATTCTCCAAAACCAAGTCTAGTATGATCCTCTTACGTATTATTCCAAAAACCATCCACACCCAGCAAACTCCCCACTCGATCCAAACCTCTGGCACTAAATA
The DNA here is from genome assembly GCF_047496795.1 of Chiloscyllium punctatum. NCBI lineage: Eukaryota > Metazoa > Chordata > Chondrichthyes > Orectolobiformes > Hemiscylliidae > Chiloscyllium > Chiloscyllium punctatum. Next base: position 23,120,481 of record NC_092780.1, on the reverse strand, counting down.
AGTTTCAGTCAATCTAGGTGGGAGTTAAAACCACTCACCATGGCAACCCTATTAGTTTCACATTTTTCTATAATCTATTCGCATATCCATACCTCAATCACCCGCTGGCTGTTGGGGAGTGTGTAGTACAATCCCATCAAAGTGACTACACCGTCCCTGTTCCAGAGCTGTCTCCATATGGCCTCACTGGATGAGCCCTTCAAGGTGTACTCTCTCAGTACAGCTGGGACAGTCTCCCTTATCACTAACACAACTCCCTCACCTCTTTTGCACCCCTCTCTATCATGCCTGGAACATCTAAATCAAGTTGCTCATTTTGTCTCTCTCTCAATCAAATCTCTGTACTAGCTACAACATCATAGTTATACATATCAATCCAAGCTCTAAGTTCTTCTGCCTGAGATTGCATTAAAACAAATATATCTCAGAACATGTTTCCTGCCTTGTTTTTCCTCTTGGTCTTACAAGCCTTAGTCTCTGACAACTCTTTGATCATTTTACTTGATAATCTGCTACTCTGGCTTCCCCACCCCCACCACAGTAGTCTGAACTCTCCTGAGTGGCATTAGCAAATTTCCCTGCCTGCTTATTGGTACTCTGCCAGTCTCAGCACAACCCATCCTTATTGTACAGGCCATGTGCCCAGGAGACAATGATCCACACACCTGAAATACTCCCTTCTACACCAACCCTTTAGCTATGCATTTACTATCTTACAGTTCTTAGCACTGGCACAGACCACAGCATATAATCCCAACATTGTACCCCTAGAACTGCTGCTTAAATGATTCAAAAATAGATAGAAAGGCAAGTTGCAAGAGAGATACGAACAGTTCACAGGGAGGTATTAACAAGTTCAGCAAGTGGACAAAATGTTGGCAAATAGAGAATATTGTGGAAAATGTGAAGTTGTTCCATTTTGGAAGGGAGAACGTAAGAACAGAACATTATTTGAATGGAGAAAAACTGGAACACAATGGGACTTGGGAGTACTGAGACATAAAATGTAGGAAGTTAGCACATCGGTGCAGCAGGTTACAATGGAATGTTGGCTCTTATTTCAAAGGTTAGAGTAGAAGAACAGGGAAGTCTTACTGAAACTATACACGGTACTGATGAGATCACATTGGGAGTACTGTGAACAGCCACAAGCTTTTTAACCACTTGGAAGCCAGCTGCATATTATTGTTGACAGCTGTTGTCATCAACACCTGATCACTACTTGACACACCAATCAGCAATTTGTCTGCTGAATACCCTTCAAACACAGCCCCTGGTTCCAGCACATCCATAATAAACTTCCCCAATGCTTGAACAAACAGCAGCACAAACAGCTCTGATAAAGTGGATCAGTAACCTGCTCTTAAAAAGTGTAGCAATCCCTTCCACTCTTTTGGTTTCTACAACCGTCCTTGTCCCATTTCAGTTCACAATCACAAATACAGAACTGGACAGTCATTACACATTGTAAAGCATGACTTTAATCTCTTCCCTTGCTTGAACTAATTCTTCTGTATTCTGTCTATCACATATCCTTTACATAAACATCTTGATCAGCCAATGGAAGTCTGTTCCCATAAATCAACTCATGCTTTTGTAGAGACCTTTGTCAGACACTTGCTGAAAGGCATCCTTCCGCTCTTTAACTTCTGGATATTCAAAAGAACGGGTTTTGTTCCTTCCTCCTTGTGTCACAGGACACCTTGTTGGTCGGCAGCAGCCCAGTTTGTTTCTCTTTTGCATTCTTTGTTTTCTAAACCACTGAACTGTTCAGCGCAAGATTTTTTGAAACGTTTAGTTACAGTGCATGCAAACACATTTACAGACATGCATCACCTCTCACAGAACGCAAAAATGAAACTAGGTTCTTCCTTATTGTCTACATAATACAGAAATACAAATCAATGTAAAAAGATTTGCATGGTTCTGCTAAGCAAGTTTTCAAAGATAACTAATAACGTAAATTTATATACCATCTGTGAGAGTTGTTCTTCAAATATCAATACTTTCAAATTTAGTTACCGCTTTCTATGTTGTTCATACTGCAATCTTCTTCTTATTTTGATTGCGGATACATCTTTTGGATTGGAAGAGATTATTAAAGGTAATGGTTTCCCAATATTACAACCGCAATTACTTTTGCCATTTGACCTGTAAAGGAGTTAAAGGTAACATTAGCCAAATTGACAAGTAAAATATAAAGAATACATGTGTCTACTCATCATAATGTTATTCAACGCAATCATAATCATAACCCAATCCGAATCTACTCAAACATTGCTATGACTTCTGCTAAACTAGTTTGGAAATGATTTGTCTTCAATTTTGTCATTTATATAAATGACTTGGATGTGAACTTAGGAGGTATAGTTAGTAAGTTTGCAGTTGACACCAAAATTGGAGATGTAGTGGATAGTAAAGAAGGTTGCCTCAGATTACAACGTGCTGCATTTTGGAAAAGCAAATCAGAGTGACTTATACACTTAATGGTAAGGTCCTCGGGAGTGTTGCTGAACAATGGGACCTTGGAGTGCAGGCTCATAGTTACTTGAAAGTAGAGTTGCAGGTGGATAGGATAGTGAAGACGGCATTTAGTATGCTGTCCTTTATCGGTCAGAGCTTTGAGTATAGCGGCTGTACAGGATTTTGATTAGGAAACTCTTGGAATATTGCATGCAATTCTGATCTCCTTCCTATCGGAAGAATGTTGTAAAACTTGAAAGGGTTCAGAGAAGTTTTACAAGGAAGTTGCCAGGGTTGGAGGATTTGAGCTTCCTGGAGAGGCTGAATAGGCTGGGGCTGTTTTCCCTGGAGCATCAGAGGCTGAGGAGTGACCATATAAAGGTTTATAAAATTATGAGGGGCATGGATAGGATGAACAGACAATGTCTTTTCCTTGGGGTGGGGGAGTCCAGAACTCAAGGGCATTGTTTCAGGGTGAGAAAGGAAAGATATAAAAGGGACTGAAGGGGCAACGTTTTCACACAGAGGTGGTGCGTGTATGAATGAGCTGCCAGAGAAAGTGATGGAGGCTGGTTCAATTACAGTATTTACAAGGTATCTGGATGGATTTATGAATAGGAAGGGTTTAGTGGAATATGGGCCAATTGCTGGCAAATGGGACTAGATTAGATTAGGATATCTGGGTGGCATGGACGAATTGGACCAAAGGATCTGTTTTTGTGCTGTACATCTCTATGACTTTATAATTGTAACTATTGGTAACCTCAGGTAAATGGTATGTTCAAAGTATCAATTCAGTTGCATGGCACTGTGATCTTTTGCTATATATTCTGTGTCTTATGGTTCTGCTCCAGAACCACCTGATGAAGGGGCAGCGCTCTGAAAGCTAGTGCTTCCATATAAACCTGGTGGACTATAACCTGGTACAGTGTGAGTTTTAACTTTGTACATCCCAGTCCAACACCAACTCCTCCACATCATATTTCCCTCGCCTCATTCCTTAAGGGGCCCATGTTGTCTGTCTTCTCTCTATTTCCATATTTAAAGAAGTTCTTATTATCATTTTTCACACTACAAGCTTGTTTACCCTTGAAAGTTATTTTCTCCTTCTTTATTTTCTTTTCCGTCAACTTTTATTGTTTTTTTAAAAAAAGACTTTCCAAATCCTCTTGTTTCTCTTTTAATATTGTATGGTTCATAACTTCTTTGGTTAACCATGGTTGGTTTGTCACCTGTATTTTCCACCTCTAGCAGTAAATGATAATGGGTGTGGTTCTTTTTGAAGTTGTTCATTACAATCAATCATACTTTATCTTCACTTTGTCTTGGGGCTATCTGGTGATTAGTGGCAACAAAAACAACAATATTTGTTCAAACATAATTATTCGACAGGTCCAATAACACTCAAGAAGTTAGACAGCATCCAGGTAAAGTAGACAATATAATGGACACCCTGTCCTCCAATTCAACATTTATTTCCTCCACCACTGCAGAATAATATTGTACATAAAAGATTCAAAGGCTCCTTTGACAGCATCTTAAAAATCTCTAATCTCTACCACCCAAAAGCATAGAGGCAGAAAAACCTGGGAACACAACGACCTGCAATTTCTTTCCAAAACATTCACCCCCTTGAAATGGAGATACATCACCATTCATTCACAGTCACTGGTTGAAAACCCAAGAACCCATTTCCTAACAGCACAGCGTGTGCAGCTATATCCCATGGACCACAGCAGTTCAAGGAGATGGCTCATCACCACTTTCACAATGACAGTTTCCATGCTGTACATCTCTATGACTCTATGACAGTCAGGGATGTACCTAACAAGCAATGTCTGCATCCAGTGAGTGAACCTTTTTTTTAAATAAAGGCACTCTATCGCATCTCAAATTTTTCATCCTTCACTGAATGATTGGTGTCATAAACCTATCAAATATTGATTGTTTCAAACTCTTCAAGCTTGATGTGCGGAAGGTGCTTATGACTTGGACCTTCTCGTAATTGTAGGGAAAGTTTCCAAATACAACAGCTGAATAATTGCCGATAGCTACATCAGAAAATTTATTTTGTCAGCCATAATCCTGCAGTATCCATTGCCTCGATTAAACAAAATTCAATATTTATGCGTGATCTTGTTTTTTGTCAATTGTTTACTGTCAATGAACCATTGTATTTGGAAATATTAATATCTATGTCTTCAACTATTCTGAAGCAATTAATCATCAGCTGTTGATTCTTGAGTAATTTACTGGCTCTTTCTAGTCACTATCAGACATTAGTCTGACAGTCACAATGATCCTGCTCTTTTGAATTATCCCTGCCAAACCATCAACATTTTTGCTCATGGTAATACACAGCATTGCTTCCCTAAGACCACACAAAACTTGGCATTATGATCAAGGTGAGGAATGGTTTCCAATTAGGAAATCTAAGCAAACTTGCCAGAGAAGACTCTACATCAGCAGATAAAGTTAAGGCCAGTATTGAGAAAGACATTGATCTGCAGTTGGAATGTTTTCCTGTTGTTATCATGGCAGCTCCGAGTACGCAACATTCATTCACATAGGATCCAGCAAGAAGCAAGGGGTCTCCAATGCCAATTTCATTTCGCTATTAAGAGGTCATCAGAGTGGTGTAAGGTATGGGGTGGATCTCCGCATGTGAAAAGTACTGTCAGAGAATCAGGGAATCATACACCACGGAAACAGACTCATCCAGATATCCGAATCTGAACTCATTCCATTTGTCAGCATTTGGCTGATATCCCTCTAACCCCTTTCTATTCATATTCCCATTCAATTGCCTTCTAAATGTTATAATTGTACCCATCTCTACCACTTCCTCTGGCATCTCATTCTACACACGCACCTTTATTAAGTCACCCCCTTAGCCTCCAATGCTCCAGGCAAACAAATCCCCAGCCTCGTCAGCCTCTTCCAATAGCTCAAACCCTCCAGTCCTGGCAGCATCCTTGTGAATGTTTTCTTCACTCTTTCCAGTTTAACAATATCCTGCCGTAGCAGGGCAACCAGAATAGCATGCAGTATTCTAGAAGCGGCCTCATCAATGTCAGCCATAAAGTGACATCCCAGCTCCTATACTCAATGGACTGACCAATGAAGGCATGTGTGCATAGTGCATTCGTCACCACCCTGTCTACCTGCAACCCCACTTTGAAGGAAATATGCACCTGTACTTCTGGGTCTCTTTCTTCCACAACATGCCCCAGGGCCCTACCATTAACCGTGTACGTCATGCCACGGCTTGCCGTACTAAAATGTACCACCTCACATTTGTTTAAACTAAACTCTTTGGCTTATTGGCCCATCTGATGAAAGTCTCATTATGCTCTGAGATAACCTTCTTCACTGTCCACTATACTGCCTATTTTGGTGTCATCTGCAAACTTACTAACGATGTCTCCTATATTCTCATCCAAATCATTTATATAATGTTAAATCTATTGCTGACAGTTTCGGTTCTCAGTAAAGGAAGCATCTTGGACATTAAAAGCGTCTTACATAATTAAATGTCGGAATTATGAAATTTTTTAGTCAGTTCTGGATGCGAATTATTTTAAAGTAGAAATATTATCTGACATGGCTTACCAAGTTCCTCCATATGGAGACAGAAAAGTTAGCTTTTCTGGTGGTGTAAGATTTAAATGCCAGTTATCAATCTGTTTCTTGATTTTCATAACAGTGTTTAAATTGCATGTCTTAATATATTTTGTGAAGAAGAGTGTTGCGAGCAAAAATGCCACCAGCAAAGTCAATAGGCTGAAGAGTGATGCATTGGAGGATCTGTACCTGTTGAAAAGCATAGGCAAAGTTAAGTCTTAAAGATTTGTATCAGCAGTTCAGGTAAACTTTAGAACAAATCATATATTATTGTGAGATAGATAAGTACGAATGAAAATTTCCCATTTGCTTTGCTTTCATTTATCCAAATTAACAAGGCTTTTAGCTTAATATAATGCATCACTAAAATACATATTACGATTTGAGAGGGATGTCACAATGTACACACCTCAGTTGGTTACATTAACAGCCTGAAATATCAAACTAACACCAGCATCACTGAATGACATAACAAAACAGAACTTTTTTACCATCAGTACGAGTCTCTGCTCGATTATCTTTTGAGTCATCTATTCAGAAAACTCAGGATGTTTTTTAAAAACTGAAAGAACTGCAGAAGCTGTAAACCAGACCTGCTGAGCTTTTCCAGCAAATTCTGTTCTTGTTCAGGATTTTAGTTACTTGCTTGTTTCCACACTGTAGGGAATCTAATCTAATCATAAAACACTTTTCTTCCTTATAAACTCCTCCCATACACCTAAATAAAGACAGGAATAAAAACATAGGTGAAAGGGAAAACTGGGGAAAGCAGTTCAGTCAGCTGTCTTCATAAGCATTTTGCTGATCAGATTGCTACTTCACAGTCTTCCATCTCCACGTGCTTTTACTTGTTTGCAGAAAGCACAGGTTGGCTGATTGATACATTTAACTCTGAATTAATCATTATCTTTAATTATAGCAACTGCTGAAGGAATACAAACTGTTTTTCTTCAGGCTTAAAGTCATTTTCCCTGACTGTTCCTGAGTTTATGGAGATTATGGCTTCTCCTTATACTGTTCAGCTACTTCGGAGCCAATCATGGACCTCAGAGGTGGCAGGTTGAGAAATGTGCCGCAGTATTTTTGGAAAGCAACACCATTTCTTGGGAATGAGCAATGCTTGTTGGCTTTTGTTGGTCTGGACTGATTGGTACTTTTATTTTGCCTCTGTTCCTTTTCCATGATTTTCTTGGTCAATGTTACAGTAAATTTTCACTAATTCTTTCTGATGTCATCCAATTGTGCATTTTACAGGTGCTGGAAAAACCCGGTCAGACCTGCTGAGCTTCTTCCCTCGTTTCTCTAGAGACGTTTGGACGCAGCCATCATCTAAAAAGAGCGCTGTCATTAACCAAATATCCTCAAGGGCTTTCTCAGCAAAGCAATAAATTTTCTTTTAGAAATGTGAAGTAGCACGCCAGATTTTACTGATCATTGCCAAAGTTAGAAACATCAATCTTTTACAGAAAGCTGCAATTGTTCAGTTCATCTCTCCTTTTTTGATGACATCATTTTTCTAATCTTATTTCATTTTTCATTCCTGACTTTAACCTGAACTAACCATTCTGAAACCATGCTTTCTGGTTTAGATTTGATTGCCTTGACCTGTAGGCTACACTGCAGAGAATGTCTTCACATTAACACTGACAGCCTATGTGCCTGTGTTTCGCCCTGAGCTTGTGTATGTGGGTTGACTGAGATGCCTGTCCACACACAGTGAGAAGCTGACTCTGCTCATGAACAACCACTTTAGACTTGTTTGGACTCTAACTTGCTGCAGTCATATGACCTCTGCTGAAAGTGCCAAGACCTGATTTCTGAACTTTACAAGAATTATTACTTATTGGCGTATAACTCTACTAGATAATTGGGTGGCACGGTGGCTCAGTGGTTAGCACTGCTGCCTCACAGTAACAGGGTCCCAGGTTCGATCCTAGCCTCAGGTGACTGTCTGTGTGGAGTTTGCATGTTCTCCCTGTGTCTGCGTGGGTTTCCTCTGGGTGCTCTGGTTTCCTCCCACAGTCCAAAGATGTGCAGGTCAGGTGAATTGGCCATGCTAAATTGCCCATAGTGTTAGGTGCATTAGTCAGGGGTAAATGAGTCTGGGTCTTCAGAGGGTCGGTGTGGACTGGTTGGACTGAAGGGCCTGTTTCCACACTGTAGGGAATCTAATCTAATCATAAAACACCTTTCTTCCTTATAAACTCCTCCCATACACCTAAATAAAGACAGAAATAAAAACATAGGTGAAAGGGAAAACTGGGGAAAGCAGTTCAGTCAGCTGTCTTCATAAGCACTTTGCTGATCAGATTGCTACTTCACAGTCTTCCATCTCCACGTGCTTTTACTTGTTTGAAGAAAGCACAGGTTGGCTGATTGATACATTTAACTCTGAATTAATCATTATCTTTAATTATAGGAACTGCTGAAGGAATACAAACTGTTTTTCTTCAGGCTTAAAGTCATTTTCCCTGACTGTTCCTGAGTTTATGGAGATTATGGCTTCTCCTTATACTGTTCAACTACTTAGGAGCCAATCATGGACCTTAGAGGTGGCAGGTTGAGAAATGTGCCGCAGTATTTTTGGAAAGCAACACCATTTCTTGTAGATTTCCAATACTGCATGTGGACGGAGATTCCTTACCATGCACAAAAGATGAGAAAGTTGTTCATTTAGCAGTCTGCTTGCACATGCTCAGGCCCAAACATTTGGTCTGACTAGACACAATGATCAAGGCTCGTATCTTCTGGATGAGGAAAAACTGCCATGTGCAATCAGGAGGCACACACACAATTATTGAACAACGCCTAAACTGGCCTGCCTGCTTAGACATGTTTCCGGTTTATCCTGAAATTTAAGGTGTACATTGTTGGATTTTATTTAGTTAAGCCACTAAGTCTTAGAATAGAGTCAAAGAAGAAATGGATAAGTTTCTTGACAAAAGGAGTAATTCCTCTTCAAATTCAATCATAAAAAATCTGAAACAAAAGAAACAAAATGAGACAGAAACGTTACAATAAAAAGCAATGGAATCTTTAGATTTTCCCAGACAGGAGATGCGGCCTGCCCCTTACCTGAATGTCTCATCTGTAGAGAGAAATTGGTAAATAATGCGATGATACCAAAAACGTTAAGATACCATTTTTACTGACGGAAAAGAAAAGAGCAATGGATTGCTCGATGAAGCTGATGTTTGGACCACTGTCATTGTTTGTGTTTTAACTCTCTACAATCCCTGAAAATCCAGTGATCTCTGACCACATTATTGCTGTACTCTTGCTGTTTGCGACAACATACCTGTAAGAGTTACACTTTTTAGCTCTAGCATACATGAAAATAACAGGATAGCACACTTCTATTACAATCCCAAGAATGTGGAAAGAGGTTATTTGGAACATTGAGTCCACACCAATACTCCAAAGAGCATTCCACCCAAACCCAACCCTTCTCTCTATCCCTGTAACTCACATGGCCCATACATCCCTCGAAACTCTGGACAATTTCACTCAGTCAATCCACCTAATCTGTACATCTTTGGACTGTGGGAAGAAACCAGAACACCCAGAGGAAACCCACACAGACATGGGGAGAATGTGCAAACTGCACACAGTCTATCACCCAAGGCTGGAATTAAACTTGGGCCTCCGGCATTGTGAGGCAGCATTGCTAACCCCTGAGCCACTGTTCCCCCAGTGTCAGTGAATTAAGATTTATGGGTGGCCCTGTCATCGATTCCCCTCCAGGTCAAAGGGCTCTGCGCTCACTAGCAGGCCCACTAAGCTCCCATGAAGATGGAAAATTGCAATATCATTTACTTTGCATTTGACTCTGATCCATTCTTCATGAATAGTTCGGAATAATTGAGTTGAACAGATTTTAAAAATGTGTCAGTGTGTGCAGTCGAAGATGGTGTATTTGTTTCTGGTGGATTTGAAACTTTGAAGTTTTGGATCTTTCTTGAGCTTGTTATATGCACAATGTTTCAAACCTCTCCAGTATGGTCATAACCATAGAAAATACAAGTAAGTATGATATCTATAAGCAATCAGTCCTGCTGCAAAAAGTAGGTGTGCCGTGAAATTGCTTGTCCCATCTGGGCAGCACGGTGGCACAGTGGTTAGCACTGCTGCCTCACAGCACCAGAGACCCGGGTTCAATTCCCACCTCAGGTGACTGACTGTGTGGAGTTTGCACGTTCTCCCTGTGTCTGCGTGGGTTTCCTCTGGGTGCTCCGGTTTCCTCCCACAGTCCAAAGATGTGCAGGTCAGGTGAATTGGCCATGTTAAATTGCCCGTAGTGTTAGGTAAGGGGTAGATGTAGATGTAGATGTAGACGTAGGGTTATGGGTGGGTTACGCTTCGGCGGGGCGGTGTGGACTTGTTGGGCCGAAGGGCCTGTTTCCACACTGTAAGTAATCTAATCTAATCGAAGTGTGCCTTGAAACTGAAAAGGTTGAGAACCACTGATGTAGATTTGACAGACAGGCAAGTCTTTGTCATTGAGAAATGGTCATGAGTCTACAGACTAATCCACTACTTGAATGTCCATTTATACACAGCCCTTTGGCTCCAGCTCATCTGGAAACACCCACCTCTGCTTGAACAAGCTCTGTAAACAACATTTACAATGAGTGTCAGGTTACTTGCTTGTATAACAGTGCTTAATCCTTCAACAATTCTCAGCTTTTAAAAGTCATTTCCTCATCTTATTCAGAACAAGAAGTAGAGAAGAGCATAAAAGGACATCGTCTTTACACAGTTAATTGTCTCCACATGGAGCAAAGCCAATTAAGGGATGATAGCTGTAATTATGTTTTGGACGGGCTGTAAGCTCCAGCAGGTAGCATGTGCCAGTTCCGCTGCCTGGAGGCAGACTCTCTCGTAGTCATTCAGTTTTAGGGAACAGTGTAGAGTATCAGCGTTACAGACAAATGTAGAAGTGACTTGTCTGCTTGCCTTCAGCAGCAGGTCATGTAACCCTGAGGGTGGGCTCCAATCCCTCCTCTGCTCGCTCTCCATCAGCAGTACAGAAGATATTTCACTTAAACTTTAATAAATTGGAGATAGGGCATCTTCTTTTTGAAGTTTGTTCTCTCTTGTTTACCTTTCATCTCAATCTGGTATGGATTTTAAGCTGGATGGCTGCGGATTGACCCACCAGTTCCCAGTAACTGCCTGCTAGATACTAAAATCAACAGCAAAGCAACACCCTGACCATAATTAGCACCTCAGGGATAAATTGCAATGTTCCTCACATTTTGCAGGCTTCAGATATCAAACAGAACAACAAAAACAGTGAGTAAGGTAGAACAAAGTAAATATGCTTGAACTGGATTTGTGGAGGAAACATGCAGTCACTTGTATTACTCAAACCATTCCCAGATCTCCTGTAGAGAATGCAGCATTTATTCTGTTTTAGAATGATTGAAAAATCCTCAATCCTTAAATCTTCAAAATCTCAGTCAACAAAGTGACTGATGAGAGGGGGAAAAGGTGGGGGCTGGTGATGGAGAGGTGGGAGGCCACTGATGCAGTGCAATGTGAAGAGGGACTCTGCAAATGGTCCTTACACCCACCTTCTCAACTACCAGCTCAGGGGATGAGGCCCCTCACCTCAATTACTTGGAACTGTTTTCCTCCTGTCCCTGGTTTGTCGGTGCCACAATGTATTTTTCAAACCTTAGATGTTGCAATCAGCAGTAGGAGATCTCTACCAACAGCTCCATGTATGTGGGGGATGTAACTGGCCTTCATTCTTCACATTTTCAGTCAGTACAAATGTTTCTTCGCCAAAGAACTCCAATCAATTTGTGAAACATGATTTCCCTTTCGCAAACCCATCCTGACTCCTCCCTATTACCCTGCTTCCAGCTAAAATCTCTTTATTGATTGATCCTAGCACTTCTCCCCAATGGACATCAAGCTGTCTGGCCCATAATTTCCTGTTTTCTGCCTCCCTCTCTTCTTGAATAGAGCAATCTGATGGAATCTTTCCTGAATCAAGCAAAGCTTTGAAAATTAGCACCAATGACCTTATTACCTCATTATCTTAGGGTCTTAAAATAGCCAGTGAAAGTCTGTCTGGACTTGACGACTTGTCACCCCACAGCTCCCAGTTTACTCAGTAACTGTGATTATGATTTCACCAAGTTCCTGTCTCCTTTCCACCTCTGATTAACAACCCTAAATATACAGACACTCTTTCATGATGAAGCTAGACAAAAGACAGATGGTTTGGCACAGATCCTAAGGGTGAAAAGTAGACAGGGATAACAAAATGCTGAAGAAGAATGAAGGGTGATCAAATTGAAGCATTCAAGATGATAAAAGGTGTGGAGAGTATCGACGTGGAGCAGATGCTTCCTCTTGTGGGGTATTCTTGGACGAAGCATGACAGTCTTAAGATAAGAGTTAACAAATTTCAAACAGAGTTGAGGATAAACGACTTCTCCCAAAGGGTCGTCAGTCTGTGGAATTTGCTATCCCAAAGTGCAGTGGATTCTGGGACAGTGAGTACCGTACATACTCCAGTCATCGTTGAATTGTTTTGACTACTTGTTAAGGTTAAATTTATAGGGTCAACTATTACATGAATAATATTTTTGAGGGGCTGAAATTCATGCCCAACAAAATTCATACCATATCATTAGCAGAAGCCCAACTGACCTTAAAACAAATAAAGAAAAATACATAATGAATTATGGTAATACTGAAAATCTGGAGCGAATCTCAACAGCCAGTGGACTGGAAGACCAGGAATAGAACAGAACAACCAACAGACTGGAGCCGGATCTGACGGCTGGTACACTGACTCAAAAATGTTGATCTGTTATCTGTGAAGAACTAAGATCGACTTTTACACAAGATATATGGAAAATTCCAGGTTATTTGGACAAAAATAGGGCATTGACTTTTTCTCGGCCTACTCCTGGCAGAGAATCTCATCTGGATCCTCAACACCAGCTCCATAGCCAGGAAAGCCCAGCAGTGTCTCTACTTTCTGTGCAGGCTGAGGAAAGGCCACTTCTCACCCCCCATCCTCACCACATTCTACAGAGGGTTCATTAAGGGTACCCGAAGCTGCTGCATCCTTGCCTGGTTCGGTAATTGCACTGTCTCGGTTCGTAACACTCTACAACGGATAGTGAGGACAGCTGAGATGATTGTCGGGGTCTTCTTCCCTCCATTACAGACATTTACACCACTTGTTGCATCCAAAAGGCCCCATACACCCCTCACTGAAACTCTTCCCCCTCCTGCCATCTGCCAGAAGATACCAGACCATTCGGTCTCTCACGGCCAGACTGTGCAACAGTTTCTTCCCCCAAGCCATTGGGCTCCTTAACACAGTATGATTGGACTTTCCCAGTTGAAATTCTTTGCACAACTTCAAATTGCTGCCAGAAAAATGTCTATTATTCATCATTCTTCTATTACATTGTAACTTGTGTGTTTTGCACTTCTTATGCACTATATGCCATGTACACTTGTGTAGTTTGTCCTGTCCATTTTGCACCCTCAGTACTGGAGGAACGCTGTCTCATTTTTACTTTATCAGTTGCATGTGGTAGAAATGACAAATAAAATATACTCTCTCTCTACTCTGCATGAGATCAACTATTATTTGAGTACATATAATCAATTTAAAAAGGAGTTAGACAAAATTTTAATTGGAAATGCATTGAAGGGATGTGGAGAGAAGGCAGGAAAAATAGGAGTGAGGAGCATATCAGCCATGATCGTGTGGCAGAGCAGACTCGATGGACCAAATGGCCTAATTTTGCCTCTATATCTTAGGAATCTATTCTCCCAACTTGCTCCATGTTCACCTCTGCCTCCAAGTCAACTATCTTCTGGCTGAGTCCCCCCTTCTTCAGGACTATTGATGTTTGATCCTTCTTAGAGTCATAGAGTTATACAGCACGGAAACAGACCTTTTGCTCATACTAGTCCACCCTGGGCATGTTCCCAAATTAAACTAGCCCCACTTGCCTGCATTTGACCCATATATCTCCAATCATTTCCGATTCATGCACTTATCCAAATGTCTTTGAAATATTGCATTCACCACTTCCTCTGGCAACTCATTCCACACATGAATCACTCTCTGTGTAAAAAAAAGACTCTCATTTTTTTTTAAATCTTCTCTCCTCATCTTAAAAATATGTCCCCTAGTTATGAACTTCCCCAACATAGGGAAAAGACCCTTGTTATTCGATGCCCCTCATGATTTTATAAACCCCTCAACTTCCTATGCTTCAGTGAAAAAAGTTTCAGCCTATCCAGCCTATTTTTCTAACTCAGACCCTTCATTCCCGGCAACATTCTGATAAATCTTTTCTGAATCCTGTCTAATTTAGTAATATCCTTCCTATAATAGGGCAACCAGAACTGCACACAGTACTTCAGAAAAGGCCTCACCAATCTCCTGCATAATCTCAACATGATATCCCAACTCTTGTACTCCAAGGCCTGAGCAATGAAGGTAAACATACTAAATGCCTTCTTCACCACCCTGTCAACTTGTGAAGCAAATTTCAAAGAATTATGTACCTGACCCCTCAGTCTCTCTCTGTTCGACAGCACTGCCCAGGGAACCTACCATTAGCATGGTCTTTCAATTTCACTACCCACTTTATTGCCCACATTTTACTCAACCAATAATGAATTTTGTGACTCATACTCAGAGCTTGGTATAAGTTTGTACTTTTGCCAATGTTATATTTAGTTTCTAAATCTAGGTTGTAATGAATCTAATAGTGGTCTTAAAACTAAAACCTGTGGCATCCCGTTCAATTGTTTTTGGTTTCAATGCCAAGCCTTCTAACAAGATGTTTACCAACCTTCAACTAAGTTATTTTTAAGTCCCAGAGTTTTCCACAAATTGTGTATTGAAAGATTGTTCTGAAGTTCGATTTCACATATCGTTACATCTTGATATTTAAACTTCCTTATGTTTCTGTAAAGCACTTTGAAGTACTATTTTAAATTAAAGGCACTATGTTCTTGCAAATTGTTGAATATCAC
The DNA here is from genome assembly GCF_047496795.1 of Chiloscyllium punctatum. Taxonomy (NCBI): domain Eukaryota; kingdom Metazoa; phylum Chordata; class Chondrichthyes; order Orectolobiformes; family Hemiscylliidae; genus Chiloscyllium; species Chiloscyllium punctatum. Next base: position 23,105,367 of record NC_092780.1, on the reverse strand, counting down.
TGGATTACAGTGAATAAAGTTACCAAAGGAACACAAAAATTATAATATTCATTACTTCATTAGACAAGTAAGTATACACCATCTGAAATCATAATGTTCTCTTTAACATATCACTGTATTTCAACAAGCATCTGCAGGATGTGCTTGAACAAGTAAGCAGTAGCAATTGTATTAATTACCTTCAAACAAGAAACTTGCATTTCTATATCTCCAAGTCATGGACTACTTGAGATCTTAAGAGTTCAATATTTAAGGTTGATTTAGGTTTGGAAATAGCTTCCTTGAAAGAACTTTCCCGTGAACCCCAAAACCTGTTGTACAGGTACAAATATTTTTGAAAGAGCCATGAAAACATGAATAGTTTTCATCTTTAAGTATTCACTACATGCTTTTCTCTAAGTTGTTATATATTATTTGCTTCCAGCACCCTTCCAGATTAAGCTACACTCAAAATGATAACACTTACTGCATTTTCCTCATGTTGGCATGGGTTCTTCATTAAGTGTGGTAACTCTTGGAATAATGTCCTTGGATTAATGTCCTTGGATTAATGCTCCTTTCTGTGTGAACAAGATTTCTCCTTCATAATGTTTTTGCAAACTTGTTGAGGATGTGATCAATCCTAATTAACCTCCTGCACTGTAAAGGATTTCAATTTGTCTTGATACTTGTATCTCCACACCCCATTTCGTAATGTTGGTATGAGGAATGCAGACAAACTAGAATTTTAATTGGGCATGAATATTTTTAGGAATGGATTTTCCAATATAATTTACCTGTGAAGCATACCAAGAATAATACTTGAAATACAACTCTGGGAGAAGATTACAGGCCACTTATTCAACCTTGTAAAATATAATTTGAAAACTTCAATCAGGAAACTCAGAGAGAGATATCAACATGTCCAAAGAACTTCCCAAACAATTACTGTAAGCAGAAATCCCTGGATTAATTCTGGAAGTAGTTTCCAACTAAGGACCAAAATGGGAGTCATTCAGACTCATTCTAATTGGGTGAATTGGTGGAATGACACGCCTCATCAAAATTACCTTCTGATTTGGAGGCACCTATTCTGCTTTGTTAGATGCTCACCTTTTGAAGCATTGTCTATTTGTCTGGTTGATTGCTGCACCTGACAGAGGTCAATTGTTATTGAAAGACTAAAACATCAAGAACTGTTTGGGAAATTTGTCATATTTTGTCCTCCTCATCTATTCAAAAAGAAACAGACTGTGCAATGTAGAAGAGCAGGCAGCGTTTAAACACTTCCAATGTTTACTTCAGTGAATTAATTCTAAATTTGTTTCATAATGTTCCTTCGAAATGCCCCAAGTAGCTTTGCGACTTGAAAGATAATATGTTTTCAAAGCAACATGGAGATAATTTGGTTAAATGTCATCCATCCCACCCCCTCATTTGCATAAATTCAAAGCTAGTGTTTAAGTTTTAATAATGTATTATTGTATGAAATATATTAATCACCAAGAGATAAAAAGAAACTACATTGGAATTGCTTTTAAGGTTTTTTTCACAATTTTGAAATAAAACTTTCTGTTTAGTCTTTAACAAAGCAGATAGAACACAATTAAACCATGGCTTTATGGATGATTCGAAAAGAATCACCAACAATATCAAAAACAACGAGTTGTGTTTATGTAGTGACCTAAATATAATAGACCATCTCAAGGTGATTTCCAAGACCGTTTGAAAGTAATAGAGATATTAAGGCTGATGTCCAGAAGGTTGGTCAAAGATGTAGCATCTTAAAGGATGCTAGAGAGAACATAAGGTGAAAGGTTTTAGGATGTTAATTGTGGAATTTAGTGCCTTGCTGGATGAAGGATTGGACAACCATTATTGCAACTGCTGCATGTTCTATATTTCTGACCTCACTAATTTCTATATGTTAACTATGGTGATCGTCTCAGGATTATGACCTGAGCCTCATATAAACTGACTTAGGTGAAACAAAGTCAAGGACTTAAATGAGTGGCTTAACTGTTGGTGTAGAAGAATTGAGTTACAGTTCAAGGGACACTAGCACCAGTATTGGGAAGGAAGGGATGAAGGAGGTTAGGTGGTTTGGCTATTTAAATTTTCCATAATGTCCAGGGATGGTAGTCTAAGTGGGTAAGCCATGGGAAATGCTGGGTTAAGGAAATATGATGGGCGGACAGGATCTGGGTTAGATGTTCTTCAGAGGGTTGGTATGGACTTGATGGGCTCAATGGCCTGCTCTTCTCTGTAGAGATTCTATGATTCCCTTCATGCAGGTTTCACCTGAACTTTGATGGGACTAGCATCCTTATGTGACATACACCAAGGTCGATAGAGTGAGCTTTAAACTAATTAAAGTCATAGAGTCGAAAGCATGGAAACAGATCCTTCAGTCCAAACTGTCCATGCCGACCAGATTCCCAACCCAATCTAGTCCCACCTGACAGCACCTGGCCCATATCCCTCTAAACCCTTCCTGTTCACATACCCATCCAGATACCTTTCAAATGTTGCAATTGTACTAACCTCCACCACTTCCTCTGGCAACTCATTCCATACACATACCACCCTCTGTGTGAAAAAGTTGCCCCTCTCACCCTACACCTATGTCCTCTAGTTCTGGAACCCTCCACCCAGGGAAAGGACTTGACCTCCCAACTCCTGTACTCAATACTCTGACCAATAAAGGAAAGCATACCAAACGCCTTCTTCACTATCCTGCCTACCTGCGAATCCATTTTCAAGGAATTATGCAACTGCACTCTAGGTTCAAAGTTTGGGAGAAGATTTGTAGCTCGAGTGCTCGTTGTTGTGGTTCTGTTCGCCGAGCTGGGAATTTGTCTTGCAAACGTTTCGTCCCCTGTCTAGGTGACATCCTCAGTGCTTGGGAGCCTCCTGTGAAGCGCTTCTGTGATGTTTCCTCCGGCATTTATAGTGGCCTGTCTCTGCCGCTTCCGGTTGTCAGTTCCAGCTGTCCGCTGTAGTGGCCGGTATATTGGGTCCAGGTCGATGTGTTTGTTGATAGAGTCTGTGGATGAGTGCCATACCTCTAGGAATTCCCTGGCTGTTCTCTGTTTGGCTTGCCCTATAATGGTAGTGTTGTCCCAGTCGAATTCATGGTGCTTGTCATCTGCGTGTGTGGCTACCAAGGATAGTTGGTTGTGTCGTATCCTGGCTAGTTGGTGTTCATGGATATGGATCGTTAGCTGTCTTCCTGTTTGTCCTATGTAGTGTTTTGTGCAGTCCTTGCATGGGATTTTGTACACTACATTGATTTTGCTCATGTTGGGTATCGGGTCCTTCGTTCTGGTGAGTTGTTGTCTGAGAGTGGCTGTTGGTTTGTGTGCTGTTATTAGTCCTAGTGGTCGCAGTAGTCTGGCTGTCAGTTCTGAAATGCTCCTGATGTATGGTAGTGTGGCTAGTCCCTTGGGTTGCAGCATGTCCTCGTTCCGTTGTCTTTCTCTTAGGCATCTGTTGATGAAATTGTGAGGGTATCCGTTTTTGGCGAATACCTTGTATAGATGTTCCTCTTCCTCTTTTTGCAGTTCTGGTGTGCTGCAGTGTGTTGTGGCCCTTTTGAATAGTGTCTTGATGCAACTTCGTTTGTGTGTGTTGGGGTGGTTGCTTTCATAGTTTAGGACTTGGTCAGTGTGTGGCTTTCCTGTAAACCTTTGTGGTGAATTCTCCATTAGGTGTTCTCTGTACCATCACATCTAGGAATGGGAGTTGGTTGTCCTTTTCTTCTTCTCTAGTGAATCGGATTCCTGTGAGTGTGGCGTTGATGATCTGGTGTGTGTTCTCTATTTCTGTGTTTTTAATTATTACAAAGATGTCATCAACATATCTGACCCAGAGTTTGGGTTGAATTTGCGGTAAGACTGTTTGTTCTAACTTTTGCATTACTGCTTCTGCTATGAGTCCAGAGATCGGTGAGCCCATGGGTATTCCGCTGATTTGTTCATATATCTGGTTGTTGAATGTGAAGTGTGTTGTGAGGCACAAGTCCAGTAGTTTAAGTATGCCGTCTTTGTTGATAGGTTCAACGTCCTGTTGTCTATTATATCTGTCCAGCAGGTTGGCTCTTGTTTCTCTGGCTAGTGTTTTGTTGATCGAGGTGAACAGTGCCGTTACATCGAATGAGACCATAGTTTCTTCCTTGTCTATGTGTATATTTCTGATGATGTCCAAGAATTCCTGTGTTGATTGTATAGATTGTCTGGATCCGCTGATCAGGTGTTTCTGTTTCTGCTGTAGTTCTTTGGCCAGTTTGTGTGATGGTGTCCCTGGTAGTGTTACTATGGGTCTGAGTGGGATGTCTGGTTTGTGCACTTTGGGTAGTCCATAGAATCTGGGGGTGTTGTTGCTTTCAGGTTTCATTCTTTGTAGGTCAGACCTGGTTATCTGTCCATTTTTTTGTGGATTCCTCAGTGTGTTGTTTATCCTATTGGTGAGCTGTGGGGTGGGGGTCAAACTCCCTCTTTTGGTAGGTGTTGGTATCTGCAAGTAGTTGTTGCGCTTTCTGGATGTAATCTGCTTTGTCCAGGATGACCGTCCTTCTGCCTTTGTCTGCTGGTAATATGATTATGTTCTTATCGTTTCTTAGTGATTTTAGTGCTTCCCTCTCCTTGGTGTTGAGGTTATGTGTTTGTCTTTTTCTTGTTATCAGAGGAACGATACTTTGTCTCACTGTTTGTTGTGTCTCTTCTGTCAGTCCATTGTTCCCGAGTGTGCATTCTAGTGCTGCTGGGAAGTCTGCTGTCTTGGCGTCCCTGTGATTGTAGTTGAGTCCCTTGGCCAGTATTGTTCTTTCAGTGTCTGTGAGCTGTCTGTGGGAGAGGTTTCTAACCCAGGTGTGTGTAGTGGTGTCCTCTTCTTTGTGTGTTAGTTTGGCCATTTTTTCTTTTAGTGCCGTTTTTTTGCGTTGTGTTGTCCTGTTCTGTCCTATGGTGACAGCCTGTTCTCTGGTCCGGGTCCATTCCTGATTGGTGGTTTTTGAAATTAACGATTTTTGGCGCGCAATTTCTTGTCTGTATTTGTGAAGTCTGTTGTGAGCGTCTGTAATCATTACCTGGATCATCCTGAATCCGTTCTACCTGGCTGTGTCCCTGGCTTGTGGATTGTGGACTGGTGGTCTGTATCTGACACATGGTGGAAGGATTCGATTCTTTCGGCATTCATGCAGGAACCGGAGTTGTTCGTATGTGGCGCTTAGGCGGTTGGCACAGGATTCCCATTTCCTAGCTTGTCTTAGCGTCTCTCGCCCGTAGGTGTTCAAAGTTTGGGACAAGATTTGTAGCTCGGGTGCTTATTGTTGTGGTTCTGTTCGCCGAGCTGCGAATTTGTCTTGCAAACGTTTCGTCCCCTGTCTAGGTGACATCCTCAGTGCTTGGGAGCCTCCTGTGAAGCGCTTCTGTGATGTTTCCTCCGGCATTTATAGTGGCCTGTCTCTGCCGCTTCCGGTTGTCAGTTCCAGCTGTCCGCTGTAGTGGCCGGTATATTGGGTCCAGGTCGATGTGTTTGTTGATAGAGTCTGTGGATGAGTGCCATGCCTCTAGGAATTCCCTGGCTGTTCTCTGTTTGGCTTGCCCTATAATGGTAGTGTTGTCCCAGTCGAATTCATGGTGCTTGTCATCTGCGTGTGTGGCTACCAAGGATAGGGGGTCGTGTCGTTTCATTGCTAGTTGGTGTTCATGGATACGGATCGTTAGCTGTCATCCTGTTTGTCCTATGTAGTGTTTTGTGCAGTCCTTGCATGGAATTTTGTACACTACATTGATTTTGCTCATGTTGGGTATCGGGTCCTTCGTTCTGGTGAGTTGTTGTCTGAGAGTGGCTGTTGGTTTGTGTGCTGTTATTAGTCCTAGTGGTCGCAGTAGTCTGGCTGTCAGTTCTGAAATGCTCCTGATGTATGGTAGTGTGGCTAGTCCTTTGGGTTGCGGCATGTCCTCATTCCATTGTCTTTCTCTTAGGCATCTGTTGATGAAATTGTGAGGGTATCTGTTTTTGGCGAATACCTTGTATAGGTGTTCCTCTTCCTCTTTTTGCAGTTCTGGTGTGCTGCAGTGTGTTGTGGCCCTTTTGAATAGTGTCTTGATGCAACTTCATTTGTGTGTGTTGGGGTGGTTGCTTACATACTTTAGGACTTGGTCAGTGTGTGGCTTTCCTCTAATCCTTTGTGGTGAATTCTCCGTTAGGTGTTCTCTGTACCATCACATCTAGGAATGGGAGTTGGTTGTCCTTTTCTTCTTCTCTAGTGAATCGGATTCCTGTGAGTGTGGCGTTGATGATCTGGTGTGTGTTCTCTATTTCTGTGTTTTTAATTATTACAAAGAAATCATCAACATATCTGACCCAGAGTTTGGGTTGAATTTGCGGTAAGACTGTTTGTTCTAACTTTTGCATTACTGCTTCTGCTATGAGTCCAGAGATGGGTGAGCCCATGGGTGTTCCGTTGATTTGTTCGTATATCTGGTTGTTGAATGTGAAGTGTGTTGTGAGGCACAAGTCCAGTAGTTTAAGTATGCCGTCTTTGTTGAATAGGTTCAACGTCTTGTTGTCTATTATGTCTGTCCAGCAGGTTGGCTATTGTTTCTCTGGCTAGGGTTTTGTTGATCGAGGTGAACAGTGCCGTTACATCGAATGAGACCATAGTTTCTTCCTTGTCTATGTGTATATTTCTGATGATGTCCAAGAATTCCTGTGTTGATTGTATAGATTGTCTGGATCCGCTGATCAGGTGTTTCTGTTTCTGCTGTAGTTCTTTGGCCAGTTTGTGTGATGGTGTCCCTGGTAGTGTTACTATGGGTCTGATGGTGTCCCTGGTAGTGTTACTATGGGTCTGAGTGGGATGTCTGGTTTGTGCACTTTGGGTAGTCCATAGAATCTGGGGGTGTTGTTGCTTTCAGGTTTCATTCTTTGTAGGTCAGACCTGGTTATCTGTCCATTTTTTTGTAGATTCCTCAGTGTGTTGTTTATCCTATTGGTGAGCTGTGGGGTGGGGATCAAACTCCCTCTTTTGGTAGGTGTTGGTATCTGCAAGTAGTTGTTGCGCTTTCTGGATGTACTCTGCTTTGTCCAGGATGACCGTCATTCTGCCTTTGTCTACTGGTAGTATGATTATGTTCTTATCGTTTCTTAGTGATGTTAGTGCTTCCCTCTCCTTGGTGTTGAGGTTATGTGTTTGTCTTTTTCTTGTTATCAGAGGTACGATACTTTGTCTCACTGTTTGTTGTGTCTCTTCTGTCAGTCCATTGTTCCCGAGTGTACATTCTAGTGCTGCTAGGAAGTCTGCTGTCTTGGCGTCCCTGTGGTTGTAGTTGAGTCCCTTGGCCAGTATTGTTCTTTCAGTGTCTGTGAGCTGTCTGTGGGAGAGGTTTTTGAAATTAACGATTTTTGGCGCGCAATTTCTTGTCAGGTTGGCTATTGTTTCTCTGGCTAGGGTTTTGTTGATCGAGGTGAACAGTGCCGTTACATCGAATGAGACCATAGTTTCTTCCTTGTGTATGTGTATATTTCTGATGATGTCCAAGATTTCCTGTGTTGATTGTATAGATTGACTGGATCCCTTTGAACACCTACGGGCGAGAGACGCTAAGACAAGCCAGGAAATGGGAATCCTGTACCAACCGCCTAAGCGCCACATACGAACAACTCCGGTTCCTGCATGAATGCCGAAAGATTCAGGATGATCCAGGTAATAATTGCAGACGCTCACAACAGACTTCACAAATACAGACAAGAAATTGCGCGCCAAAAATCGTTAATTTCAAAAACCACCAATCAGGAATGGACCCGTACCATAGAACAGGCCGTCACCATAAGACAGAACAGGACAAAAACCGCAAAAAAACGGCACTAAAAGAAAAAATGGCCAAACTAACACACAAAGAAGAGGACACCACAACACACACCTGGGTTAGAAACCTCTCCCACAGACAGCTCACAGACACTGAAAGAACAATACTGGCCAAGGGACTCAACTACAATCACAGGGACGCCAAGACAGCAGACTTCCTAGCAGCACTAGAATGCACACTCAGGAACAATGGATTGACAGAAGAGACACAACAAACTTTGAGACAAAGTATCGTACCTCTGATAACATGAAAAAAACAAACACATAACTTCAACACCAAGGAGAGGGAAGCACTAAAATCACTAAGAAATTATAAGAACATAATCATATTACCAGCAGACAAAGGCAGAATGACGGTCATCCTGGACAAAGCAGAGTACATCCAGAAAGCGCAACAACTACTTGCACATACCAACACCTACCAAAAGAGGGAGTTTGACCCCACCCCACAGCTCACCAATAGGATAAACAACACACTGAGGAATCTACAAAAAAATGGACAGATAACCAGGTCTGACCTACAAAGAATGAAACCTGAAAGCAACAACACCCCCAGATTCTATGGACTACCCAAAGTGCACAAACCAGACATCCCACTCAGACCCATAGTATCACTACCAGGGACACCATCACACAAACTGGCCAAAGAACTACAGCAGAAACTGAAACACCTGATCAGCGGATCCAGACAATCTATACAATCAACACAGGAATTCTTGGACATCATCAGATATATACACATAGACAAGGAAGAAACTATGGTCTCATTTGATGTAACGGCACTGTTCACCTCGATCGACAAAACCCTAGCCAGAGAAACAATAGCCAACCTGCTGGACAGACATAATAGACAACAAGACGTTGAACCTATCACAAAGACGGCATACTTAAACTACTGGACTTGTGCCTCACAACACACTTCACATTCAACAACCAGATATATGAACAAATCAACGGAATACCCATGGGCTCACCTATTTCTGGACTCATAGCAGAAGCAGTAATGCAAAAGTTAGAACAAACAGTCTTACCGCAAATTCACCCAAACTCTGGGTCAGATATGTTGATGACATCTTTGTAATAATTAAAAACACAGAAATAGAGAACACACACCAGATCATCAACGCCACACTCACAGGAATCTGATTCACTAGAGAAGAAGAAAAGGACAACCAACTCCCATTCCTAGATGTGATGGGACAGAGAACACCTAATGGAGAATTCACCACAAAGGTTTACAGGAAAGCCACACACACAGACCAAGTCCTAAAGTATGTAAGCAACCACCCCAACACACACAAATGAAGTTGCATCAAGACACCATTCAAAAGGGCCACAACACACTGCAGCACAGCAGAACTGCAAAAAGAGGAAGAGGAACATCTATACAAGGTATTCGCCAAAAACAGATACCCTCACAATTTCATCAACAGATGCCTAAGAGAAAGACAACGGAATGAGGACATGCTGCAACCCAAAGGACTAGCCACACTACCATACATCAGGAGCATTTCAGAACTGACAGCCAGACTACTGCGACCACTAGGACTAATAACAGCACACAAACCAACAGCCACGCTCAGACAACAACTCACCAGAACGAAGGACCCGATACCCAACTTGAGCAAAATCAATGTAGTGTACAAAATTCCATGCAAGGACTGCACAAAACACTACATAGGACAAACAGGATGACAGCTAACGATCCGTATCCATGAACACCAACTAGCCAGGATACGACACAACCAACTATCCTTGGTAGCCACACACGCAGATGACAAGCAACATGAATTCGACTGGGACAACACTACCATTATAGGGCAAGCCAAACAGAGAACAGCCAGGGAATTCCTAGAGGCATGGCACTCATCCACAGACTCTATCAACAAACACATCGACCTGGACCCAATATACCGGCCACTACAGCGGACAGCTGGAACTGACAACCGGAAGCGGCAGAGACAGGCCACTATAAATGCTGGAGGAAACAGCACAGAAGCGCTTCACAGGAGGCTCCCAAGCACTGAGGATGTCACCTAGACAGGGGACGAAACGTTTGCAAGACAAATTCCCAACTCAGCGAACAGAAATGCACTCTAGGTTTTTTTGTTTAGCAACACTCCCTAATACCTTACCATTAGTATAAATCCTGCTAAAATTTGATTACTTACAGTGTGGAAACAGGCCCTTTGGGCCAACAAGTCAACACCGCCCCGCCGAAGCATAACCCACCCATACCCCTACATCTACCCCTTACCTAACACTACGGGCAATTTAGCATGGCCAATTCACCTGACCTGCACATCTTTGGACTGTGGGAGGAAACCGGAGCACCCGGAGGAAACCCACACAGACACGGGGAGAATGTGCAAACTCCACACAGTCAGTCGCCTGAGGCGGGAATTGAACCCGGGTCTCCGGCACTGTGAGGCAGCAGTGCTAACCACTGTGCCACCGTGCCGCCCACCGTGCCGCTTTCCTAAAATTTAGTATGTCACATTTATCTAAATTAAACTCCATTTGCCACTTCTCAGCCCATTGGCCCATCTGATCAAGATCACATTGTAATCTGAGATAACCTTCTTTGTTGTCCACTACACCTCCAATTTTGGTGTCATCTGCAAACTTACTAAGTATACCTCCTTTGCTCACATCCAAATTATTTATATAAATGACAAAAAGTAGAGAGCCCAGCACCGATCCTTGTGGTCACAGAACCAGTTCTGTATCCAAATGGTTAGTTATCCCTGTATTCCATGAGATCTAACCTTGCTCACCAGTCTCCCATGGGGAACTTTGTCGAACACATGACTGAGGTCCATACAAATCACATCTGCCACTCGGCCCTCATCAATCCTCTTTGTTGCTTCTTCAAAAAACTCAATCAAATTTGCAGTCCTTGCCTTTCCAAATACATGAACATTCTGTCCCTCAGGATTCCTTCCAACAACTTGCCCACCACCAACATCAGGCTCACTGGTCTATAGTTCCCTGGCTTGTCTTTACCATTTTTCTTAAACAGTGGCACCATGTTAGCCAACCTCCAGTCTTCCAGCAACTCATCTGTGACTATCAATGACACAAATATCTCAGTAAGAGGCCCAGCAATCTCTTACCTAGCTTCCTACAGAGTTCTTGCATACACCTGATCAGATCCTGGGCATTTATCCAGTTTTACGCGTTTCAAGACATCCAGCACTTCATCCTCTGAAATATGTGCATTTTTCAAGGTGTTACCATCTATTTCCCTACATTCTATATCTTTCATCAGTAAATACTGATGCAAAATACTCATTTAGTATCTCACTCATCTCCTGTAGTTTCACAGAACAGCCGCCTTGCTGATCTTTGAGGGGCCCTATTCTCTCCCTAGCTACCCTTTGACGTTAATGTATTTGTAAAAATCCTCTGGATTCTCCTTAACTCTATTTGCCAAAGCTATCTCATGTTCCATTTTTGCCCTCCTGATTTCCCTCTTAAGTATACTCCTACTGCCTTTATACTCTTCTAAGGATTCACTCGATCTAACCTGCCTATACCTGACATATGCTTCCTTCTTCTTCTTCTTAACCAAACCCTCAATTTCTTTCATCATCCAGCATTCCCTATACCTACCAGTCTTTCCTTTCACCCTAACAGGAATAAAATTTCTCTGGACTCTCGTTATCTCATTTCTGAAGGCTTCCCATTTTCCAGCCGTCCCTTTACCTGCGAACATCTGCCCCCAATCAGCTTTTGAAAGTTATTGCCTAATATGGTCAAAATTGGCCTTTCTCCAATTTAGAACTTCAACTTTTAGATCTGGTCTATCCTTTTCCATTACTATTTCAAAAGTAATAGAATTATGGTTGCTGGCCCCAAAGTGCTCCCCCACTGATACCTCAGTCACCTGCCCTGCCTTATTTCCCCAAGAAAAGATCAGGTTTTGTACCTTCTCTAGTAGTTACATCCACATACTGACTCAGAAAGTTTTCTAGTACACACTTAACAAATTCCTCTCCATCTAAACCTTTAACCCTATGGCAGTCACAATCTATGTTTGGAAAGTTAAAAATCCCTACCATAACCATCCTAATATTCTTACAGACAACTGAGATCTCCTTTCAAATTTGTTTCTCAATTTCCCTCTGACTGTTAGGGGGTCTATATTACAATCCCAATAAGATGGTTATCCCTTTTTTATTTCTCAGTTCCACCCAAATAATTTTCCTGGATGTATTTCCAGGAATATCCCCCCTCAGCACAGCTGTAATGCTATCCCTTATCAAAAAACACCACACACCCTCCTCTCTTGCCTCGCTTTCTGTCCTTCCTATAGCATTTATATTCTGGAACATTAAGCTGCCAGTCCTGTCCATCCCTGAGCCACATTTCTGTAATTGCTATGATATACCAGTTCCATGTTCCTAACCATGCCCTGAGTTCATCTGCTTTCCCAGTTAGGCCTTTGCATTGAAATAAATGCAGTTTAATTTATCAGCCCTACCTTGTTCTCTGCTTTGTCCCTGCCTGCCCTGACTATTTGACTCATCTTTGTTCTCACCTGTACCAGTCTCAGATTGATCCCTTTCCTCACTATCTCTCTGGGTACCCCCTCCCCCACCTTACTAGTTTAAATCCTCCCAAGTAGCTCCAGCAAATCTCCCTGCCAGTATGTTAGCTCTCTTCCAATTAGGTGCAATCCTTCCTTCTTGTACAGGTCACTTCTACTCCAAAAGAGTTTCCAATGATCCAAATATGTGAATCCTTCTCCCATACACCAGCTCCACAGTCATGCATTTATCTGCTCTATCCTCCTATTCCTGCCCTCACTAGCTCATAGCACTGGGAGTAATCCAGATATTACTACTCTCGAGGACCTCCTTTTTAAATTCCTGCCTAAATCTCTGTAATCTCCCTTTGGAACCTCAACCTTTTCCCTTCCTATGTTAATAGTTCCAATGTGTAATGACCTCCTGCTGGCCCCTCTCCCCCTTGAGAATATTCTGCATCCTCTCTGAGACATCCTTGATCCTGGCACCAGGGAAGCAACACACCAATCCATCACCCCTATATTTTCCAAAACAGCATACTTGTTTGAAATGGGGATAGCCACAGAAGACTCTTGCATTAACTGCCTATCTCTCTTACCTTTCTAGTGTTAACCCATCTATGTGACTGTATCTGCGACATTTCCCCCTTCCAAAAACTGCCATCCATCACATCCCCGTGCTCTTGTAAATTCCTCATTGCCTCTAACTGTCTCTCCAACCGATCCACTTGACATAATAGGATTTGCAACCAACAGCATCTATTGCAGATATAATCCTCATAACATGTAAACTCTCCCTAAACTCCCACATCTGACAAGAAGAGCATATCACTTTACTGAAGGCCATTTTTGCTTCTTTCAATCTACATACCCAGAAAATAGCACTGTCTTATTCCACTACAAAACACTGTTCCAGGTTAAATTAATACTTACGGCTTATATTTTATGTTTAATCAAGAGACATATCTCAATAAAACATTTAATCAAGAAAGAACCACGGTGGCTCAGTGGTTAGCACTGCTGCCTCACAGCACCAGGGTCCCAGGTTCAATTCCAGCCTTGGGCAACTGTCTGCGACATTCTCCCTGTGTCTGTATGGGTTTCCTCCCATAGTCACAAAGATGTGCAGGTTAGGTGAATTGGCCATGCTAAATTGCCCATAGTGTATATAACACACATAGTGTTAGGTGCACTAGTAGGGGAATGGGAGTTGGGTGTGTTGCGTTTCAGAGGGTTGGTGTGGACTTGTTGGGCCTGTTTCCACACTGTAGGGAATCTAATCTAATCTACTCACTACTGCAGGCTTACTATAAGGCCACGCTTAAAATATCCACTTATCTGCTGTGGCCTCTCCCAAACGGGTTCCTCCAAGATCAGTTGTGAATTTCATGTTTGTTAATTTTCCCAGACGCACCCGTTGTCCAGCGATACATGAATTCAAACAGCAAAGGCAGTAACTGTGAGGTAGACTGCTGTGTCAGTTAGCAATGTGGGTTTCTTTCTATCTCGCTCTCCAGCACTGACCTCACCATGTGCTTCCATTGTCTGTTCCTCTCCCTTTCAAAAGTGCTGTTGTTTTGACTTTTGTTTAGAGGAGATGAGGATTCAGACGGCACTGAAATACTTAAGCTTTCAATACAAATTGCATGTGGCAGCATTACAGGGCAACTATTTTCACAATGATACACCGAATGAGACAGAAAGGAGCAGACATTACAAACATAAAAAAGGACAACAAATTGGAACAAAAATTAAGAAGGCAAAATTAATGGTGCTTTACTTAAATATGCAAAGGATTTAGAACAAAATACATGAATAAACAGCACAAATAGATGTTAAAGGCACTGTTAGGAACAGAAGGGTGGCAGGGTTACTTTGTCAGTAAGAGATGGAAAAATATGTTATCAAAAAATGATAATGGACCAGATGATGCAGAATCCAAATGGATGGAGGTAGCAAATAATCCAGGGAAGGAGACACTAGTAGGAGTAGTCTGTAGACCTGCACCACCCCCCGCCGACAGAAGCTGTTTGTCTGCATAGAGAATAAATAAGATGATAATGGGGACATATTCAAAAGGTTAATCTTGGGTGATGTTAACCTTCAGATAGTTTGTGAAAATCAAGATGTTAGAGGTGGCCAAAAGAAAGAATTTATCAAGTATACTCCAGGTAGTTTCCTCAAATAATATGTTGTGGATGCATCAAGAGATCAAACTAGTTACTGTATCTAGTAACTGTAAGGAGACATATTTAATAAATTATCCCATAGTAAAAGATCCCCTATGACCAGTAACCATAGTATGGTTGAATTATCATATAGATTGATAATGAGGTTGAGAAACGGGTTGGAAACAGCTATGCAAAACATAAATAAGGATAATTGCATGTAAATGTGAGCAGAGGTGACTGGAGTGGACTTGGATAGGTGTTAGCAGAAAAGGTGCTTGATTACCTTTGGACATGTAAGAGAACAATTCATGACTTGCAGCAAAGATATATTGAATTGGGGAAGAAGGATTTGAGGAGGGTGATGACCTGATCATTGTTACTGAGGAAATTCAGGACACTATCAAACTGGAAGAGAAAACATATGATGTGGCAAAGAGCAGTGGGAAACAATTGGGAAAGATTTAAAAGCCAACTATGGATGACCAAAGTAACAGCAGTGAGAAAGTAAACTATGAAGGCAAACTAGCACGCTACATAGAAACAGATGGTAAGAGCTCCTTTGAAAATATATTTAAAACAAGGAAGACAGAGGCAGCAAAAAGGGGCCTTAGAGAACGAGGCGAGGGAAATAATAAGCAAAGGTAGGAAATGGCAGAAGAGTTGAATCAGTCCTCATCAACGAGGACACATCCCCAAAATACAAAATAATCAAGGGGTTAAAGAGGGGCCAAAGAGAAAATAAACACAACAACTGGGGGAAAATTTACCAGGGAAACGAATGGAGGCAAAGGCTGACAAGTCACGTGGACCTGATGGATTGTATCCTTAGATTTTAAAGAAAGTAGCTCCAAAGGTAATGGTTATATTTTTGGTATCTTCCACTGACTTTTAGATTCTGGAAAAGTGCAAGCTGATTGGAAGACTGCCAAATCAACATCCTTATTTAAAAAGAGAAAGTGACAAAAAACAGGTAAATTAAGGCTAGTGAGCTTAACTCATGTCTATGAGATGGCTTTTTGGAGCAGCTTGTGGTAGACCCCACAAGGGAAGAGGCAATTCAGGATTTAGTGCTGTGCAATGAGACAGGCTTAATATGGGAGCTTTTGGTGAAGGCACATGAAGGAGGCAGTGACCCACAGCTTGAGGGAGAGAAGATGGAATCAGATGTAACTATATTAAAATTGAATAAAGGAACTACAGAGGCATGTGGAAGGAGCTGACCAAAATTGACTGGGTGAGGAGCCAAGCAGAAAGGACAGTGGAACAGCAATAGCAGGAGTTTCTGGGAGTAATACAGGAGACACAGCAAAAATTCATCCACAAAAAAAAGCATACCAAAGGGAGGAAGAGGTAACCATGGCTGACCAGGGAAGTCAGGAACAGCATAAAAGCAAAAGAGAAAGCATATAATTTGGTGAAAGGCAGTGGAAAGCCAGAGGATTGGGAAGCCTTCAAAGACCAACAGAGGACAACAAACCAAGAAATTAGGAGGGAGATCATTAAATATGAAGGTAATATCGCCAGTAATATTGAGAAGTTTGCAAGAGTATTTTTAGACATATAAAGGGCAAAGGTGAAGCAGAACTGAACATTGAGCTGCTGGAAAATGATGCTGGAGCACTGGTAATGGGGAACAAAGAAATAGCTGAGGAACTGAATGAGTATTTGGTGTCAGTCTTCATGGTGGAAGACATGAGTGATGTCCCAAAAATTCAAGAGATTTTGGGGTCAGAAATGAGTAAGATGGTCATCACCAAGATGAAGGTGCTAGAAAAACTGAAAGGTTTGAAAGTGGACAAATCACCTGGACCAGATAGGCTACACCCTAGAGTTCTGAAAGAGATATTTGAAGAGATAGTGGAGGCTTTAGTAGTGATCTTTCTGGTATCACTGGAGTCAGGGAAGGTCCCAGATGTCTGGAAAATTGCTAATGTTACCCCCTGATTAAGAAGGAAGTAAGGCAAAAGACGGGAAATTATAAGCTGATTACCCTGATCTGAGTCATTGGTAAAATTTTGGAGCCCATTGTGAAAGATGAGATTTCTGAATACTTGGAAGTACGTGGTAAAATAAAGTAATGTCAGCATGGTTTCATCAAGGGGAGGTCATACCTGATAAGTCTGTTAGAATTCTTTGAGGAGGTAACAAACAGGTTAGACCAGGGAAAGCCAATGGATGTTATCTATTTTGACTTCCAAAAGGCCATTGATAAGGTGCCACACAGGAGGCTGCTGAGTAAGATAAGGGCCCATGATGTTAGAGGCCAGTACTAACATAAATAGAAGTTTGGCTATCTGGCAGAAAGCAGAGAGTTGGGATAAAAGGGTCTTCTTAAGGATAGAAGATGGTGACTAGTGGTGTTCTACAAGGGTCAGTGTTGGGACCACAACTTTTCATTTCATACATTAACGATCTGGGTGAAGGAACTGATGGCATTCTGGCTCAGGTTGTAGATGATGCTAAGATACGTGGAGGGGCAGATAATATTGTGGAGACAGGGAGGCTGAAGAAAGACTTACACAGGTTAGGAGAGTGGGATAAGAAATGGCAGATGAAATACAATGTGGAAAAGTGTGAGGTCATGCATTTTGGTAAGAAGAATAGAGGCATGGACTATTTTCTAACTGGGGAGAAAATTCATAACTCTGGACTACAAAGGGACTTTGGAGTCATTGTTCAGTATTCCCTTAAGGTAAACTTGCAGGTTGACTTGGTAGTTAGGAAGGTAAATACAACGTTGTCATTCAACTCACAAGGATGAAAACACAAAAGCAGGAATGTACTTCTGAGGCTTTATATGGACACATTTAGAGTATTGTGAGCAGTTTTGGGCTCCGGGCCTCAGGGAGGATATATTGGCCCTGGAGCAGGTCCAGAGGAGATTCATGTGAATGATCCCGGGAATGACAGGCTTAAAATATGAGGAACATTTGAGGACTCCGGGACTATACTCGATGGAGTTTAGAAGGATGAGGGGGATTTGATTGAAATGTACAGAACACTGAAAGGCCTGGACAGAGGGGTTGTTGGGAAGATGTTTCCACAGGCAGGAGAGATGAGGACGGTGGGCGCAGTCTGAGAATAAAGGGAAGGCCCTTTTAGAACAGAGATAAGGAGAAACCTCTTCAGCCAGAGAGTGGTGAATCTGTGGAATTCATTGCCACAGAAGGTTATGGGCACCAGGTCATTGAATATATTTATGATTGCGATAGATAAGTTCATGATTACCAAGGGGATCAAGGGTGATGAGGGAAAACGGGAAAATGGGATTGAAAAATCTATCAGCTTTGATTGAATGGTGGAGCAAATGTGATGAGCTGAATGGCCTGATTTCTTGTCCTATGGTCTTATGGTCTTATTAACTTCTGTTGTTGGGATTAGATTAGAGGAGGACTATCAGAAGCATGGATAGGAGATGCGATTGACTGAATGGCCTACTACGATTTCTATATCTTGCAGCTATCATTTTCTTTCCCTCTTACTGCAGTGACTTTGAAACATCCTCCCCTATTTCACCAATAAACTGGCTTTTAAATAGTCCATGGGAAAATATAACATGAGCCTCAGACCCATTCGCCGACATTGAAGTCAGAAACCCTAAAGAAAAATAATACTGAATCATTCTCCTTGGAATTGGTCAAATCTACCATCTGATTATTTTCTGTTTCAACTATTGGGAAAGCAGGCGGCTGTTTGAGCCATTGAGCTGCTCTGCTATCTAATTAGATCATGGATAATCATCTGCATCATTTGCCACTTTCCGTTCACAGTTCATTTCCGTTTATGTTAGATGTCTCCAAAAATCGATTGCTGTCTTGAACATGCTTAATAATTGACCTTGCACTGTAATCTGTGGTAAAGAATACCAAAGATTCACCACCTTCTCAACAAAACGTTTCATAGATTCCTCCTCACCTCACCAGTAAACAGCCAACACCATTTCCAAGACAATGGTTATCGAATATATGGGAAAATATGTTACCTGTATCCACTCTGTGATCCCTATAAGAATTTCATAAATTTCATTGAGGCCACCTTGCATTCTTCAAGATTCTAGGCAATAAAGGCCCAGTTTACTCTATCAATTCCTGAACCCACTACAAAGACAAGGTGGGAAGAAGGGGGTTCACTTGATGGGAATTTCATGAGATTTGCATTTTTGAACACCAAACTAATAGAGTTTCATAGACTCCCTACAGTATGGAAACAGGCCCTTCAATCCAAACAGTCCACACCAACCCTCTGAAGACCCAGACCCATTCCCTTACCCTATTACACCGTATTTACTCCTAAGTAATGCACCTAACGTACACATCCCTGAACACTATCGGCAATTTAGCATGGCCAATTTACCTAACCTTTTGATTTTGAGAGGAAACCAGAGCACCCAGAGGAAACCCATGCAGGCACGGGGAGAACATGCAAATGCCACACAGACATCGCCCAAGGTTGGAATTTAACCCAGGTCCCTGGCACTGTGAAGCAGCAGTGCTAACCACTGAGCCACCATGCCGCCCTAATGTTCTTGGGGCATGGGTTCAAATCCCACCATGATAGATGTTGGAATCCAAATTCAACAAAAATCTGCAATGTAAAGTTCACCATGTTACTAAAGTCAACCATGTTACTAAAGTCACCTGTTATAAAAACTATCTGGTTCTGTAACATCCTATAACATTGGAAATCTGCCATACTTTCCTGGTCTGGCATATGACTTGAGACTCACAGCAATGTAGTTGACTCTCAACTATCCTCTGGTCAACTAAAGAAAGGCAACAAATGCTGGCCAAGCAAGCAACACTCCAGACACACGAATAGTACTTTTTAAGAAACTCCTGAAGCCTCTTCAATATATTTAAGTATGACTGCACTTGCCATAGACTCATATAGCACGGAAACAGATCCTTTGGTCCATTTGGTCTGTTTCAACCAGATATTCCAAACTGATCTCATCCTCTCTGCCAGCATTTGGCCTCAATCCCTCTAAACCTTTCCGATTCATGTACCCACCCAGATGCCTTTTAAATGCTGTTACTGTACCAGGCTCCACCACTTTCTCTGGCATTCCATACACACATTACCCTCTGTCTGAAAAAGATGCCATTCGTGTTTCTTTTCTAAATGTTTCCCCTTACCTTCAATCTATGCCCTCTCGTCTTAGACTCCCCCACCCTCGTAAAAGAGTTTGACTGCCCCTCATGTTTTTATAAACTTCTTTCAGGTCACCCCTCAGCTTCCACCACTCCAGGGCAAAAATGCCCTAGTCTATTCGGTCTCACCTGCAGCTCAAACATTCCAATCCTGGCAACATCTTTGTAGATCTTTTCTGCACCCTCTCAAGTTTAACAATATCCTTCCTATAGAATGGTGACCAGAATTGTATGCAGTATTCCAAATGTGGCTTCACCATTGTCCTGTACAGCTACAATATAACAGCCCAACTCTTACACTGAATATAGTTACCAATGAAGGAAAACGTACCAAATGCCTTCTTCAATATCCTGTTTACCTGCAACTCCATTTTCAAGAAATTATTGTTATGGACCAAACCAAACACCCTCAAAATGTATAAAGAATATAGTCGAGCGCCTAATTTTTTTTTTAATTTTAAAGTTAAGTGTATCCACCTGAATATGTGATGGTCTCTATTTCTTCATCAAGACTTTATTTTTAAGATAGTAACATTCCAGGATACATTCAGCATCTTCTGTTTCTTCCTCTTTCGATTGTAATTCAGCTTCTCTCTCTCTCTCTCTCTCTCTTTCTCTCTCGTACTCTCACTCTCTCTCTGTCCCTGATATGGCTGACTCTCCATTTACGACTTAGTCTAGCTCTCCACCTACATCTGGAAATATTTGCCGGCATGCCGCTGTCAGTTGTTAGATACTATCTGATCAGGGACAGACTCAAAATGGTGTTCATTGTCTCATAAATACAAAAGGGCAGCATCCGGTGAGCAGGAAAATCGACGTTTCGGGCAAAAGCACTTCATCAGGAATAGAAACAGAGTGCCTGCGTCCTTGTTTTTACCCTCATAAATACAAAAGACAAATTCAATAAAACAGATTGTGTCACGTGTAATTCCAGCAGCCGGAAGAGAACCCCAACTTTTTAGTTGTGAAAGAGAGAGGAATAAGAACTTCCACATCCAGCTTTATGACTCCAACAGCAAGCACAGAACGCTAAAACTAAAAGTCCTTCATTCATGGGAGCTTGTCCCCACCTATTCAGGCTGCTTCTCTTCTTCCAACTTAAAAAAAAACCCAAGGTCTCGCAAGCTATTTACTCTATTGGCATTTAGCAGGCTGTTCGGTACTTCTGCCTCAACTTTTCTTCATTAAAAAAGGAATCAAGTGCATTACTTAAAACCACTTTATGTGTCACATTATGTACCTGCACCCCTAGGTTTCTTTGTTTGGCAATTCTCCCCAGATCCCTCCCATTAACTATATAACTCCTGTCCTGGTTACCCTTACCAAAATACAATGTCTCATATTTATCTAAACTGAACACCATCTGCCATTCCTCAGTCCATTGGCCCACCTGATCAAGGTCCTATTTTACTCTGAGATAATCTTCTTCACTGTCCACTATACCACTTATTTTGGTGTCACCAGCAAACTTCCCAATCATCCCTCCGATATTCAAAATCAAATTATTGATGTACATGACAAAAAGCAGCAGACCCAGCACTGATCCCTGGGGCACACCGCTGGTCACTGGCAACCAATCCAAAAAAGCCACCCTCTACCTCCTGTACCTTCAAGCTGATTTTCTATCCAATTGGCTAGCTCTGCCGGATCCCATGTGATTTAACTTTACTAATCAGTTTACCCTGTCGAACCTTGTTGAACACCTTGCTGAACTCCCATTAAACAATGTCTGCCACTTTGCCTTCATCAATCTTCTTTCTCACCTGTTCAAAAAACTTAATCAAGTTATTGAGACACTATTTCCCATGACCAAAGCCATGTTGACTATCCTTAATCAATCCTTGCCTTTCCAAATGCATGTAAGCCCTCAGAATTCTCTCCATCAACTTACCCACCACTGACGTTAGGCTAACTGGTCTGAAGTTCCCTGGCTTTTCATTACAGCAAATATTAAATAATGCCACTACATTAGCCAATCTCTAGAGCCATATTTATCCATCTGCTCACTGGGATAGGTATATTAATGACTTAGAGAAGCGAATAGATTATTATGTGTCTAAATTTGCTGATGATACAAAAATAGATGGAAGACATTGAAAAAATGAAGACATCAGGATGATATACAGGGGAACCTCGATTATCCGAACGAGATGGGCGGGCACTATTTCATTCGGATAACCGACTGTTCGGTTAATCGATTAAATGCCTTTCCTGTGGGGCTCGGAGTTTTTAAAGACTGCTCCCCATTCAGGAGACTGCAGCAGGACAGCAGGCAAGACCCCAACCCCAACACAGCCTCCTCAAGCATCCAACATATTCTGCCGACACCACACCCCGCCCCCCACCCCATCCAATACCTCTCCCCCTGCCCCCAGCCCCGTCCAACACAGCCCCCCGACCCCGTCCAACACTGACCCCGCCCCCACCGACACCACCCCAAACCGTCCAACACTGATCCTGCCCCCACCGACCCTCCCATCCCCGTCCAACAATGTCCCCATCGCTCTCCAGGGCAGTTGGACTGGACACCAACAATAAGACTGCTGCTGCTGCTGCCTTTGTGGGCGAAGTCTCCAAATAGCACGCGCACACACACACAAACCTTCATACTGCAATTTTGTAACAGGTTCCACCTCTGCCCTGTACAGAACAATGTTGGTCAGATTATCTGGGAAAAACAGGGTGATTTAGGCGACACCCCTGTGTAGAACTCCAGTGAACGTGTGAGGAGAGAGAAAGGGCGGTAGGTCAGTCATTTGGAGATGGTGCCTGTTGAATCACTGTCAACAAAAGATGTGATCACTGTTGGAAACACGTCTTTGATGTAATGTTTCTATCAGGACCTCGAAATCTCCTTCAGATAATCCGATTTTCGGACAATTGGTATTTGGATAATCAAGGTTCCTCTGTAACTAAGTTGATTGTGTAGACAAAACATCCCACATGGAGTTTGGTGTACGAAACTGTAAGATCACTTTGGTTGGAAGAATGATAATACACTACTGTTTAAATGCAGAAAAATTCCAAAAAAAGTGGAGGAAAGCCATAACTTCACCATCCTTCACTGTACAGTCTAACTTCACTCTACATAATTGAGCTCTGCTTGTCTCACTGTGAATTCCTGATGGAACAGGAAAATCGATGTTTCGGGCAAAAGCCCTTCATCAGGAATTCCTGATGAAGGGCTTTTGCCCAAAATGTCGCTTTTCCTGCTCCTCGGATGCTGCCTGACCTGCTCTGCTTTTCCAGCACCACTCTAATCTAGACTCTGATTTCCAGCATCTGCAGTCCTCACTTTGGCCTCACCGCGAATCCCTGTTATTAGTACCTTTTCTGGCAATTGTCCTTCAAAGGTACATAACCTCACAACTTTTAACATCAAATACTGAGAGAATCGCATTTCGCTTAATATTGTAACCCCTTTGCCTGATGCTCCAGACCAATGCCAGTAACTTTACCTTTGCAGGCATATGGTTTAAGAAGATCTGGCACTTCCTCCTTAACCACCCTCCGACCAGGCTGTGCATTCTGGTGCAGCTTATTAGCCTCTACTGTGCTTTCTGTTACCACTCCAACAAAGTTCACTGACCTAACCTATTTTCCTTCATCTGGCGTCCCAGTGCTTTTTCTAAACCAATAACACTATTTTCAAGTGACCTACTTTATTGCAGTGAAAACACCAGAACTTTTAAACTTCTTTTTCCCCTTCCTTTTTCCTTTTATAAGTTGTCCTTATAATCTTCACTGAGACCTACCATTCCCTTTCCACTTGAAGATTTCTCTTTCCCCCAATTCCTATCCTTCATGGACTGAAACTGATGTTGGAAGCCAAACTTTGATTTATGAACCTACTCAGAATCATTTGCTGTTTCAGCTGGTAATCTGTTTTAACTCTCCACTCTTTCACATGAGTTCTCACTACCACACCTATAGATTCTGATGGTGTTTCCAGCAAATTTTAAATGCTTAACAATTGCTATAATTATCTCTCTTTTCCTCACAGAACGAGGTGGCTCCTACTCCAGTTTACCTGACACTTCCAGCAGCTTTTCCTCGGTCACCTTCTTCCACCCCCCAGAAAGCTCTTCGAGACTGAAGGAGCCATTATTACAGTAAGCACTGTTTAATCTAACTGAATACAACAAACCACACTAACACCTACCACTTGCAGCCTTTGAGTCTAATAAGCCTAATCCCAAATTGGAACTACAGAACAAATCCTGCAAAGAGCCCCCAGTCTGTTATGGACCAGGCCAAACCCCCTCAAAACATTTTAAAAGCGTAGCCCAGACCCTAACTTTTCTAGTTGTTTTAAGCAGGTGTAGAGTGGATATTCCGGGAGGGATGCAGCTGTCCCAAGCACTCAGGCTTAAACAAAACAGAATTTATTTATACACAAACAAAAGAGAACAGAACATAGAATAACATAATGTATCTGAAAACACAACTGATTCTATGGCAACTTAATAATGCTGTTCCAAATCCTGGCAACATCCCCATAAACATCCCATGGGCAAAAAAAAGGTCAAATCAAACACAGGTTCATACAGGAGAGATGTCAGAGAGAGAGAGAGGATCAGCATGGAGCTGTTTCTTTGACCAGCAGGTGTCAAAAACAGCCTGACTGCTAAAACCAAACAAACCAGAGACAAGCTGAACTGGGAGAACAGGCTACTCCCCTTTCATTATACAGCGTTTCAATTTTAACTGAAAGTCTTTTTCCTGAGGCAGAATCTATTAGTTATAATCAAATTGACCTGAAAACACACACAAACCAGACACATTAGAGCCTTTGCATTTATGACCCTCTCAGCCGAAAACTGAGGAGAGATTAGCCTTGTCAGATCAGTAGTATCATCACATTGTTGATGAGGATTAGATGATGTGATCATTCTTGTTGAACCAGTCTTGGTGTTTCCTGGTTTTGTCATTAATGGTGTCCTCACAGCATGAGATGTCGTCAGCTCTTTCCAGATTTCCTCCACTCCTTTAAATGAACATTTTGGAGACTTTGGTGAAAGTATTGTTGGAAGTTTGCCAATCTGCTCAGTTCTTGAAGTTTCTCAACGTTGACCTTTTTTTTAACTGTTTCGTGATTTTCAGCTAATTCTGGTGGCACTTGATGGACATTGAGGACCAGATAAGCCGGTGTCTGTCCAGCAATCACATACATGGTCATCACTTTAATCAAGGGGAACTCCTCTTCTTCTCAGGAGATCAAACAGTTACATCGTCAATCATGTGCCAGTGCTTTGATCATGAATGCATCCAAGAAGTCTTGAACTTGTCTTTTTGGTGGAATGGTGTAATGGGGACTACCAGCTGGTGTTCCACACACTTGATGAGCAGGATCATCCCACTGGAATTGCAATTCCTAACCTCCTCCTTTCTGATGGTTGGGCATCCTTTCCAATCCTTGTGTTGACTTCTCCAAAAAGGAGGATAATTCTATCTTCCTTGGGGATGCTGGTGAGTATGATGCCCAGGGTGGAAGCCTACACCCTATTCTTTGGATTCATCTATAGCATTAAAGGTTGGAGCACAGGGACTCACAACCATTGCCTGTTGGTTCTTGGCAGATTGTAGATGGTGAGTCATGAGGTGATCATTGATGCCAACGGGGTCATCTGGGAGTTGGGCTGACAAGTTTGTTCTTGACAGCAAATCCAAATCTATCTGTCTTGGGTTGATCGTTGAGTTTTTCTGTCCAAGAAAAGGTATAAGGGTATACTTTCTTCCCTCAGCTGCCCTTTGCCTACTCTTTGAGCATTCTGCAGGGTAGTGATGTCAATGTTGAAGTGCCTGAGTTTATGTCCATCAGGCTCCCTTTACTCCCATCCACCATTTTTATCAAGTGGTTAATATCACCTATTTTTCTATTCAGCCCTTGACCTACTGCTTTACCATGACCCCTATCACATTTCCCATCCCTGATTGAAGCCAGAGTGGTGGTGGTGATTGTAAAAATTCCCCTTCTGGAGCACTTGTGCCTGTCCTCACTATGTCACCCTCATTTATAGAGTTGCCCTCCTTCACAGTTGAAAGAACTCATGCAGAATCAACAGTGATGGTGGAGGAAGGCTGCAGCAGCAGGAGATTCCCAGTCCTTGAGGTTCCTCCCACTCCGCCAAGGACCTGCAGGTTCTTGGCCTCCTCCATCGCCAGACCATGGCAACACAACACCTGGAGGAAGAGCGCCTCATCTTCCGCCTAGGAACCCTCCAACCACAAGGGATGAATGCAGATTTCTCCAGCTTCCTCATTTCCCCTCCCCCCATCTTATCTCAGTCCCAACCCTCGGACTCAGCACCGCCTTCTTGACCTGCAATCTTCTTCCCGACCTCTCCGCCCTCAACCCCTCTTTGGCCTATCACCCTCACCTTAACCTCCTTCCACCTATCGCATTCCCAACACCCCTCCCCCAAGTCCCTCCTCCCTACCTTTTATCTTAGCCTGCTTGGCACACCCTCCTCATTCCTGAAGAAGGGCTTATGCCCGAAACGTCGATTCTCCTGAATCGACTATCATTGCAGGCAAAGCATTCTATACCCTTACTACTCTCTGAGTAAAGAAACTACCTCTGACATCTTTCTTATACCTATCGCCCCTCACTTTAAAGTTGTGTCCCCTCGTGTTTGCCGTTCCCATACTTGGAAAAAGGCTCTCCCTGTCCACCCTATCTAACCCTCTGATTATGTTGTAAGTCTCTATTAAGTCACCTCTCAATCTTCTTCTCTCTAACGAGAACAGCCTCAAGGCCCTCAGCCTTTCCTCATAAGACATTCCTTCCATTCCAGGCAACATCCTACTAAATCTCCTCTGCACCCTTTCCAAAGCTTCCACATCCTTCTTATAAAGCGGTGACCAGAACTGTACACAATACTCCAAGTGTGGCTGTACCAGAGTTTTGTACAGCTGCAGCATAACCTCCTGGTTCTGGAACTCAATCCCTCTATTAATAAAGGCCAAAACACTGTTTGCCTTCTTAACAACCCTGTCAACCTGGGTGGCAACTTCCAGGGATCTGTGTACATGGACACCGAGCTCTCTCTGCTCATCTGCACTCCCAAGAATCTTACCATTAGCCCAGTACTTTGCATTCCTATTACTCTGTCCAAAGAGTATCACCCCACACTTGTCCACATTAAACTCCATTTGCCACCTCTCAGCCCAGCTCTGCATCCTATCTATGTCTCTCTGCAACCTACTACATCCTTCATCACTATCCACAACTCCACCGACCTTAGTGTCGTCCGCAAATTTACTAACCCACTCTTCTAAGCCCTCACCCAGGTCATTTATAAAAAATGATGAACAGCAATGGACCCAACACCGACCCTTGCGATACACTGCTAGTAACTGGACATCAAGATGAACATGTTCCATCAACTACAACCTCTGTTTTCTTTCAGCAAGCCAATTACTGATCCAAACTGCTATGTCTCCCACAATCCCATTCCTCCGCATTTGTATAATAGCCTACTGTGGGGAACCTTATCAAACGCCTTGCTGAAATCCATATACACCACATCAACTGGTTTACTCTCATCTACCTATTTGGTCACTTTGTCAAAAAAGTCAATAAGATTCGTTAGGCACGACCTACCCTTCACAAAACCGTGCTGACTGTCCCTGATCAGATTATTCTTTTCTAGATGGTTATAAATCCTATCTCTTATAACCTTTTCCAACACTTTACCAACAACTGAAGTGAGACTCACTGGTCTGTAATTACCAGGGTTGTCTCTACTACCCTTTTTGAACAAGGGAAACACATTTGCTATCCTCCAGTCCTCAGGCACTATTCCTGCAGACAATGATGATTTGAAGATCAATGCCAAAGGCTCAGCAATCTCTTCCCTTGTTTCCCAGAGGATCCTAGGATAGATCCCATCTGACCCAGCGGACTTGTTTTTTGAAAGTTTTCCCCCCATTTCTTGCCACTTCAGCCTAACCAACAGCTGTAAACTGTGAAAGTGTCTTTTCACCATTTTCAAAGGTGTTAGAAATAGAATTCCTAAATCAATCCATTTCCTATAAGACATTGTGTGAAATAACTCCACAGACACTGGTATCCTATCCTTTATTTCCATGTGGAGGGTCCCTGACACTGATCCAGATCCCTCAGAGCCAACTCTTGGAGTGAATGGAACCTCTAAAACTCCTGCTTATTGATTTTTCTTCTTTTTTTTCCTCAAATCCCCAGACTACTGCCTCACTGCGGTAGTGCTTATTTTTCCCCAGCACCCATGTTGTGTGTGTGCAGGTGGGAGACACAGTGAGAGACACAAGGTGAACAAATCTTTATGCAATTTCCATAACCAGGAAGAAAGGAAACACCCGAGTGGCCAGTGACAAGCAGTGCCCTTCACATCAAAGGGCAATGCTGTGTGATTAAACAGTGAAGGGGAGAGGAGGGATTAAATCAAAATAGAGTTGGAGGGGGAAATAATACACTCCACTCCCTGCGGCGCCCACCTCTCCCTGAACTGCTCAAGGGTGTTGGTAGACAACGTGTACTCCTTTTCCAGGGACACCCCAGGCTCTGACCCCCTCCACGGCCCCCTGCCTGGACCTGTTTATGGCCAGTTTGGCCAGGCCCAGAAGCAGACCCACAAGGAGGTCTTCAGACCTGCCCTCCCTCCTCCGGTCTGGGTGCCCGAACATCAGGAGCGTGGGACTGAAGTACGACCAAAAGCAGAGAAGGTTTTTAAGAAAATCAAAAAGGGAGTGCAAACGCCCACACCCAATATATACATGGTCCACGGACTCCACAGCGCCACAGAACAAGCAGTTGGGCTGGGAGTCCATGAACCACCGCAATCTGCGGTCGCAGGGGACTGCTGCGTGCAGCACCCTCCACTCCAGATCCCCGAGAGAAAGGGGGAGGACTCCCACGTAAAGAGCTCTCCACTGGGGATCCCCACTGCCCAGTGATGGCGGTGGATGAGGCAAAGGGGATGGATTGTGTGCAGCAGCAGTCTGTACAGAGCTCACCATAACACATCACTAAAAGGGGCAAAACAAAAACTCCGAAGGCAGCTCAGGTTGTGGGGCACAGGCTCCCGCAGGAAGTACGGGATCTTGAGGCCAATGTGAAATTCCGTCCGGGCTGGGGTGAGCGGGGATGGGATTCCTGAGCATCCTCCAACTGGTGCACTATTTCGGGTCTGAGCACTGCCGTTTTAAGGCTTCAAATGGTAGTGGCCACTTGCCGGACATCCAACGCTGCGCTGCTCACTATGTCCTGCGGCAGCATCCAGCCCAGGCCCCCGGTAGCCAGGCACGTCCCCGACCCTGGTCACCTGGTCACCCTCGCCGCCATGGCCCTCCCCTCCAACAACCACTCGAACCTGCGAGTATAGAGGTGCGGATTCCTGAGTAACGGCTCCCTGACGACAGCTGCTACTCCAGCCGGAGGGTAGGCGCGACACGATTCGACCATGTTCCAGACAGTGATCAGGTTCTGGTAAAAGATAGGCAGCGTCCTGAGGGCGACCTCCAAACCGTCACGGTCGACGAACAAGAGCTGCGTGTCGTAGTTGAGGTTACGCATCTGGCGGAAAAATACGTCACCAGGGCGCACCACCTAGGAGGAGGCTCGACGTAAAGGTATCGCCGCAAGGTCTGAAGGCGGAACGTCGTGACCTGGGTGCGGACGCACACCAGCGACTGACCGCCCTCCTCAATAGGGAGACTCAGGACCTGCGCGGCGACCCAGTGCATCTTTTTGTCCCAGAAGAAGTCGACCAATGTTCTCTGGATGTCAGTGACAAAGCCAGGAGGAGGGACCAAAGTGACCAGCCGGTACCACAGCATGGCGGCCACCAGCTGGTTTATGACCAGCACTTGACTCCTGTAAGATAGCACTCGGAGAGTCCTGTCCAGCGGCCTAGGCGAGCCGAGACTTTGGCCTCCAGCTCCTGCCAGTTGGCCGGCCAGGATTCCTCAGCCGGGCTGAGGTAGACCCCCAGGTAGAGGAGATGGGTGGTGCTCCAGCTGAACCCCCGTAACTCCTCCGGCAGAGAGTCCACCCGCCATGGACCGACCAGTAGTCCGGAACATTTGGCCTAGCTCATCTTGCAGAAGAAGGTGCCGAGTACACGGCCTGGGACTCGCGCATCCTCCCCAGGTCAGCCGGGTCGGTGAATGTGAGGAGCATGTCGTCAGCGTGGGCCGAGAGGACCACCCCCTGTGCCCGCGCCGTGCAGAACCAGCCCCGACAACCTCCTCCGTAAGAGGTGCAGGAAAGGCTCCACGCACAGGGAATACAGCTGGCCCAACAGGGGGCAGCCTTGACGTACTCCTCTCCCGAAGCGAAGGGGCGGCGTACAAAAGTCAGATCTGGGCGACGAACCGCGTCCCGAACCCAAATGCCCACAGATTCTCGAGCAGATAACTTGTGATCGACCTTGTCGCATACCTTCTCCTGGTCGAGAGACTGGAAGGCGCTCGGCAGACCAGCCCGTCGACAGAAATGGATCGGATCCCGGACCAGGTGGATGTTGTCGTGTATCCTCCAGCCCGGGACTGTGTAGGACTGGTCCGGGTGAATCATGTGGGCCAGCACGGAAGCCAGGTGAGAAGACGACACCCTGGTGAAGATTTTGTAATCCATGCTGAGGAGGGAGACCGGACGCCTGTTCTTTAGTGAACGAAGGTCCTGCTTCTTTGGCAGCATGACAATGACCACCCTGCGTCAAGAAAAGGGCAGCTGTCCGGCATTTAAACACTCCCCCAGGACCTGTGCGTAGTCACTCCCCAGGACGTCCCAGACGCCTTGAAGAACTCCACAATCAGCCCGTCCAGCCCCGGGGGCTTGCCCCTCGAGAGCCAGTCGAGGGCGCTGGTCAGCTCCTCTAAGGTAACAGGAGCGTCGAGCCTTCCGGCGTCCTCCGGGCTGAGCTGCGGCAGGTCCTACCACAGAGCTGTGTGAGCATCCTCGCTGGACGTATCCAGAGAGAACAGAGCTGTGTAATAGGAGCAGACGTGGGCCCTGTTACCCTCCAGAACTGAGACAAGGAACCCGTTGTTGGCCAGCAGCACAAAGAGCTGCTGACGGGTGCCACGCCTTTTTTCTAGCGAGTAGAAGAAGAGGGAGCCGCGGTCCACCTCCTGGAGGAGCTGGATCCACGACCTCATGTGCGCACCCAGACGAGCTACAGGTGCCGGAGTCCAGCCTTCTTCTCTTCGTACACCCTGCGCAGGGCCGGGTCCGCGTCGGGCTGACCGAGGCGTGACTCCAGGTTGAGCATCTACGTCTCCAACTCCTCGATCCTGGATTTCCAACTCTTTGTTGACCCCTTCGCGTACTCCTGACAGAAAACGCGGACATGAGCCTTGCCCATGTCGCACCATTGCCTCAGGGAGGGGAAGCTTCCCCACTTCCTTCACCAGCTGGCCCAGAAACGACAAAACGAGTCCTGGAACCGCTCGTTCTCCAGCAGCCGGTTGTTAAAGTGCCAGTACATGGAGCCGAGCCTGGCGCCGAACGGAAGGAGTTCCGCCCACACCAGGTGATGGTCCGTGCACGACATCTGCTGCATGGAGGCCATCAGAAAATAGGAGACGTATGCCCGCGAAAGGGACAGGCGGTCGATTCTGGACGCTCCGACCCCAGGCTTCACGAAGGTGAAGGCAATGGAGTCGGGATGGAGATTCTGCCAGACATCCACCAGCTTGAAGGACTTGATCAAGCCCCCCAACCTCCTCCCCGACGCCCAACCAGTCTGGGCCTGCCATGGTCCCTTTCCTTGAGGATGCAGTTAAAATCTTCCCCGAGGCTCTCGTCGATGGAGGCGAGATGAGTGGACACTTCTCCGTCGAAGCATGTTTGCCTTGGCCCAGCCAAGGGAGTGTAGACGTTCACTAAGTGAAGCACCACGCACGCCCCTCCCACCGCTGAACTGTCAGGTGAAGCAAATGGCACTGGCTCCTTGACCCCCAAGATCTCTGACAGAAAATGTGGGGCCAGCAAGATAGCCAGCCCGCCAGATCTGCGGGTGAGGTGACTCATGTAGACCCCTCCTTGCCACTCCAGGAGCCAGGTGGCTTCATCTTCCGGGTTTCTTGCAGCTCCAGCTCCTCGGGTGTGGGTTTCTTGCAGGAAGCACACCGCATACCTCCTGTCCCGAAGGATCGAGAAGGTCTGGAATCTGCGCTGTGACTCCCTGCTGCTGTTGATGTTGAGGCTGGCTATAGTGGTCTTCATGTCAGCAGTACTGTGCAACCACTACCATAAACCTACATATACAGTTACTGGGAGGACAAAGGAGGGGGTGCAGAAACCCCTCGCCCTCACCAGGAGTGCAGCCAGGAAGTTCCTGACACGCTTTTGCTCGTTTGCGAGCAGCCTGGACCAACCAGTACACTGGTTCGAAGGAGCTCCAGTGGTCAAGTGCCAGTTGGGCTCTATTCAGCGACTTCGAGTTTCCTCTACAAATTCCCAGCATTCCTCGAGGGAGAAGAGGGGGAGCTCAGTGGGGTCACCTGGGACTCAAAACCTTCGCTGCAGACGGACTCCACGTTGTACTCAGTGCACAACAAGCCCGAACCCTCATCTGGGATGTCCCCTCGGTCACCAGCCTCTCCCTCACCATGAGAGTGGGGGCTGGTCCGGCACTGCCTCGAACCCCCAGTGATCCCACCCTCAGGGTCACTGATGGTAACTTCCTCAGTGCATCCCTTCCCAGAATGCCCCAAAGTTCAGTTGTCAGGCAGCAGAAGCTTGGGGCCTCACTCTTCTCCTGACACCAGGACACCCAGCTCCTCGGGAGATAAGGTCCTCCCCCAGGACCAAGGCGCCCGGAAAAACAGTCTGGGAGAAAGGAGTGAGGATAACAACTTTTTCCCCTCCACCACTCGATGACCCAATGGTGTTAAAATTATAATTACAGCCTGCACCACAGCCTACGTGGGGCACAGACTCAGCTCCAGGGAATGGCAGCAGCAGGGGAACCTATGCAGGGAAAGGGTAGCACCGTTCGCGTGCCACAGAAAAGCCCTGCCCTCCTTGGGGGGGGGGGGGGGGGGGGGGGAACAACGCCTCTTCCCTGATGTAACAGTGGCCATGGGGAACACTCTCCCCTCCCCATCGCCCTGGTCACGGGGTCTGAGGCTCCTCCCCCCCAACTTGTCTCGGAATATGATTGCCTGGGGGAAAACTGGGAGAGTGGCGATGGCATGGAGAGCCATTCATGTCACTTCCTGTCCCGCCCCTGGGCTGTCAGGTGATGGTTGGTGGGGCAAGGCCCAGAGACACAGCAACTGCAGGACGGAGGGCAGCAGCAGTAGCAACAGATCCCCCAGGATCAGAACCAGGGCCTGGAGGAGAGGGGCAGGGTTTAGCCTCAAGGATCCCGGGGTCAGGTGTCGCAGGGCGAGGGTCAGTCACAAATGCCACAGGGGTCGCCACAAAGGGGCAGGGATCAGGAACAGAATCGGGGGGCTGGGGTTCAGGATTCCCACACCAGGGTGATGCTGATGTGATGTCATGCTGGGGTGGGCCAGGGCGAGGGTCCGATTCCGAGGTAGGGGATGGGGTTACTTCCACAGGAGCAGGCTCAATATATTGTGTCTTCTTCAGCACCTTCTGCCCAGTTGGATGCTCACCCTTCCTGCCAGAGACCAAAGCACTCGTAGCCCCTGGCTTAGACCCTGCTGATGGGGCCTTTGGTGTTGTCTTAGGGGGAAGGGGAACGAGTGCAGTGATGCCACCTACAACTCCTGGTGTGGGCTGGGCTCCCTTCTGGAGGGGCAGTTCTTTCTTATGAGTCACACCTTGTGGTACAAGTGGCACTGCACACCATCCGCTGCCCAGAAGATGCGGTAAGCCACGCCCTCCTGGAGACCTCAGAGACTTCCTCCCGGGCCAGGCAAATGAATACCTAGCGCCAACTGGAGTAAACGTGCTTGAGGGCAGGGTCCTTCAGACTGAGCAGGAGTAGTTGGACCCATGACTGGATCTCCCCCAGGGTGTGGAGATGGGGGAGAAGGAGCTCGCTGGCAATGAAGGGCAGGACATTGGAGAACACGACCCTCTGGACCATGACCTCCAATGGGTCAACAGGGAGGAATGTCCCACCTACAGTGAGCCCCTCCTGCACGACCAGGTGGAGCACTTGCTCAGTCCTCAGGAAAAATACAGCCTTCCCATACATTCGGGTTGCAGTGAAAATGGCTAGCAGCTGACCTCGCTAGCCATGGTCTTACTGCAAGTCTCTATGGTCATGTTTGGGTGGGGATAGGCCTTAACCCCCAGGTGTATATTTAGGTGCCTGAAGAGGGAAGTATTTGCAGCCAGGAATGGTGCAGCAACTGTCCTGGGTATTAGTGGGCCTTGGCAATAGCAGAGGGTTTAGGCCCAGGCAGTAACAGCAGCAACAGTCCCAGGTGTTGGTGGGGCTCAGGCAGTTGCAGTGGCGGCAGGCCCAGACAACAGCAGTCCTGAGTTAGGTGGGGTCCAGGCAGCAGCAACAAAGGCACGCCCAGGCAGCAGAGGTAGAGGCAAGCTCAGACAGCAGCAACAGTCCAGGGTGTCTGTAGACCCAGGCAGTAGCAACCAGTCCGGAGTGTCAGTGGGGCCCAGATAGCAGCAGTAGGGGCAGGCCCAGGCAGCAACAGTCCCAAGTGTAGGTGGTCCCCAGCAGTTTTAGTAGAGGTAGGCCTGGGTGTATATGTGGCCCAGACAGCAGCAGCAGTCCCAGGTTTGAGTGGATCCCCAGCAGCAGTAGCAGCGCTGAGGTGTAGACAAGGCCCAGGCTGCTGCAGCAGTGGTGGTGGGAGCTGCCTGTGCAGCCGAACACAGCTCAAATTAAAGGAAATAAACAGAAAGAAACCCAGAAAAACAACCGCAACAATAAAGAAAACCAAAAAAAATCAAAAAAGTCTACCTGAAACAAGGAGGAGAGACAAAGAAAACCCTTCTTCATAGAAAACCAACAGTAGTAACACACTGACTGTGGTCCAGACAGCTCTGTGTGAACAGAACCTTTGACGTTCCTGCTTGTTTACTTTTTTTTGTTTTTTTGTTTTTTCTTCTTTTATTTTCCCCACACTACCGCCTGACAGCAATAGTGCTTATTTTTCTCCAGCACCCTTGTGTGTGTGTGTGTGTGTGTGTGTACAGGTGTCAGACACAGTGAAGAACAACAAGTGTGTACATCTTTATTTTATTCCACCACCAGGAAGAAAGGAAACACCCAAGTGGCCAGTGACAAGCAGTGCCCCTTTCAAAGGTCAATGCTGCCTGATCAAAAGAAAAGTGAAGGGGAGGGCAAGGTTTAAATCAAAAGAGAGTTGGAGGGAGAAATAAACACTCCATTCCCTGAGGTGCCTGTCATTCCCCAAACAGCTCGAGGGTATTGGTGGACACTGTGTGTTCCTTTTCCAGGGACACCCGGGCTCTAATATAACCACAGAAGAGGGATAGGCAATCGACCCTAACAATCCCCTCCACGGCCGGCTGCCTGGACCTGTTTTTGTTTTTTTTTCTTTTGTCCCACATTATTGCCTGGCATTAAAAAGTACAGTTGACAATAAACAGAAAACAGCTTTTTTTTTATCCTGTTATTTTCTTTTTTTTTTCTTTTTTTTAAACCCCCACACTACCGCCTAACTGAGGTACTGCTTATTTTTCCCCAGCACCCATGTTGTGTGTGTGCGCGCAGGTGTGAAATACAGTGAAGGACACAAGGTGCACGAATCTTTATTCAAATTTCCACCACCAGGAAGAAAGGAAACACCCGGGTGGCCAGTGACAAGCAGCGCCCTTCATGTCAAAGGGCAATGCTGTGATCAAACAGTGAAGGGGAGGGCAGGGATTAAATCAAAATAGAGTTGGAGGGGGAGATAATGCACTCCCATCCCCATGGCACCCACCTCTCCCTGAACAACTCCAGGGTGTCGGTGGACACCATGTGCTCCTTTTCCAGAGACACCCAGGCTCTAATGTAACCACGGAAGAAGGGCAGGCAGTCGGCCCTAACGACCCCCTCCACGGCCCGCTGCCCAGACCTGTTTATGGCCAGTTTACTTTTTTTTAATTTTATTAAACATTAAAAAATACAGTTGACAATAAACAGAAAGCAGTTTCTTTTTTTTTCAACACTCAAGAAATAACTGGATTAAATAACTCCACAGAGGCCAGTATCCCATCACCAAGTCACCTTTTATTTACACATGCATAGTCCTTGACACTGATCCAGCTCCCTCAGAGCCACCTCTCAGAGTGAGCA
Source organism: Chiloscyllium punctatum (assembly GCF_047496795.1). Classification (NCBI taxonomy): domain Eukaryota; kingdom Metazoa; phylum Chordata; class Chondrichthyes; order Orectolobiformes; family Hemiscylliidae; genus Chiloscyllium; species Chiloscyllium punctatum. The sequence continues at coordinate 23,069,425 of NC_092780.1, read as the reverse complement.
GAACCCTGACATACCTGGTTTTTTTCTTTTTTTTTCCTTTTTGTCTTTATTTAACCCCCACACTCCCGCCTAACTACAGTAGTGCTTATTATTCCCCAGCACCCATGGTGTGTGTGTGTGCAGGTGTGAGACACAGTGAGAGACTCAAGGTGCACGAAGCTTTATTCAATTTCCACCATCAGGAAGATACGAAAACACCCAAGTGGTCAGTGACAAGCACTGCCCTTCACAAAAGGGCAATGCTGTGTGATCAAACATGAAGGGGAGGACAGGGATTAAATCAAAATAGAGTTGGAGGGGGAAATAATGCACTCCACTCTCTGCGGCGCCCACCTCTCCCTGAACAACTCCAGGGTGTCGGTGGACACCATGTGCTCCTTTTCCAGAGACACCCGGGCTCTAACATAATCACGAAAGAAGGGCAGGCAGTCGGTCCTAACGACCCCCCTACCGCCCACTGCCCGGACCTGTTTATGGCCAGTTTACTTTTTTTTAATTTATTAAACATTAAAAAATACAGTTGACAATAAACAGAAAACAGTTACAGTGTGGAAAAAGGCCCTTCGGCCCAACAAGTCCACACCGCCCTGCCGAAGCGTAACCCACCCATACCCCTACATCTATATCTACCCCTTACCTAACACTACGGGCAATTTAGCATGGCCAATTCACCTGACCTGCACATCTTTGGACTGTGGGAGGAAACCGGAGCACCCAGAGGAAACCCACGCAGACACGAGGAGAACGCGCAAACTCCACACAGTCAGTCGCCTGAGGCGGGAATTTAACCCGGGTCTCTGGCGCTGTGAGGCAGCAGTGCTAACCACTGTGCCACCGTGCCGCCCATTAATCTAATCTAAAGTAATCTAATTTAAAAAAACTAATCTAAACATTAAAAAATACAGTTGACAATAAACAGAAAACAGTTTCTATTTTTTTTTAACACCCGAGTGGCCAGTGACAAGCACTGTCCTTCACATCAAAGGGCAGGTCCCATGTTTATGTTTTTTTACATTCCTGTTTTTTTTATTTTTTTTATTTTTTCTTCTTTTTTTCTTAACCCCCACACTACTGCCTAACTGCAGTAGTGCTTATTTTTTTCCCCAGCACCCATGGTGTGTGTGTGCAGGTGTGAGACACAGTGAAAGACACAAGGTGCACGAATCTTTATTCAATTTCCACCACCAGGAAGATAGGCAAACACTCAAGTGGCCAGTGACAAGCACTGCCCTTCACATCAAAGAGCAGTGCTGTGTGATCAAAACAGTGAAGGGGAGGGTAGGGACTAAATCAAAATAGAGTTGGAGAGGGAAATAATGCACTCCACTCCCTGCGGCGCCCACCTCTCCCTGAACAACTCCAGGGTGTTGGTGGACACCGCATGCTCCTTCTCCAAGGACACCCGGGCTCTAACGTAACCACGAAAGAAGGGCAGGCAGTTGGCCCTAACGACCCCCTCCACGGCCCACTGCCCGGACCTGTTTATGGCCAGTTTACTTTTTTTAAATTTATTAAACATTAAAAAATACAGTTGACAATAAACAGAAAACAGTTTCTATTTATCTGTCAGCCAGGAGTCCCTGACTGGACCAGATTAACAGCCCAGTCAGTGAACTCATACTCTATGAGTTCCACCTGGCTAAGCTTTGTTACAATCACTCCAATGAATCTCCTTAAGCTTTATCTATCATCATTCCTGACATCCTTTACTCTCATTCCAAAATTAGCAAAATTTGCAATGGAAAGTCAAAATAATTATGGCAGGAAGCTGATTCAGAAATTGTACTGCAGTTCTATCTTTGTGCCCAAAAACACAGACATTTGCCCGAAGCTGGAATCAAACTTGGGTTCCTGGCACTGTGAGAAATCAGTGCTAACCACAGAGCCACCGTTCAGAAAGTGTGCTCCAGTTCTATCTTTGTACCCCAAACTTGGCAGCATTTGCCAGGAGATTTAAATTGTTTCTGGGTTCAGAGATATTTTATAGACAAAATAAAAATATATTATGCTTACCTAAATCAACAGCATCAATTTGGTACTTTGTACTTGTGTATGTGACATGTTTGAGTAATCTATTGATGATTTCCAAACTTGGGCTTGTTAGTCAATTCATTTTTACCTACTCCATTTAACAAGCCATCAGAAGTTTCAAAAATTGCATTGAAAAGCCCTTGTGTGGCTTTCAGTTCGACCTTGGCACAAAAAAATCAATAATTTATTCTTATAAATACTGTCAATTCTCCAAACCTTTTCACATTATGTCTGTCACAGTAATAAAGCAGAAATGAAGTGGAACCTTGTTGTGGCATGGCAGGGCGTGTGGGCAGAACCAGCAAGAGGCCCATTCTCCCCTTTTTTGAGAAAGCCCAATGAACTCCAAGCTTATTAAGCAGTGACAAGGCGACTGGAGGAACGTGCCCTAGGATAAAGACACTTAGAATTATGAATCAAGATCCACAATTAAATGGCCTAAATGTCATCTATTGATTATCACAGAAATCTCTGGAATCCCAGGATCATGAAGTGATCCCGAACACAGAAAACAACACATGGGCTAGGATGGGGGCAAGGGGGAGTAATGGCGTTCCATAGTCTTGATTCAACAATCTTGAGTTGCGGGTGTGAAACCCAAAGGGAAAGCCCCCTAAAAACCAGTAACGCTTGGAAAAGAAAGTAATGGTTCTGTGAAAGCTCCATTTTGAAGTAAGCAAGCTGAGTTACAGAATTACGTGCCATCAGGAGGTTTTTTACTGGCTTTCCTTCTGGGAATGCAAGAGGATTCGTAGGAAATGCAAAGGGTTGCTCACCCAAACTCTGTCTAATGTCAAGTCCATCAATCAGACAGTGATTACCTTTGAGCGGGGGGACTCCCTTGTGGGGGAGGGGCATGGGGTTTGAGCTGTCATGGACGCTACATGGCAACAGGTTCAGCTGCAGCTGGGTCAATCACAGCAGCGGTGGAATGAGGCCTGAAGTGATCCCTTAAATGCCTCAGATGTGGGGTGCATCAACCATGGACCTTCCAGTCCAGAATGTAATTCAGGTGGGGGGCAGGAAGGTATCTGGGTCTGTTGCACCACTATCCTATTCCATAACGTGCCTGTCTTACTTTGGGTAAAGGGGGCAGAAGATTCCACCTGTACTATTCTCACTTAAATTGTGTCAACAAAATTAATTCTCTGCATGTTCACTGTCATTTCACGTACCCTATTCTTTTCTCTTCCTGAGACCTAAAGCAAAGTAGATTTTAAAAGATTAATTTTGAAGTGGTGAGAAATCAAAATGTATTTTTTAAATCTGTTGATTGAAACATGAAACTAAAACACAAAACCTTGGGTGAGAGTAGAATACAGGGGCATGACCTCAACTCCTTGGATTGGATAGCTTAGAGGAGAATTGGGCTCAGCTATGATTATATTCTTCATGATTGATTCAATTCTGTAAAGAAAACAAATTCATCTCAGAACAATAAAACTCTGAACACACCCTTTTTCTTACCTTTGTCTATAATCACTGTCAATCATCAAATGTCGACTAGAAATCTGGAATTTTTCATTGGAAGTCAGAATGACACTATACATACAATGGAAGTGTTTGAGAAGTTACACGGAGATGAACAAAAAATAAATCTGCGACCAGAGGATAAAAATATACCTCCCAACACTCTCTTCAGAAAATAAAAATTCCAAAGCACCTTTTCTTTACCAAGGTCATCCTTGTTAACATTTGTTTGCAGAGATTTTATTTTGAAAGTTAATGCACATTGGCACAGAAGGTGCAATCACCTTCACCCATTCCTACACGCATGTTTTCAACAGCATAAGTTTGGTTACATTCAGGTAGGGATCTTTTCTTATGGCACTGCCTCCTGAGCCTTGCTTCTTGTCCTGAAAGTGATGCAAATAAACACAAAGTTGTTTAAACAAACAATGTCTTTTATAAATTACCTTTTTTTGATGTTGTTCATATTGTAGTCTTCTTAGCTCCTTGACTGAAAAATATCTTTCTGAATGTAATTTTTTTTCAAAATCAAATAAAACCATTTCTGGTTCCAAAGCTGGACAGCTGCACTCAGTTTTGCCATGGGTCCTGCAGAACTCAGAAACATTTCAAATTGAGATTTGATAGCGCACCAGATGCTGAAAAGACATCCCAATCAACAGCAATAGTAGAAGACAAAAAATAAATCAGGAAATAATGAAAGCATGTAAAAAAAGCAGCATATTATTCATGGATGACTTCAATCTTTATGCAGATTGGAAAAATCAAATTGGCAGTGGTAACCATAAGGACAAATTCATAGAGTGCCTTCAGGAGAGTTTCCTAAAACAATGTGTTGTGGATTCAACCAGAGATCAATGTATTTTGGAACTGGTAATGTGTAATGAAACAGTTTTAATAAATGATATCACAGCAAAAGATCTTCTGGTAACAGTGACCAGAACATATTAGATTTCAAAGTTCAGTTACAAAGTGAGAACTTCCATCAGAAACAACTGTACTAATGATTTTTGAGAAGATTTGTAGCTCAGGTTGATGGAATGGGCGGCACGGTGGCACAGTGGTTAGCACTGCTGCCTCACAGTGCCAGAGACCCAGGTTCAATTCCCGCCTCAGGCGACTGACTGTGTGGAGTTTGCACGTTCTCCCCGTGTGTGCGTGGGTTTCCTCCGGGTGCTCCGGTTTCCTCCCACAGTCCAAAGATGTGCAGGTCAGGTGAATTGGCCACGCTAAATTGCCCGTAGTGTTAGGTAAGGGGTAGCTGTAGATGTAGGGGTATGGGTATGGGTGGGTTACGCTTCGGCGGGGCGGTGTGGACTTGTTGGGCCGAAGGGCCTGTTTCCACACTGTAAGTAATCTAATCTAATCTAAATATGTAAGTTAGCTCACTGAGCTGGAAGGTTTGTTTTCGGACATTTCATCACCATACTAGATAACATCATCAATGAGAATCTCCACCTCTCTATTTATAGGTCATGGTTTCTTAAGGTGGGTGATGTCATTTCCTGTTCTTTTATCCAAAGGGAAGGTAGACAGGATCTAAATTGATGCGTTTATTGATGGAGTTCTGGTTAGAATGCCATGCCTCTAAGAATTCTCATGCATGTCTTTGTTTCGCCTGTCCTAAGATGTGTGTGTTGTCCCAATCAAAGTGGTGTCCTTCTTTGTCTGTATGTAGGGAAACTAGTGATAGTGGGTCATGTCTTTTGGTGGCTAGTTTGTGTTTATGTATCCTGGTGGCAAGTTTCCTGCTAGTTTGCCCGTTGTAGTTTTTTTTACAGTTCTTGCATGGTATCTTGTAAATGACGTTAGTTTTGCTGGTGGTACCTAATGGATTCTTTAGGTAATGAACCTAAACAAACCTGAAAACAAACCTTCAAGCTCAGCGAGCTAAGTTATATACAACTGTACTCAACTTAAATAAAGGTAATTACATAGGGATGAGGGCAAAGTCAGCTGAAATGGAATGGCAAATGAGATTAGCAGAAAATGTTGTTGATGTACAATAGCATTTAAGAGAGTAGCTCATGACTTACATGAACAATATATCTCAGGTTTTTTTTTTAATTGGGGTTTTGTTAAGTATGTAAAATTTGCACAATAGAAAATTACAATGATCAAAAATTATTCCTTCAAATGAAGCAGACCATTATAAATGCATATATGTGTTGTGATTTGAATCAATAGAATTATTTGTATCCAAATGCATATTTGTCCTTAGTCAGAGTTGCTGCTTCTTTCAGAAGATAACAGTAAGGTGGATTTTATTCAACTGATTAAATTTATCTCCTCAAACTAACAGAACTTAATATTAAATGAGCAACCAAGTACAAATACTCAAAGGTTAGTGAGAATATTCCAACCATTGAGCATTATAACGTGCACATAACCCCCTATTTTACTCTTTATTTGTTAACTGAGATCACATGATCTTTAGTGTTTAGGGCTTTTGTGGTGCAGTGGTAGTGTGTCTGGGCCAGTAGGTCGAGGTTTAATTCCCATCTGCCCTGGAGATCTGTCATGATATATCCAAACAGATTACACATTAGGTAGCACACATTCAAAAGAACAGGAACAACAGTAATATTGAACATTTTTAGCCATTCATTAACAATTATATACAATTTAAAATATTTAACTAGAAATTGAGAAAAAGAATAATGTTTCAATATATTAGTTTTCATTTTTTCAGGGAATGTGGGCATCACTAGCTAGGCCAACATGTATTGCCCATCAATGTTTTAAGATGGTAATGGTGAGCTGCCTTCTTAAAATGCTACAGTTTCAGCTTTTAGAAAAACACACAGTAAGTTAGTAATGGAATTTCTGTATCCTGTTCCTGAAACAATGAAGGAAATGTATTATACTTACAAGTGAGACTTTGTTCTGAATACTATCAAGCTTCTTAACAGTTGTCGGAGGCTGCAGTTTGTTGATGATGGTGGGTAGACTGAGATGACCAAGTTGGATTTGTCCTGCTTTTCGTACAGAGGATGTAGCTGATCAATTCTTCACATTGTCAATATATTGCCATTGTTATATCCTGGAGACTTTCACAACCTCAGGGTGTCTTTAAGTGCTTGTCAAACAAGTAAATATTTCTGAAGTGTTGACGCTGTTGTAAAATTCCAGACCTTAAGTTATGGATATGAAGACAGCATTTTCATTGCAGTCTATCAGACAGCTAATTTGATCACAAATTCTCCCACTCTATCTCAGGGAAGAGTGTAAAGGAGCAAAATCCTACCTTTTATATGATATGATCCCTACTATGAACAGAATCTGATCCATTAAATATATGCAGAAAGTGAATATTCTGCATGTATGTGGGAAATACATTCCAAACACTTACTAACCTCGAGGGAATTAAAACTGCCTCCCATCTAACTTAGCCCTTACCTTTGCTATGTGCACAACACCTGGTCATGCTCAATCTTTTCCATTGAAATAATCTGTCTTTGAAACATTTGAAGCCAATTACACCCCCTTCTTAAAAGCCTTAGGGAAATATTTTATGTACTTGGTACTATTACAGGTACTACTCACGCGTAAAGGGCAGATTACTATTGTGTTTATAGCACTGTGCCTGTCTGGATGCTGCTCAAGATTCATTGAACCATGCCTATGTTTTCACTGGTCCATTTTAGACCAATCATTAAACCTGAACTCTCAGCCGAAGGAAAAATAGCATAAGAAAACAATGTACCATTTCAGTTGTATTTGCTTTGGCTGAGGACTATGCTAAATGATCTGTCGAGACATTGTAGCAATCTTAAATTCCTATTTTGTTCTCCAATGTACCCCTTTCTTGAATTGATACACTTTAAGTAACCATTTCCACAGCTAAATCTTCACATGTTTAAGGTAAGATAGTTTATTTTCAGTTGTATCAGAAGATTCCTTATTATGAAATTAGTTGAAAGGCATTATTTATCCAGAAAAAGGTGTCGAAGTAAGCATTAAAGAAGCAATGATGCCTGATTTGTTTTAAGACTTGCCAATGCTTTTCTTTTCCTAAATAAACATCAGAGGAAAGGTCACCGACCCGAAACAGTAACCTTGATTTTCTTCACAGATGCTGCCAGACCCACTGAGCTTTTCCAGCAATATCTGTTTTTGCTTTGGCTCTTTCACTACCTCAATTATGGATACCCTAATAGAGTTTTGGGGACAAATGGGATCAAATTGGGCAATGAACTGTGAGGTGATCCTGGACCAACTTGAATCTAGTCTTTGAAAGAATGGCTGAGATTTATATGGGTTTTACTTACACTACATCGAAGCTGCCATTGAAACACTCAGTGCAGTTTCCATTGACACCACTAGTCTTTTAACATAATAATTACGCTTAAAATGTCTGAAACTTAGATTCAGCTTTGAATTTTTAGGATGCTTCCGTCAGCTTAATGTCGATTGACTCCATTTTTGATGCTGCAGCAGGTTCCCTCCTCTCAGCAGTCCTGGGACCTCCTTGGTTTTCAGGATCCGGCTGAGTCACCCTATTCAGATCATGAGTCCCAATGCAGGAAAGTGGTGAGAAATTCAAGCCATTCAGCTCCAGTTGCTGGATTAATCTAACTGCATCCTCAATCTGTTGATGAAGATCAGGAATTGTGCTGAGTGATTGGCCAACTTGTGCCTGGAGGATCATCAACTCGGTAAAGGACACTCTTTGGTCTGCCTGAAACTTGCCGGTCTTCCAGTTGAAGGAGTTAATCCCGAACGTTGCAGACTGGCACATTCCAAGGTCCAGGACTACCTGCTGAGGGATACGCTGAAGCTTGGGGCAGCTGCCGCCAAGGTGCAGTGAGGAAAGACCACTGTGTAAGGTCCTTCTGCCAAAGAATAAGGCGGCCCATTCAGTATTTGGGCACCACTGTGGCTGTCACCTCAGCTATAAGCCATGAGATTATCTGTAAATGTAGAGTATGGCAGACATCAAAGACTTAATTTGTTGTCTGTAAGTAAAAAGAGTATAGATCTTAGTGGGTTCACTAACTGTCCTTGTACCAAAGATTTATTTTCAATGATTAAAGTATAATTTTGAAATTTTAAAAAAATTATGAAAAATTGGGTTATTCAGTATTGAGGAAAAATCTTTTGGTCTTGTTCAAAAAGTTAAAATAATAGTAAAGTAGGGAAATAAGAATATCTCCTTAACTTCTCTTAAATGTATAAAGAACAATTTACTCCATCAGCTTCAACCTTAACATTTCTTTCCTGACATGAACTTCATTTGTTCTTCTTTGACTCTGACTGTTGCTTTTCAATCATTTTTGTTCACTAGGGTACCGTTTGGATACCTGGAGTCGGACTCTACATCGGTTAATGATATTTGGCATTTTTAGTTAATAATATTTATTTTCAAACGGTGCTAGAGCTGGTCCAAGAAGTATAATCAAATTAAATATGAACTTATTCTAAAATCATCCTTATATGTATGTTCCAGGTTTCCCTGTTGTTGCTGTTTTCAGTTTTCTGCTGATTACATGATGATCACTCAAAATAACTGAGTTCATCATTTGACCAGCTTAATTCTCATTTCCTTTAAGTAATTCTACATGATTTTCGGTGATGTATATTAGATCTGGTCACTGATACTCAAAGGTCGGAGGAAGCCTTGTCCCAGAGTGCAATAGTCAATAGGTGCAGGAGTAGGCCATTCTGCCCTTCGAGCCTGCACCACCATTCAATATGATCATGGCTGATCCTTAATCAGTATCCTGTTCCTGCCTTATCTCCATAACCCTTGATTCCATTATTTTTGAGAGCTCTATCCAACTCTTTCTTAAATGAATCCAGAGACTGGGCCTCCACTGCCCTCTGGGGCAGAGCATTCCACACAGCCACCACTCTCTGGGTGAAGAAGTCTCTCCTCATCTCTGCCCTAAATGGTCTACCCCGTATTTTTAAGCTGTGTCCTCTGGTTCGGCACTCTCCCATCAGTGGAAACACGTTTCCTGCCTCCAGAGTGTCCAATCCTTTAATATACTTACTATATTTGCAGTACGTATAATTGGAATGACAATACAAAAAGTACACAACTTAAAATACAAAAGACATAGATTCTAGGGAGAATAAGAAGTTGAAGGAAGCTAGAATTAGCAAGAGGATCATACGAGGAAAAGAGTGTTGATGGAGATGGCAATAGAGATATTCGATGCATTGATGATTATCTTCCAAAATTGTATTAATTCTGAAATAATTCCTTCAAATTGGAAGGTGGCAAATATCACTCCATTATTTAAGGAGGGGGAACGAGAAAAGAGGTTTGTTAGCCTCACATCAGTGGTAAGGAAATTGTTGTAATCCAAGATGGAGGATGGGAAAAAATTCTGGCTGTAACAGGCTGTCCTTTTTTGAGGTGTTTTAGGTGTTGGAGGTGATTTCCTCGAATTCCAGGAGCACCAATTACTGTTTTATATGCTGTTGCATTGTTTTGGAACTTTGGAGAAATAAAAAAGGCAAAACAATGGCACTTTTAAAAGGGAGAGGGACAGACAAAGGCAGCACATGGTCGAGTTATTGCAGGAGAAGGAGAAAGAAAGAAAACCACATTGCTAGCTGACAAAGCAGTGAACCTGCACAGTTACTGCCTTTGCTGTTGAATTCATGTATCACTGGACATCAGAATGTGTCAAGGAAAATTAACAAACAGTGAAATTCACAACTGATCTTGGAGGTACCTGTTTGGGAGAGGTCACAGCACAGAAACAGATAAGTGAATAGTTTTAAGTAAAGCCTTGCTGTAAATTTACAACAGTGAGTAGAGTGAGTTCTTTCTCGATTGTATGTTTTATTTGAGATATGCCTTTTGATTAAACTTAAAAATAAAAGCCATAAGTATTAAGTTAGCCTGGAGCAGTGTTCTGTAGAGGAATAGACAATGTTATTTTCTGGGTCTGAAGTTTGGAAGAAGCAAAAATGGCCCTTGGTAGAGTGATGTGCTCTTCTTGTCAGATGTGGGAGTTTAGGGAGAGTTTATGGGTTACTGAGGATTATATCAACAATAAATGATGTTGGTTGCGAATCCTATCAGATTAAATGGATCAGTTGGAGCAACAGTTACAGGCAATGAGGAATTTACAAACGCAACGGGGTGTAATGGATGGCAGCTATAGGAAGGGAGAAAGGTCACAGATACAGTCACGTAGATGGGTTAGCTCCAGGAAATGTAAGGGAGGTAGGCAGCTAGTGCAGAAGTCTTCTGTGGCTATCCTCTTTTCAAACAAGTATGCTGATTTGGAAAATATAGAGAGTGATGGATTCTCAGGGAAATGTAGCACGAAGCACCAAGTTTATGGTATCAGGACTAGCTCTAATGAAATGAGGGGTACGTTGGGTTGTGAGAGATCAAAACCAGGGGACTCTCTAGTCCGAGGTCCAGACTGACATTTCTGTGGCCAGCAGTGAAAAAGCAGAATAGTGTGTTGCTTCCCTGGTGCCAGGATCAAGGATTTCTCAGAGAGAGTGCAGCATGTTCTCAAGGGCGAGAAAGACCAGCAGGAGGTCATTGTACACACTGGAATCAACAAAATAGGAGGGGGAAAGGATGAGATTCTGAAGGGAGAATATGGAGAGTTAGACAGGAATTTAAAAAGGAGGTCCTCGAGAGTAGTAATATCTGGATTACTCCCGGTGCTACGAGATGAGGGTAGGAATAGGAGGATAGAACAGATGAATGCATGGCCGAGGAGCTCGTGTACGGGAGGAGGATTCACATTTTTAGATCATTGGAATCTCTTCTGGAGTAGAAGTGACCTGTACTTGATGCGGATTCCTCATGAATTGGAAGAAGACTAATTTTCTGGCACAGAAGTTTGCCAGAGCTGCTTGGGAGGATTTAAACTAGTACAGTGGGATTGTGAGACCCAAGAAGATAGTGTGGAAAGCGATTAATCTGAGACTGATATAGTTGAGAAGAGAAGCGAGTCAAACAGTTAAGGAAGGCATGGTCAAAGCAGAGAACAAGGTAAGACTGATAAATTAAACTGCATTTATTTCAATGTAAGAGGCCTAACAGGGAAGGCAGATAAACTCGGGACATGGTTAGGAACTTGGGACTGGGATATCATAGCAATTACAGAAACATGGCTCAGAGATGGACAGGACTGGCAGCTTAATGTTAGAGGATACAAATGCTACAGAAAGGACACAAAGAGGGGCAAGAGAGGAGGGGGAGTGATGTTTTTGATAAGGGGCAGCATTATAGCTGTACTGAGAGAGGATATTCCTGGAAATACATCCAAGGGAGTTATTTGAGTGGAACTGGCAAATAAGAAAGTGATGAACACCTTATTGGGATTGTATTATAGACCCCCAAATAATCAGTGGGAAATTGAGAAACAAACTTGTAAGGAGGTCTCAGTTGTCTGTAAGAATAATAAGGTGGTTATTAGATGAGATTCCCTAGAGTGTGGAAACAGGCCTTTCGGCCCAACAAGTCCATACCCATTCCCCTACAAGTATTCCTGACTAATGCACCTAACACTATGGGCAATTTAGCATGGCCAATTCACCTAACCTGCACATCTTTGGACTGTGGGAGGAAACCAGAGCACCCGGAGAAAACCCATACAGACAAGGGGAGAATGTGCAAACTCCACACAGACAGTTACCCGAAGCGGGACTCGAGCCCAGGTTCTGGCGCTGTGAGGCAGCAGTGCTAACCACTGAGCCACTGAGCCACTGTGCCGCCCGCTGTTATGGTAGGGGATTTTAACTTTCCAAACATAGACTGGGACTGCAATAGCGTTAAGGGTTTAGATGGAGAGGAATTTGTTAAGTGTGTACAAGAAAAGTTTCTGATTCAGTACCTACTAGAGAAGGTGCAAAACTTGACCTACTCTTGGGAAATAAGGCAGGGCAGGTGACTAAGGTGTCAGTGGGGAAGCACTTTGGGGCCAACAACTATAATTCTGTTAGTTTTAAAATAGTGATGGAAAATGGTAAACCAGATCAAAAAGTTGAAGTTGTAAATTGGAGAAAGGCCAATTTTGACCGAATTAAGCAAGAACTTTCAAAGCTGATTGGGGGCAGATGTTCACAAGTAAAGGGACAGCTGGAAAATGAGAAGCTTTCAGAAATGAGATAACGAGAATCCAGAGAAAGTATATTCCTGTCAGGGTGAAAGGAAAGGCTGGTAGGTATAGGGAATGCTGGATGACTGAAGAAATTGAGTGTTTGGTTAAGAAAAAGAAGGAAGCATATGTCAGGTATCGATAGAATAGTTCAAGTGAATCCTTAGAAGAGTGTAAAGGCAGTAGGGGTATACCTAGGAGGGAAATTAAGAGGGCAAAAAGGGTACACGAGATGGCTTTGGCAAATAAAGTTAAGGAAAATCCAAAGGGTTTTTCCAACTACATTAAGGACAAAAGGGTAACTTTGGAGAGAACAGAGTCCCACAAAGATCAACAAGGCAATCTTTGTTTGGAACCACAGGAGATGGGGCAGATACTAAACAAGCATTTTGCATCAGTGTTTACTATGGAAAAGGACATGGAAGATTTAGAATGTAGGGAAATAGATGGTGACATCTTGGAAATTGTCCATATTACGGAGGAGGAGGTGCTGGATGTTTTGAAATGCATAAAAGTGGATAAATCCCCAGGACCTGATCAGGTGTACCCTAGAACTCTGTGGGAAGCTAGAGAAGTGATTGCTGGGCCTCTTACTGAGATATTTGTATCATCGATAGTCACAGGTAAGGTGCCAGAAGACTGGAGGTTGGCAAACGTGGTGCTGCTGTTTAAGAAAAATAGTAAGAATAAACCAGGGAACTGGTGGGCAAATTGTTGGAGGGAATCCTGAGGGACAGGATGTACATGTATTTGGAAAGGCAAGGACTGATTATGGATAGTCAACATGGCTTTGTGCGTGGGAAATCATGTCTCACAAACTTGATTGAGTTTTTTGAAGAAATAACAAAGAAGATTGATGAGGGGAGAGCGTTAGATGTGATCTATATGGACTTCAGTAAGGCATTCGACAAGGTTCCCCATGGGAGCCTGGTTAGCAAGGGTAGATCTCTTGGAATACAGGGAGAACTAGCCATTTGGAAATAGAACTGGCTCCAAGGTAGAACTCAGAGGGTGATGGTGGAGGTTGTTTTTCAGACTGGAGGCCTGTGACCTGTGGAGTGCCACAAGGATCAGTGCTGGTTCCACTACTTTTTGCCATTTTTATAAATGATTTGGATGTGAGCATAAGAGGTATAGTTAGTAAGTTTGCAGGTGACACCAAAATTGGAGTGTAGTGGACAGCAAAGAAGGTTGCCTCAGATTACAATGGAATCTTGGTCAGATGGGCCAATAGGCAGAGTAGTGGCAGATGGATTTTAATTTAGATAAATGTGGAGTGCCGCATTTTGGGGAAGCAAATCTTAGCAGGACTTATACACTTAATAGTAAGGACTTAGGTGAGTGTTGCTGAACAAAGAGACCTTGGAGTGCAAGGTTCATAGCTCCTTGAATATAGAGTCACGGGCAGAAATGTTAGTGAAGAAGGCATTTGGTATGCTTTCCTTTATTGGTCAGAGTACTGAGTACAGGAGTCAGGACAATATGTTACGATTGTATAGGACATGATTAAGCCACTTTTGGAATAGTGTGTGCAATTCTGGCCTCCTTCCTATCGGAAGGATGTTATGAAACTTGAAAGGGTTCAGAAAAGATTTACAAGGACGTTGCCAGGCATGGAGGATTTGAGCTATTGGGAGAGGCTGAATAGGCTGAGTCTGTTTTCCCTGAAGCGTCGGTGGCTGAGGGGTGACCTTATAAAGTGTTATAAAATCATGAGGGGCATAGATAGGATAAATAGACAAAGTCTTTTCCCTGGGGTCAGGGAGTCCAGAACCAGAGGGCATAGGTTTAGGGTGAGAGGGGAAAGATATAAAAGAGACCTAAGGGGCAACTTTTTCACACAGAGAGTTGTGAGTGTATGGAATGAGCTGCCAGAGGAAGTGGTGGAGGCTGGTACAATTGGAGCATTTAAGAGGCATTTGGATGGGTATATGAATCGGAAGGGTTTGGAGGGATATAGGCCGGGTGCTGGCAGGTGGAACTAGATTAGGTTGGGATATCTGGCCAGTATGGATGAGTTGGACCAAAGGGTCTGTTTCCGTGCTGTACATCTCTATCACTCTATGACTCTATGATAGAAGATCGAATCAATAAATACTTGGATGATAATGATTGATTGGGCATGGTCAGCATGGTTTTGCAAATGCGAAATTGTGTTTGACAAATTTGATGAGTTTTTGAAGATATTACTAACAAGATGGATTAAGAATAGCTGATGGACCAAATATACTTAGATTTTCAGAAGACTTTTGATCAAGTCCCTGGCAGAAGGGATGATTCGAAAATTTAAACCATAAGGTGAAATAGCTCACAGAGGCTGGCATCCTGTCATCAAGTCACCCTTTATTTACACGTGAAATGCCCTTGACACTGATCCAGCTTCCTCAGATTCAACTCTCAGAGTGAACAGAACCTCTGACACTCCTGTTCTTACCGGTCAGGCAGGGCTCCCTGATTGGACCAGATTAACAGCCCCAATCAGGGAACTCATATTCTATGAGGTCCACCTGGCTGACCATGTCACAATTTTAACTAATAAAACAGAAAAGAGAGCACAGGAAGAAACGAAAACTGAAATTGTAGGAGAAACTCAACAGGTCTGGCAATATCTGTGGTTAGAAAGTCCAAACGATTTCAAATCCAACAAGCCTTTTTCAAAGCTACTTTAAACTAGTTCTAAAGTGGGGTGCAGGGGAGGGGGGTTACTGGTCACGCTGAGTTTCTCCAGCAATTTCTGCTGTTGTTTCAGCACCTGCAGATTTTGGTTTTATATTAGTAGGAATAAATGGCTACTCTCAGATTGGTGAACTGTGACTCATAGCAAACCACAAAGTTTATATTTGGGTTCTAGCTGTTTACAGTATACATCAATGTTTTGGAGGTGGTGAACAAATATAACAATTTCAACTTTGCAGATGACACAAAGCTAAAAGGAAATGTGTGTTGTGAGGAAGATGTAAAGCAGCTTCAGGAGGATTTGAGCAGGCTTAGTGATTGATTTAATTTGATTTTATTTATTTATTGTCACATGTATTTTATTAGAAAATACAATGAAAAGTGTTCTATAATGTTTCCACTCTCCAGCGCTATCTTAAAAGACAGAAAAATAAACCAAAAACATAGAATATAAATGGCGGAGGAAACAGCACAGAAGCGCTTCATAGGAGGCTCCCAAGCACTGAGGATGTCACCTGGACAGGGGACGAAACGTTTGCAAGACAAATTCCCAGCTCGGCGAACAGAACCACAACAACGAGCACCCGAGCTACAAATCTTCTCCCAAACTTTGAATATAAAAGCAGAGTTGGAGCCCAATGCTTTTCATGTATATAGAGCCTATCCAGTGTCCTGATGTTGAATTAGCTAAAATCTTGCAGCTGTGATGCTGGCAAGCTGTGGAAGAGGTTGGAATTGACCATCCACTTGACACTTCTGGTTGAAGGCTATTGCAAATGCTTCAGCCTTATCTTTTGCATTGATGTGCTGGCCTCCCCATCATTGAGGATCGAGATATTTTTGAATCCAATTGTTTATCCATCATCATTCACAACTGGATGCGTCAAGACAGCAAAGCTTACATTTGATCTGTTGGATGTGTACTTGCTTCACCCTGTCTATCGTATCGGTGTATCCTGCTTGGCATGCAGGTAGTCCTGTGTTGTAGTTTTTGTCAAGGTGACACTTCTTTTTTAGATATGTCTGATGCTGTTCCTGTCACGCCCTCCTGCACTCTTCAATGAACCAAAATTGAACACCGTTTGATGGCAATAGTAGAGCAGGGTTATACCATGCCGTGAGATTGTAGATTATGTTGGAACACGATCCTGCTGCTGATAATGGTCCATGGCACCTAATAGATTGTTAGTTTTATTTGGAATCCATTCCATTTAGCATGATGATAGTGCCACACAAAATGATGGAGGGTATCCTCAATTTGAAAGTGGGATGTTGTCCCCATAAGGCCTGTGCAATGGTCAATATTATCGATACTGTCATCTTCAGCGAACAGATTGACAAGGATGAAGTGTCAAATATATCTTTTCCCTCTTGTTGACTCTGTCACCACCTGCAATAAACCCAACGTAGCAGCTATTTCCATAGAATCATTACAATATTTAGCTGCTACTTTTTGATTGATGCAGACTCGATGGGCATTAGTAAAGTGGACTTTGTTGAGTCATCAGGGTTGAGGTTGTCATTGTCATTTCTAGTGTCTGGTGCTCTGCACCATTTCACTCCTTTTTTGACACCGTTTAGCAGTTTGAGTGGCTTGTTAGCTAAGAATCAATGACATTGTTGGGGGTTTGGAGTCATATGTTGGCCAGACTAGGTTAAGCACTAGGCACATTTCCTTCACTAATTGACAGATTATTTTTTCTGAAGCTGGCTATTAAATAGATCAGTCCTTGGAAATTGGTTCTGGCAAGTATTGAAGAGACCCTAT